>NC_141693.1:1966092113-1966463529 GCF_964263255.1 Lissotriton vulgaris
AATGGTTACTAATGATGAGTTTGAACTTTTGAACCTGCTGAATGCTTTTTTTGTGTTCGCAAGGATTTCTGCCAGTCCGCAAGGATTTCTGCCAGTTCGCGAGGGTTTTGTACCAGTTCGCAATTGCGAACTTACACCGCACGCAGCAAAAAATCTGCTGCGTGCGAATTTGCGGATTTTGCGGGAAATTCGCGGATCTCGCGGATTGCGAATTTACCGAAAATCCGCAAAATCCGCGAGCGGAACGGATTTTCCGCCCATGCTTAATATAAACTCAAATTGTGTCATCTGTAGTCACGTTACTGCCCTTCTCCCTCAAGGAATAGGCAGGCCTAGATTTATTTATCCTTGATTTGGGACTCTTGCTAAAGGTGACCTAAACTTTTCATTATTTTTCCCTTGAAGAAGGAACTGGACCATTAGCTGAGATTACCGTATATGGTGTAGGGACCAGCGGTAGAGTTCAAATTTCTGCACTACTGTGACCTTGGGGTACTACTCATACTCTTGGTATTATGTGACAAACTTGACTATCACTTGAGTAATTTTTTGTTCTTCCTATAGATTTTCCTTTTGCCGCTTCTCCTCTGACTGATGTTGCATTGTGCCTAGTTATTGGGGATTTTAGCAGTGTCCTACTCCTATTTCCTTTTTCCTTATTCCTTTCACCAGTCAACTTATGATTGATGTATTGTTCAGGTTCACACATCCAGACTGCAGTGATGTAACAGGGACCACCATATTATGTATAATTCCCTTTTGTATGACCAGAATTTTTTAAGAGTTTTCCAGTCTGACTGTCAGGGTAGTGATAGACTGGTTAACTTACTTAATAGTATAGTAAGAGAAGTTTTCCATCTCAATAGGAGATACCTTATGTTTATTTTTGAATATGACAAATTCAATGCCTATGCTAAATTGGTTCTCAGTTCTTTTTTTCTGCTGCTTTAATCTTTGATAGACCTGATGTGTTTTAACAATGGAAGCACCAGGACTCTCTGGTTCTTGTCTTTTTGTTTCCACGTTTTGATAATTAGCCTTTGTCTACATGTCCCTGATAATCTGTATTGTGTGATTTCGCTTTTGAAGTGTTCTAGATGAGGAATTTAGGAACACTTAGACTTAATCATTGAGGAAAATGTTTACCCCATTAGACGATGTCACTATGTGTGAGGACATCCATTCATAGAGAATTCTTATGTACTTATCTACCCTTAGATGGTAAAGGATATGCTCTCATATGGAAACCCAATTGAAGAGGCTAGAGTCATTGTTTTGCCTTGGTCTTTGTATTCTATGAGAATGACAGTGTATTTTAGATCATAATAGTCCCATGGCATATGGCCACTCTTTTGAAGATTGCAGGCCACCTGTGTGCAGTCCCCTTGTTAAATATTGAACTGTTTTTTGTACTAAATTGAAGGAAAATTAACAATTGTGTCACATTTCTTACATCACTAGGTTCTGCAGGATCTTCCAGAGTCAAAGGGAGAATGATACCCTGCAGAATAAGTGACCAAGACAAATCCTAACTCCTATTATGGACAGCTCCTGATGAAAGCAGGAGGCATTGGCCTACAGTCCCAGCACCCAGAAAGTAGCAAGGCACCCGCACGCCATCAATGGTATCTTCAACGTATTGTGTTTGCTTCATCGGACAGCGTTGAACATCAGAGAAAAAGGAGGATCTGGTTTTGCCACAGAACCAGTGTTTTAGTGCAAAAGAGCAAAAGCTACCTGTCATGTGCTGGTAACCTCTGACAGTGTGCAGTCCCTTGAGCCCGTTGGCCTGAGTTTTGGTCACACACTTCCCTTTTTTCCCTTTGCTCCAACGGAAGAGCAGTGCACCGGAGAATCCAAGATTGGCAAGAGCCACTACATTATGGTGCCCATGTAGGAGCAGCCTGAGCGTCCTCTGACACTGAATAATGAGTGTTGGAGCTTGAGAATATAGACCTGAGTCTGCACGAGATGGTCTGCACGAGATGGTTTCCACGAGATGATTTGTGCCCATGATCAGTGAAGAGCACAATATCTGTAGTGTCTGTCGCAGAGGAGAGACACTGGTGCACTGCCTTGAGACATTGAGACTTTCGACTGAGCTGTGAGTGTTTGCCAGGAGGGCACTCCAACGGATACTGAGACACATTTCCATGGGGGGCCTGAATCAAGAGGCCCATGCAACATTGGGAGCTGATTTGATGGACGATAGAAGTCTGCCAGAGAGGCTTCGAACGGACTCTGGGCACAGTTGTAGTTACCTGAAATGGGTGTTAGGAGACTGATTCAGGCAGTGTAGAGTAGTATTCTGTTTAGTAAAGGTAGAATAAAGTTCATTCTCTGTGGAAGAGTATCCCTATTCAACCTAAGAGCATTGAAGGATTGCCACTGTTTCACCTCAGTATATAGTGTTTGCTGAAAGATTTTAGGATTTGCTTTTGCTTAGGGTTGTGACAATGCTAATTTTCTTTGTAATAGTGGTCATTACTTTCATACTGTCTGTATGTATGTTTATGACCCAATGTCCCGTTCTATTTTGTATTCCTGCTCATACCTTAATGAAACCTTGTTGTAAATATTTTTGTCCACCCTAAGCGTGGAAGGGTATACTCAGACATGAGTCCCTTGCTCATTGCACCATCAGGATTCAAGCAAACCGGGCCGAAGACGGCTGTAATGCCAGAAACCGGTCCCCGGGAGCTTGTTTCCTTCCCAGTGTAAGAATTGGCTTTTGTAGTTTGGTTTGCCCTGTTCCCATCATGCACTGGGACAGGATCAGACTAATTTGCATACAGCCAGGTTCTGAAACTGGGATGGTGCAGTGAGCTAAAAAACGGTGTTGGATCTAGCCCTGATCTTTTGACTGGGTGAGGGTTTTCTGCTTAATTCAGAGACTCTGTCCCTCACCACCCCTTGTTGTAAATATTTTTGTCCACCCTAAGCGTGGAAGGGTCTACTCAGACATGAGTCCCTTGCTCATTGCACCATCAGGATTCAAGCAAACTGGGCCGAAGACGGCTGTAATGCCAGAAAACGGTCCCGGGAGCTTGTTTCCTTCCCAGTGTAAGAATTGGCTTTTGTAGTTTGGTTTGCCCTGTTCCCATTATGCACTGGGACAGGAACAGACTAATTTGCATACAGCCAGGTTCTGAAACTGGGATGGTGCAGTGAGCTAAAAAACGGTGTTGGATCTAGCCCTGATCTTTTGACTGGGTGAAGGTTTTCTGCTTAATTCAGAGACTCTGTCCCTTACCACCCCTTGTTGTAAATATTTTTGTCCACCCTAAGCGTGGAAGGGTATACTCAGACATGAGTCCCTTGCTCATTGCACCATCAGGATTCATGCAAACCGGGCCTAAGACGGCTGTAATGCCAGAAACCGGTCCCCGGGAGATTGTTTCCTTCCCAGTGTAAGAATTGGCTTTTGTAGTTTGGTTTGCCCTGTTCCCATCATGCACTGGGACAGGAACAGACTAATTTGCATACAGCCAGGTTCTGAAACTGGGATGGTGCAGTGAGCTAAAAAACGGTGTTGGATCTAGCCCTGATCTTTTGAATGGGTGAGGGTTTTCTGCTTAATTCAGAGACTCTGTCCCTCACCACCCCTTGTTGTAAATATTTTTGTCCACCCTAAGCGTGGAAGGGCATACTCAGACATGAGTCCCTTGCTCATTGCACCATCAGGATTCAAGCAAACCGGGCCGAAGACGGCTGTAATGCCAGAAACCGGTCCCCGGGAGCTTGTTTCCTTCCCAGTGTAAGAATTGGCTTTTGTAGTTTGGTTTGCCCTGTTCCCATCATGCACTGGGACAGGAACAGACTAATTTGCATACAGCCAGGTTCTGAAACTGGGATGGTGCAGTGAGCTAAAAAACGTTGTTGGATCTAGCCCTGATCTTTTGACTGGGTGAGGGTTTTCTGCTTAATTCAGAGACTCTGTCCCTCATCACCCCTTGTTGTAAATATTTTTGTCCACCCTAAGCGTGGAAGGGTATACTCAGACATGAGTCCCTTGCTCATTGCACCATCAGGATTCAAGCAAACCGGGCCGAAGACGGCTGTAATGCCAGAAACCGGTCCCCGGGAGCTTGTTTCCTTCCCAGTGTAAGAATTGGCTTTTGTAGTTTGGTTTGCCCTGTTCCCATCATGCACTGGGACAGGAACAGACTAATTTGCATACAGCCAGGTTCTGAAACTGGGAAGGTGCAGTGAGCTAAAAAACAGTGTTGGATCTAGCCCTGATCTTTTGAATGGGTGAGGGTTTTCTGCTTAATTCAGAGACTCTGTCCCTCACCACCCCTTGTTGTAAATATTTTTGTCCACCCTAAGCGTGGAAGGGCATACTCAGACATGAGTCCCTTGCTCATTGCACCATCAGGATTCAAGCAAACCGGGCCGAAGACGGCTGTAATGCCAGAAACCGGTCCCCGGGAGCTTGTTTCCTTCCCAGTGTAAGAATTGGCTTTTGTAGTTTGGTTTGCCCTGTTCCCATCATGCACTGGGACAGGAACAGACTAATTTGCATACAGCCAGGTTCTGAAACTGGGATGGTGCAGTGAGCTAAAAAACGTTGTTGGATCTAGCCCTGATCTTTTGACTGGGTGAGGGTTTTCTGCTTAATTCAGAGACTCTGTCCCTCACCACCCCTTGTTGTAAATATTTTTGTCCACCCTAAGCGTGGAAGGGTATACTCAGACATGAGTCCCTTGCTCATTGCACCATCAGGATTCAAGCAAACCGGGCCGAAGACGGCTGTAATGCCAGAAACCGGTCCCCGGGAGCTTGTTTCCTTCCCAGTGTAAGAATTGGCTTTTGTAGTTTGGTTTGCTCTGTTCCCATCATGCACTGGGACAGGAACAGACTAATTTGCATACAGCCAGGTTCTGAAACTGGGATGGTGCAGTGAGCTAAAAAACGGTGTTGGATCTAGCCCTGATCTTTTGACTGGGTGAGGGTTTTCTGCTTAATTCAGAGACTCTGTCCCTCACCACCCCTTGTTGTAAATATTTTTGTCCACCCTAAGCGTGGAAGGGTATACTCAGACATGAGTCCCTTGCTCATTGCACCATCAGGATTCAAGCAAACCGGGCCGAAGACGGCTGTAATGCCAGAAACCGGTCCCCGGGATCTTGTTTCCTTCCCAGTGTAAGAATTGGCTTTTGTAGTTTGGTTTGCCTTGTTCCCATCATGCACTGGGACAGGAACAGACTAATTTGCATACAGCCAGGTTCTGAAACTGGGATGGTGCAGTGAGCTAAAAAACGATGTTGGATCTAGCCCTGATCTTTTGACTGGGTGAGGGTTTTCTGCTTAATTCAGAGACTCTGTCCCTCACCGCCCCTTGTTGTAAATATTTTTGTCCACCCTAAGCGTGGAAGGGTATACTCAGATATGAGTCCCTTGCTCATTGCACCATCAGGATTCAAGCAAACCGGGCCGAAGACGGCTGTAATGCCAGAAACCAGTCCCCGGGAGCTTGTTTCCTTCCCAGTGTAAGAATTGGCTTTTGTAGTTTGGTTTGCCCTGTTCCCATCATGCACTGGGACAGGAACAGACTAATTTGCATACAGCCAGGTTCTGAAACTGGGCTGGTGCAGTGAGCTAAAAAATGGTGTTGGATCTAGCCCTGATCTTTTGACTGGGTGAGGGTTTTCTGCTTAATTCAGAGACTCTGTCCCTCACCACCCCTTGTTGTAAATATAGAATGGAAAATGCTCATCTAGCAATGAATTAGGAAATTGATGAAATTGTGAAACTTGATGAGCACATGTTTTCTATGTTCCTACTGGATCACGGGAATATCTTCAGCAAAACGCTAAAACGGCCGTCTGTTGTAAATTAGCAGCAATGGGTTAGCGTTAGCAGAAGCCATTTTGTCTTTCTGGCAGCCATTTTGTCTGCCATGTGCTGCCATGTGCTCACCATGTGCTTTGTCCTACCTTCCTGTTAGCTGCGCCTGAAGTCTGCCCAGTAACATGATATTTTTAGCCTCCTCCACTTTAACGCATGCTCAGAAATGCCCGGTAGGGTCTGCAGCTGTTACTGATTAGTTTCAGATAGGAATGTGTTTACTACGTTCTGAAAACTGTTAGCTCCTCCCACTTGGTTGAACAAAGAGAACTTATATGTCCATGTTAGGCATTTTTGTGTGCTTGTATGAGCCAGGACTGCCCCTTGCATTTATGCTTACTATGTAATTCTAAAACATATAAAAAGCTCCAGGTTTCTGTATTCTGCAGACTGCCTCATTCAGTTGCCACGGCTTCTGTGTGAGGCAGCCTCATCTCATGTGAGTTTAATACATGTTTCTTTGATATTGCAGCTTCTGTGTCAACTTTTGTTATCAGCAAGACCCCTGAGAAGGAGTGTTGATTTCCTCAAACAGGAGAGAGGGCCAACCCATCTTCACTATTGAGAGGCTCATCATTTAAATTATGAGGAAGGCCGCCTGGCTGCAGTACTGATATGAAGCAGCTGGTGCTCCCATGTTGATGGCCCAAACTCTATGCCACTCTACTCTATGCCACTGCACTTTTGGGTAGAGGTGCATCTGTGAGTGAGGTGCCCCAGTACTGTGCTAAAAGTGCCAGCTGCAGATCAGAAATGATTGGACACATATGCAACTCTGAGTGGATCTCTGTACTGGAATTGCAGGAGGGGGCTGTCCTACAGGCCAGACACATGCTGGGAGAGTGGCCAACTAGACGCTGAGCACAGCGGTCATCCCCAGAGTGCAAGTGTCACGGTCGAGGCTAATGCACAACGTTTTGACTTTTGTCTTGACAGTGCTGGATTGTATGCGTGCGTTGACAATATATCAGTGGGCTTCAAGGACAGGTCCTTATACCAGTAAAACACTATTTTAGTGTGTAACGTGCTGTTTTTCCCCCAAATGTTTTAGACCACAAATATTCACTTTGGTTCTATGTATGACATTCAAGACTACTCAAGTGGACTAGCAGTCTGGAACAGAAAATACACAGTTGATAGAAGCCATAGCATGAAAGAGAGGAGTTAGAGGCAAAGGAACAGAGAGTGGTGAAGGGAACCACAGGGTGCAGAGGGAGTGAAGTGTGGAATCACTTGGATGCTGCAAAGCCGTGGTATCCCAGGCTTGTCAAAAGATATTGTGGGGCCCGGGTTAAAAAAAAAACCTAGATATAGGGCCCTCTTTCATTCATTTATACCAGGTGGCACAGGAATCAGATTCAAAGTATTGAAAAAAAGATGGTCGACGGAAATAGAACAGGTATTGCTGGTTATTATACATGATCTCTATTGCCAATTCGATGTAAGCTGCCTCATCATTAACATTAAAAGAAATGTCAGGCTTGCTTTATAAATCTTTAAATCAATTTAGAATGAGAAGAGTGTGGCCCTGCAAAAATGAGGACTTGGGCATAATGGGGCAGTGAAATTTGTGGCCCTCAAGAATATGGGTGTGGGGTCCCTGTGGGGAGGGAGACCGTGAATGTTGTGATAGCTGCATGATGGAGCAGAAGAGCGTGAAATCATAGAAGCATGGGGGTGCTGTGGAGTCTGGGTTCACTGAAGGGGGCAGTACATTTAAGGAGCCTGGTGGGATAGATTGTACTGCAAAGCATATAGGATTCAATATGACGCTATACTCATGGATAACTTGTATCCAGTCCTAAGCATTAGTGGATTCTGGGAATTGCAGTCATGAAGACAGGGGGTTTTTAAGGCAAAGCTCACACTGGAAATGAGGTATTCTCGTGACATTGGGTCACATACCGGAACCTGGAGGATGAGCAGTGGCGTTTGGGATCCCTGGGATAGAGGAGCGATCAGGGGAGTGTAGGTCACTGGAGTCGGGGGAAGCAACTGGTGTGTAGATCACAAAGTGAATGTATGATCCCTGCAGGGCAGATCTAGGGGGGTGGAAATAATATCTGTGGGTGTTGGGGGGTAGAGAGTGCGGGTGGTGAGTGTGGGATACCACAGGTGGGATGACTGATGCGCAGGTCAGTGTGCGGTGCCCTGAGTGCGGGATGCATGGAGTCTGAGAATCTGTGGGGGTAGGGGCCTTGGAGTGAATGATGCTCTCTGTGAAGGCAGTGGATTTTTTTGGACTGCCATGGGGTGCTGTGGGATGCAAAGAGTATACAAGGCAACGCCCTCACTCCCCATGAATGATTTGATTGGATCCCTTCTCACACTTAATTAACCCGGGTCCATCCTCGGCTCCTGGGACAAGTGGAACACACAGAGTCCATCATCGGCGTCATTCATCCATCCCAATGTATTGCAATGGCACCTGTGCGGCGGAGGAGCAGAGAAACCTCCTTGCATGTCTGACAGGTCAAGAGCTATGCAGTGTACAGTTAGTGGAGGGGTGAATGAGCGCAAAGGAGATGAAATGTGCTTGGTATGCACGCCGTAAATCACTTAGCTCACAGCACAAAAGAGGCGCACTGCAACAAACGCTACTTCACTTCCCTCTCAAGACTTTAACACTTCCTTCTCTCCCTGTCACTCTGTCTTTCAATCTTTCTCTCGCCCTTCCATTCCTCCCTGTCTAGAACTGCTCTTTCTGCAACTCCCGCCTCTACTCCTTGCTTGCTGTTTTCTTTCTTCTCGAACATTTACCCTCGCCGCCATCTATTTCCTCATCTTTACCTCCCCTAGTCCCTCCTTTCAATTATTCCTCCTCCCTTCCTTCCCCCATTACTCCCGTCCCTCCACTGTCCTTTCTATCACCTCCATGCTTCACCACCCTTGCCTGTCTTACTATTTGGGGCCCGTCTTTCGCCCTCACTTCCTTCACAACCAAGTTCCCCCTTCCTAATCATCACTTTACCCCATCTCTCCCCCCCCCCACCCTTCTCATCCATCCTCCCTTCTTTCCGTATCTCTTCCCACCTTCAGTCCCAATGGCAACCACCTTCACATTTCACTCTCTCCTTTTACTTTTGCCTCAAGTGACGGTTTCTTCTTTTCTCACCAATTATTTCTCCTTCCTCATACCCTAGCCATCCCGCCGACCCCCCTCCCCCATCGAGATTTACAACCCTCCTTATTTTCCTTGTCCACATGCTACATTGCTTGCCTTTTTTTTTTGCATCCTCGTGGACTTTCGCCAAGCGTGTTACCACTATTGCAGTCACAGCTGAGATGGCAATGTGTCTAGGTGCATGGACCGGCTTGGCAGAGATGTAGGGCCAAGAAGAAATGCTGGGGATATCGGGTGATGACGGGGCTGTGGAGAGATGATGGGCTGTGTAGAAAATGTAGGGTCAGGAAGAGATGCTGGGGATGTCCAGTGATTATGTGGCTGTGGAGAGATGCAGTGTTGTGGAGAGATGGTAGGGTCAGGAAGAGATGCTTGGATGTGGAGTGATGGTGGAGCTGTGGATAGAATGTAGGGCCGAGAAGACATGTTGGGGCTCTGGAGAGATGCTGGACTGTGGAGAGAATGTAGGGTCAAGAAGATATGCTGGGGATGTAGGGTGATGATGGGCTGTGGAGAGATGATGGGGCTGTGGAGAGATGCTCGACTGAGGAGAGTAGGTAGGGTCAAGAAGGCATGCTGGGGATGTAGGTTGATGATGGGCTGTGGTGAGATGATGGGGCAGTGGAGAGATGCTCAACTGTGGAGAGAAGGTAGGGTCGGGAAGAGATGCTTGGGATGTCCAGCGATTAATGGGCGGGGAACAATGGCTTAATAAAACTTGCGGGGGCTGCAAAGTACATGGTCCCCATGCTCCAAGACCCAGTCAGGAGCTCGCAGGCCAGTGGCCCGGCACCTGTGAACAGTGCCGGAGTAGGGATTATGCTTACACCGCTTGCTGTGCAGAGACTGTAGGACCAGTAAGAGATGTTGGCGATGTGGGTTGATGATGGAACTGTGGAGAGATTGCGGGTTGTGGACAGAAGTTAGGGTCATAAAGATATCCTGGGGACATGGGGTGTTGGGGAGGCTGTGGAGAGATGCTGGGCTGTGGAGAAAATGTAGGACCAGGAAGAGATGCTGGGGATGAGATGGGATGGGATGGTTAAGAAGAGATGATTTGGCCCTGGAAAGGGGAAACAACACTTACAACGCAACTTTTACAACGCACTACCTTTACAACGAAACTTTTACAACACAACATCCATTACAACGCATACCATTACAACGCAACCATTACAACGCATGTCACTAGAACGCATACCACTACAACGCATGTCATTACAACGCAGTCATTACAACGCATACCATTACAATGCATACCTACACTATCCAACACTTACCCTACTGTTGCACCCCCTGGAGTTAGAATAGTAATTTTTAGCCCTACACTATCCAATACTTATCCTACTGTTGCACCCCCTGGAGTTAGAATATTAATTTTTACCCCTACACTATCCAACACTTACCCTACTGCGGCACCCCCTGGAGTTGGAATAGTAATTTTTACCCCTACACTATCCAATACTTACCATACATGCAATGTAATGGTATGCGTTGTAATGGTATGCGCTGTAAATGTAGTATGCGTTGTAGTGGAATGCGTTGTAAAGGTAGTTTCAAAGAATTTGTTGTAATGGCATGCGTTGGAATGGAATGCGTTGTAATGGATGTTGCGGTGTAAAAAATGCGTTGTAAAGGTATGCGTTGTAAAAGTATGCGTTGTAATGACATACATCCCCTGGAAAGAAGGTCAGGGTATGAAGCGATACCTAGGATGTGGAGTGATGCCGAAATTGTGGAGTGATGGTGGGGCTGTGGAGAGGAGGTAGTGCCAGGAAGAGATGTTGCGGTGGTGTAGTGACAGTAAGGTCAGGAAGAGATGCTTGGGATGTGGAGTATCCAGGAAGAGGTCCTGTGGCTGTGGTGTGGGGTGATGCTGGGGCTGTAGAGAGATACCACAGCTGTGGGAGAAGGTGGGGCTAGGCAGGGGTCATGTGGTTTTGGGGTGATGCTGGGGCTGTGGATAGAAGGTAGGGTTTGGAAGAGATCTGTGGAGCGGAGGTAGGGAGTAGTCCTGCGGCTGTGGAGAGATCTTGCTACTGTATGGGCGAATACACATAAGTAGGCGACGAAGAGCTGTTAGGCTCTAAAGAGCTGCCCAGGCGGCAGGGGTTAGACAGGACTATAAATAAAAGCAAAGGTTGTGGAAAGAAGGATGGAGCAGAGACCGTGGAAACATAGGACAGTGGAGAAATGCGGCACCTGTGGAAAGGTGTTAGAGTCAGTAAGATCCATCCGTGAAAGCTGTGCATTTCACATCCTCGTGAATGCATTGTTTAAATCCAAGTTAAAAGTTAAAGTTTCTGCACTTTCAGAAGATCTCAGTAGAAATAAGAGAAACAAGAAAGGACAAGGTGTTATCTGAAAATAATCTATTAAGTTGTTGCAGAGGGCAGTTACAATAATATGCAGCCCCATTGGCTCTAAAACTATTTTTGTCACCTGACCTACCCCACACCCCCTACCACCAACTCTGCGACTCCCAAAGAATGAACCCATCTTTGTAACACAAAACTTCTAGCAGGGAGGGGCCACCCCCACACCTGGGTTGCTGCTATCAGAGTGGTCCCAGCTGAGAATGTTTATATCATACAGCATACAGAAAAAAGAACAAAGTGCATTATGGAACTTGTACCCTTAACACCACATGGGGAAATGCTGGTGTAACGGAACATGAGACTACTTGGAGTCTGTCATCACTGTCCACACGTGAATGACCAATGGGAGCAAGTTTCTCTGTTTAAAACTCCGCCATTAGTAAACTCCCTGTGAGAATGGCATTGAAAAAGGCGACTCTTCGCCGAAAAGAGTCTGCCGCAATAAAATAAATAGATTCTGCTTGTACTTACTGTGTGCCCCTTAAGTTCATTTGGTGGTGATGTTAATCTGTGCAGCCACTGGCACAGTATAAGGAGGCACCCAGTCTGAAAAGAGTTCAGCAGTATAGGGTGGCATTTGGTGGTGAATATATATATATATATATATATATATATAGATATATATATATATATATATATATATATATATATTTTTTTTTTTTTTTTTTAACAATCGGATCAGTGACAATGACATTCCTATGGTATTTATATCAAATAGCCCCTGCCCCATAAACATGCTGCTACAGTCGTATGTTTACATATTGCGTTGATTTGCACTATGATAGGTATAGATGCAACATTATAATGTTTACAATATAGCTTATTTTGCACAAAATCATTAGTATTACTAATGATTTTTTATTGCATCTATCGTGACATTCATTATTTTTAAATGATGCACTTTGCACTTTTTTACGTATTTTTGCACTTTGAATATTTTGTGTAGGCGAGGGCTTTTATGACTAATATTTGGTATCTTTTGTAAAGGCATTTTAAGCTTTTATGTCTTTTGCATTATTAACCTATATATCACGGGTTCCCAATACTGTCATTACAAAATGTGGATTTTAACCAGTAAATCAATTCTATTTCCGACTGTTTTAAAATTGAAATGTTTGGAAAACAGACTACTCTATGCATTACTAGTAGTTTGTCCTCTCTTTCTACTATCACGAGGTGTATGACGAAAAAACAAAAAAAATGCACTTTTCACTGTTAAGCATTCAGTATTTAAACGCAAGCATTTCCAACTCTGATTGTCTGTGAGCAAGGGCGGATGCCCAAAACGCGTCAGATTGCTTGGTTCAGCTTTCAATAAAATCTGTGCTTGAAGTAAATTACTGGATCTGCGTGATTTCCTGGGTCGCTGCGGTCGGAGCCTGGGAGGTTACACTTGCTCGATGTAATTTTCGGAAGGTGATTGCTTCCGAGGCGGATCCACTCCCTTGAAGTCGGCTGTCGTGTGCAATCATCCCTCAAGCCTTTCCTGTCAGGAAATTCGTCAACGACAGCCCCTGTGTCTGCGGCGGTATCAGGCTCACGTTGGGAAATATCTGCGGCGTTTTTGAAAAGGGCGCGGAGGCGCCAAATCGCCTTAAGACTCGGATTCCAACGGTGAGCGCTCTGTAAATCAGCGGCACGGTGGGGAGGAACACTAAGCACCTGCACGTTACCCTGGGAGCAGGATTGTCAAGCTCGGGTAATTCAGTGCATACAACATCTTTAAGCAATTTGAACCAGGCGCCATGTCAGAGGAGACCCTCCGTGGCAGGGAAGCGGCGGCGGCCGCCTTGTACTCTAACCTGCCCAAGGTAACATCGGGTGCAGGAGGAGGCAGCAATAAAACTGACCAAACTGAGAGCTCCAGTACGATTGAAAACCAAATACGTGCTGCATTGAGAAGATTAGAAAAATGCATGTATTCCGAGATGTCTAAGTGGTGGGAGCACAAATCTTTGACCATGTACTTGGAAGAAAATCGAGTCCCTAGAGGATTACGCATTTTGCTGGCACCGAGTTACGATAGACCAAATCCCAGTATGCTTACGGAGTGGGGTCAAGCTAACCTTGAGTCATCTGCCAAATTGATGCAAATTTTGGTCAAATACGCTGTGATTGATCGTGAGCAGCTTATGCAAGAAATCTCTGAAATTAATGAGGAACTGCTAAAATTCGAACCGCATGATCTTATAACAAAATCTCGAAAAGAAATTGACGAGCGCCTATCCAAACAGGAAGAAAAAATCAAAGCTCGTAAGATTTTCAAATTTGCGCGCGATAAAGAAGATTATGCTCAAGGTAGAATATTTACCTTTGCGCGCAAGTTTGACAATGCAAAGCGCTCTAAATTTGCCCAACAAGCACAGCTAGCCAAACAGGGCAAATCTGACAGACAAATATCTACCTCAGCGCCAGCTCAGGGTTCTACAACAAGCAGCACCAGCCAAGTACACCGCGACAATGAGTCACTGACAAGTGCGCCTACCTCGGATGATGATGCCAGTAGCACTTGGGAAGCAAGCTCGGTCATTTTGGACCTAGGGGAAGAAGTGGATTTTTTATCCAACGAAAGACTACAGTCACTGAGGCCCCGGAACAAACAACAGACAAAGGGGCAGCAACAGCAGCAAAGCGCGCCAGGAACAACAGAAGACGGGGCCAGCGCCGGAAAAAGCACAAAAGCGCCCAAAAAACCAAAGCGGCAATACTGGCGCAAAAACAAGTAAGTGACAATACAATAGTCAATCTGTCTTCCTTTGACCTTACCTTGGCTGAAAAACAACTTTTAAGCCTTGGACTTTCATATTGTCCAGCTACTGACTTCAACTATGCTAAGACTCGCATAGATGTTTACATGTATATAAGGAAACTTAAGCTCAAAAAATTCTTTGAAATCAAGGAGGGTCTTAATAATAAGACACCACAAGGAATTGGAGCCACTATCAATATTCTTCCCAATGTGCCCACACTTCCGGCCAGTGATACACGAACAGTACTTACAGTTTTGAATCTTTTGGGGAACGATGCACTTACTAATGACCTCGCATCCACACAAGATGAATTGAGAGCAGCAGCCATTCCCCAAATAGGAGCCAAAATCAGTCCTTTCAAACAAGCGTCCAAATTCAATCCTACCATGCCCAGAGACTCTATTGATGTCTTCCAGGACGTGGTAGTGGAAGACCTTAAGCATCTGCATCATCGGATTAAACACAAAAAGCTATACAGGAGCAAACAGGAAATTGACTACCATGCCTTGGTTAAAAAGCTGGGCAATGATCATAACATTATTGTAACAACGGCTGACAAAGGGGGCAATGTAGTCATCTGGCCCCAGGAGGATTACATCAAAGAAGCAAAGAGACAGCTAAGTGATAGTACATGCTACTCTATTACCAACATGAGACATTTTGAAACCTCCAAAGATGCACTTAAGAAATTACTTTTTAAGTACAAAAGGGAGGGCATGATTTCCTTACAGGAGTTTGAGTTCCTCCATGTAGAATTTCCTGTTTTGCCCAAACTTTATTTACTCCCTAAAATTCATAAGTTGACTAGACCGGTACCTGGCCGACTGATCATTTCGGCCATTGCAGGGGTGGCAGAACATGTCACAGAATACATTGATTATTTCCTGCAAGGCCTTCTCCAGGATTTGCCAACGTATGTGAGAGACACGGGCGATTTTCTTGCCAAAATTCAAAATATCCAGTGGAATGATGGAATGCTCATGATTACTTTGGACATTGAATCGCTCTACACGAGCATAGAGCATATGTCGGGCCTAAAAGCATTAGATTTTTTCCTTGGGAAAAGGCCTATGAATTGTTACCACCATAACAAAGTATTAATTGAGCTTACATCATGGTGTCTTAATAACAATTTCTTTCTTTTTGGGAGTGATCTGTATCTGCAGAAGCGTGGGGTCGCGATGGGGGCCTGTTTCTCTCCCAGCTACGCGTGCTTGCACGTGGGTTGGTGGGAGGAACAGGTCCTCAGGCGGCAACACGCCCAAGTTTTTTCCGGTCATGTTTTGCTTTGGCTTCGTTATATTGATGACGTTTTTTTGTTATGGCAAGGTGATAGGAACAGTGCACAAATGTTCATTGACTCCATCAATATCAATAATGAAAACCTGAAATTCACAAGTTCCATCAGTGATTGTGAGGCGGAATTTTTAGATGTAAAAATCCTTATCCGCAATGGCCAGCTTACAACCAAGCTACATCGGAAAAGTACTGCTGGCAACAGTATTCTTCACGCCAGCAGTGCACATCCGCGCCATGTAGTTGACAATATCCCTTTGGGTGAACTCTTAAGAATGAAGAGAATCTGCAGTACAGACTCTGATTTGGAATCTTGTACCAATGAAGCTTTGGTCAGGTTTCGTGCTAGAGGTTACCGTGAATCGGTGCTAAAAACAGCAGTGGAAAAAGCTAAGAGCAGATCCCGTGCCTCTCTATTAGAGACTAAAAATACTGCTGATACATCTTTTGCATCTGATGACAATACTACGAATCCTAGGTTCGTAACGCCCTATAGCAGACAGGCCAGGCAAATAAGATCGATTTTGTCTAAAAGATGGCCTGTCCTTACTACGGATCCTGTACTGAAACCCCAACTTGCAGAAGCTCCCATTGTCACCTTTAGGAAAGGTCCCTCACTCAGGTCTCACATTTGCCATGATTTTCCTGAACTTAGAAAAAAGCAGGAATGGATGAAAACAAGGTCAGGCTTTATACGCTGTACCTCTTGCAGGGCCTGCAAATTTGGCTAAAGTACTCGGCAATACTACACGCCGTTCAGTCCTGACCCAATTCAGATCAGGGGTCAATACAATTGTAAAACTGAATTTGCCATTTATGTTTTAACTTGCACATGTGCACTTAGGTATGTCGGCAGTACACGACAGCCTGTGCATGTCAGGATCCTCCAGCATATACGAGCCATCTTCAACAATGACCCAGCCTATCCTGTGGCCAGGCACTTTAAGGCAGTACACAACAACAACCTGGAGTGCCTATCCTATTTTGTTATCTCTGCAATTGACAAGCCTAGAAGAGGCGGAGATAGGGTCAAGATGCTCAGAAGAATGGAATCCCATTTTATTCTTGAGCTGGACAGTAGATCTCCCAATGGCCTTAACAACACGGAGGACCTACATGTGTTTCTGTAATTTAGTTTTTGCACTGGCCGCCCCGTTCTGTAGTGCTTTGGGTGTTGGGGTCCTGGTTGGCTGCCGCCTTCCCCCATGCGATTTATACTATGTCTCCTTGTTGGGTTTTTGCACGTAACATTTATTCTTCTTATACATGTTTTCACGGTGATTCACAATTTATGTTTCTGTATTAATTTTTGGGTACACCTATTCTTTGAGGACATAGACAATATGCATTCTCTGTGTTTCCTGATGAATATGCTTTTTTAACAATCGGATCAGTGACAATGACATTCCTGTGGTATTTATATCAAATAGCCCCTGCCCCATAAACATGCTGCTACAGTCGTATGTTTACATATTGCGTTGATTTGCACTATGATAGGTATAGATGCAACATTATAATGTTTACAATATAGCTTATTTTGCACAAAATCATTAGTATTACTAATGATTTTTTATTGCATCTATCGTGACATTCATTATTTTTAAATGATGCATTTTGCACTTTTTTACGCATTTTTGCACTTTGAATATTTTGTGTAGGCGAGGGCTTTTATGACTAATATTTGGTATCTTTTGTATAGGCATTTTAAGCTTTTTATGTCTTTTGCATTATTAACCTATATATCACGGGTTCCCAATACTGTCATTACAAAATGTGGATTTTAACCAGTAAATCAATTCTATTTCCGACTGTTTTAAAATTGAAATGTTTGGAAAACAGACTACTCTATGCATTACTAGTAGTTTGTCCTCTCTTTCTACTATCACGAGGTGTATGACGAAAAAACGAAAAAAATGCACTTTTCACTGTTAAGCATTCAGTATTTAAACGCAAGCATTTCCAACTCTGATTGTCTGTGAGCAAGGGCGGATGCCCGAAACGCGTCAGATTGCTTGGTTCAGCTTTCAATAAAATCTGTGCTTGAAGTAAATTACTGGATCTGCGTGATTTCCTGGGTCGCTGCGGTCGGAGCCTGGGAGGTTACACTTGCTCGATATATATATATATATGTATATATATATATATCACCTACTTGCGGTCACCAGTAGGTAGTTATAGTTAGGACCTAGTTTCCATAGGAAATCTGCAACATTCTATTGGGAATAACTTTGGCGCCGGTTGTTGAATCTTCTCAAATAAGATGGCCTGCTCCGTTCCGCTCCTTCCCTTAAAGTCTCGGGAAGATTCGTCAAGCGGGGGCGAGAAAAAAGGGGGGTCCCAAAACGTGATTTCCCCATGTTATTTTCCATAGGACGATAAAATACGGCTACAGCCCGAACGGCTGAACAGAATTACAAGCAATTTGGCAAAATGGTGGAGTCTGATTCGCAGATCATGCTTTTGCTGAAATGGTGTAAATCCTTCCAGTAGTTTCTGAGAAAATTAAAAGAAAAAATATATATATATATCTATAAGCGCGCACCGTGCGCGCACGGTGCGCGAATCGGGTGTGCGCGAGCGGTATTCTGATTTGCTGTTAGACGTCTGTCAACATTCTAATCGGTGGAAACCAGAAAGTGTTGGCCGCCATTTTGTCACTCCGAGGCAGAAGAGTCCGCAAAACTAAAGTGGAGAATGTGAAAAGGGGGCAGGGTAGAGACTCCCTGACCCCCCAGGTCTTCTCAGGGGGTCCCTGAAGCACCCCGAAGGCCTAAAAAATAAATTATATATATATATTTTTTTAAATTGTGGGGTACACGCACGGTGCTCGCACCCTTTGGCCGTCATTTTGTCACTCCAAGGTAGAAGAGAGCCAAAAACAAAAGTGGAGAATGTGAAAAGGGGGCAGGGTAGAGACTCCCACACCCCCTAGGCCTTCTTAGGGGGTCCCTGAAGGACCCCGAAGGGCAAAAAATCATTTAAAAAAAAAAATCACGAAGTGCGCGCACATTGCGCGCACGTCGGAAAAAAAGACAAAAAAAAAAGTTAAATAACAAGTTTGAGTGTTTATATGTTGGTTGGCTCTAAAAAGAGCCGTTGTGTTCATTGAGAGTTTTTTGTGTTTTTTGTACCTACAATTAAGTACCGATGCAGAGTCTAAAGTTACAGAGGAAGACTCTTATGGCTGAGATACCCGCCACCCCCTCTCAACACAATCCCCAAGGATGGGAAACCGGAAACAGTTCTGAAGTTTTTGGAAGACGGGAGGGAGTAACCCTCCCGGCCGTATTTATTAAAATATGAAACAAAATTAAAACATTAAATAAACAGTTTCATATTACGTACAATTTCATTACCACATTGCGATGTTTGGCTAACCTTAACAGATTCTCTAATACAAAGGTTCTCCTAGCCGAACTAACATCCTACAAAACATTTACTTGAAATTTTGAAATTGTACATCCTAACGTTTAAGGGCCAACGGCAAGGTCGTAACCGGTGTCAAGATCCCTAACCCAGAAATATCGCCCTCACTTGTGAGGGGCGGCCCAGAGGCGTACCTCAAATGCAATTACCAATTTCCCTTGACTTGACGGGGGCCCCAATAAAACTCGACGCCACTTAGAGGTCGTACGAGGACTCGTGTGAGGTATCTAGAAGGTAGCGTAGACCCCCCCCAAACCCCACACAACTTACCACATCTGCCGTCGCAGACGTCCTGGCCCCGGGAAATTCCCCAGGAGGGGGCTGTAACCCCTCCTACCCAGGAAGGGGCCTTGACCGCCTTTCCTTTTCTTTCGGCGACCCATCCTTAGAAGGGACCGCCTCCCCGTTGAGGGGCCAATGGCCACCTCCCCCGAGCGCTCCCATCCGTGCTGGGTGACGCCCACTCATAGGGATCTACCAATTAGTGCTCACCGATCATGACCTTACCGCCCGACCAAAATAAATACGACAATGCTAACTAAATGACTAAACTAAAAAGATAGTAGCAACTACAACTTTATTCAAAGCATGCTTACCAATGAACACTAAAGCAGAATTTCTTTATTTGCGAAAACGTAACACAAATCGACCATTCTTTATTACATACTCAAAATCATCATGATAATACAACCACCTGTAAACGAAAATCAGAGTTAACCATCAACTTTATTCACAAAACCACTTGCTGTCCTCAGGGGCTGGTGGGTGGGTCAAAATTGGCTCTTCGTTCCGTCTCGAGCTCACGTGCAGCGAGGAGGTGCAGCTTCAGAGCACAGGAACAAGAGGATGCCTTCGGATCTTGCTTCTCCTTTTATCCGTCTTCAGGGCGGGCGTAAACCCGCCCCTGCCTGCCCCAAGGGCGTGGCCAGCCGCGTCAGTGTCTGGGTCAACCCACTCTAGGGCGGGAAAAGGCGCGCCCCGGCTACGCCGCTTCGGGCATACCAGCCGAGACTCGCCTCCCGCCCAAGATGGCTTCCCGGGGGGATCGTGGTACTCCACCATACGTTCGGGGGGACCGAGTGGTCGCCCCTTTCCATATGGCTGAGATACCCGCCACCCCCTCTCAACACAATCCCCAAGGATGGGAAACCGGAAACAGTTCTGAAGTTTTTGGAAGACGGGAGGGAGTAACCCTCCCGGCCGTATTTATTAAAATATGAAACAAAATTAAAACATTAAATAAACAGTTTCATATTACGTACAATTTCATTACCACATTGCGATGTTTGGCTAACCTTAACAGATTCTCTAATACAAAGGTTCTCCTAGCCGAACTAACATCCTACAAAACATTTACTTGAAATTTTGAAATTGTACATCCTAACGTTTAAGGGCCAACGGCAAGGTCGTAACCGGTGTCAAGATCCCTAACCCAGAAATATCGCCCTCACTTGTGAGGGGCGGCCCAGAGGCGTACCTCAAATGCAATTACCAATTTCCCTTGACTTGACGGGGGCCCCAATAAAACTCGACGCCACTTAGAGGTCGTACGAGGACTCGTGTGAGGTATCTAGAAGGTAGCGTAGACCCCCCCCCAAACCCCACACAACTTACCACATCTGCCGTCGCAGACGTCCTGGCCCCGGGAAATTCCCCAGGAGGGGGCTGTAACCCCTCCTACCCAGGAAGGGGCCTTGACCGCCTTTCCTTTTCTTTCGGCGACCCATCCTTAGAAGGGACCGCCTCCCCGTTGAGGGGCCAATGGCCACCTCCCCCGAGCGCTCCCATCCGTGCTGGGTGACGCCCACTCATAGGGATCTACCAATTAGTGCTCACCGATCATGACCTTACCGCCACAGGCCGGATAGTTGACCGGCTATCCGGACCCCCCACAACACTCCTACCTAAAGGTCATGGTGTAACGCTTTTAGCCATGCTAAAAAGTCTCCTATGAGTAACTCATTCCCCACCCGAGACAAATGCACTCCATCCCCCAAATACATACTGTCATCATTAATACACCCATGCGAAATAGAATGCAGTGTCTTGGAACGGAACAACCTACTCACTTTGTTATTAAGCTTTCTCACAGAATGATTTAAAGCAGGAACCGAAATAGCCCCCCGCCATACCTTTCGTGGGATCATATGGGACCACGCAATTGTGCACCCTGGAACTCTCCTCGCTAACCAACTTACAGTGGAAAGCATCGCCTCAAGAAGAAGTCGTCTACCAGTGGTGACCAAATCATTACCCCCAAGATGTACTATGACTACAGACGGCGGTGACCTCGTCCGCCCTAGCAAATCCTCAAAAAATGATTGAAACTGGTCAATACAGAGACCGCCTCTTCCGTAGAAGGACACCCTGTACCCGTATTCCCCAGCTACGTGAATCATATCACCTGCCTTGAATACGTCTGCGGCACGTCTCACGTATGAGTGGCCCACGACCCACACCTCCTCTTTCACAGCCGGTGATGTCTGACCGCTGGCCCGGTGTTGGGTCGACTGCAAAGTTCGCCCCGCCTCGTAGGCTTGCGCAACTGAAAACCAAACAAAAACAAGAAGCGTGAGTACATTGTTACAGCTTCACAACATGTGCAACCGCACATACCTTTTATAACAATTGGAGGACCAACGCCCCACCCGTTTAACTTGGTCAACATTCAGACCCCTGGCTGTAGCTTCAGTAGCAGCCCCTATCCGAAAGGAATGGGTCCCAAACTCGCCCGGGTTCAAGCCCGCAGCGGCAATCGACATCGCAAGCACCCGCTGAAACTGAAACTTTGTCAGTGGGGTGGCGTCAGCGTGTCTCAACAAGGTCCCCCCCCATGATGCCACCCTTCGTGCTAGATAATCCTCTAAACACCTTACCGGGCACATGGAGGACCCGGAAATCCTGCGTATGATTACGCAGTCACCCATCCCACTCTGATCGGTCTTGGACCTGACAAAGGAGACCGTCATCGTCTCCCCTCTGATCTGGACGTGCTCCTGGCACAATCCTCCCGTCACATCCTGCTTGTTCCTCGCCACTAGTTCGCTTACCCGCATAGCCCCATGGAATGCCAGCGTAAAAGCGGCTCGGAATAACACTGTCTCAAACTGAGATGAACACGTAGCAGGGAGTCTGGATAATAACTGGGCCAACCTATCCAAACCTATCGGGCGCCTCTCGTCTACTTTGCGACCCTCAAGGCGTGGCCACCCCCGTAGCGCTTTCTGTACAACGAAAGACGCTGTCGGGTCCTGGATCCCATGAGCCCTAGCAACAAAGGAAATGGCAGCCCGATGCCTCTGAGCCGTGGCCACCGATTTCCCGACCAGATGTAAGGACATCAGAAAATTTACAACCCACTCTCCTGGCCCCAAAGCTCCTCTCTATCCGACCCCAAAAAGGCTAAATAGGACCGGAACGCCCCTTCATATGCCTTCCTCGTCCTGGGTGCTAAACTCTCTCCCACGAGATTACGAAGTTCGGGGCACCGAGAGACCAGAGAGCTTCGGGAAAGGGTGCCGGCTCCGGGTCCGCTGTGGGAAGGAAACCCCAGAAAGCCTGCATACGAAAACGAGACAGTGCATCAGCCGCCTGGTTCATTACCCCTGGGACATGTCTTGCTCTGAATAGCACATTCAATTGCATACACAGTAAAACAATTTCCTTGAGCAATCTCAAAATCCATTTGCATCGTGCTGCCTGACTATTGATACACTCGACCACGGTCATATTGTCAGACCAAAATACCACAGAGTGATCTTTGAAACCTTCAGGCCAAGTTCTCAGGGCCACTAAAATGGGGAAAAGTTCCAGGAAGGCAATGTTACTCGTCAGTCCACTGTCATGCCACCATGTCGGCCACTTTTGTGCAGACCATCTTGTGCCGAAAATGGCACCGAAACCTATGCTCCCTGCCGAGTCTGTCCACAGCCCCAGCTCCTCGGAGGACACGGCCGGTTTGTTCCAGACGACTCGACCATTGAAATTCGCCAGAAATGCCAACCAAATGCGCATGTCCTGGCGGACCTCGGCCGAGAGCCTTGTGCGATGATGGCCCTCCTTCAGGCCGACCATGGCTTGAGCAATCGAACGGGAAAAGGGGCGGGCCATTGGTATAACCCTCAGAGCAAAATTCAACTGGCCAACTAGCTGCTGTAATTGATGCAGCTTAACCTTAGGTCCATTAATACACATTTGCAGGGATGTCCTGAACTTTGAAACTTTGTCAACTGGTAAACGAAAACAACCTTCTCTGGAGTCTAACTCGATCCCCAGAAACTCGAGGCAAGTGGAAGGCCCCACAGTCTTACCTGGTGCCAATGGCACACCAAACTGATTCATCAAGACACAAAATTGCGCCAAAGCCTGCCCACATTCCGGATCCCCGGCTGCCCCCAAGAACAAAAAATCATCAAGGTAATGCATCACATGTTGGAAACCCGTCTTCCTTGTGAAGACCCATTGTAGAAAACTACTGAATTTTTCGAAATAGGCACAGGATATAGAGCACCCCATCGGCATACACCTATCCATGTAATACTGACCCTGAAACATGAAACCTAGGAGACGCTGATCGTCTGGATGTACCGGGAGCAACCGGAACGCTGACTCAATATCAGATTTTGCCATCAGCGCCCCGGGCCCCAGGCGATTCAAAATGGCTACGGCCTCATCGAAGGATGCGTACCGCACCGAACACACTTCCGGGTCTATCGCTTCGTTTACGGAAAGACCACGTGGGGCTGATAAATTAGGTATCAGCCGAAACTCACCCGGGTCCTTCTTTGGGACCACACCTAGAGGGGAACAAACAAAGTCAGGAACCGGCGGTACACTAAATGGACCGGCGACTCGACCTCGAGTAACTTCCTTCCTGATCTTATCCTGTACCACGGTCGTATGTTGGAAGACCGATAGCTGATTTTTACATTTCCCTGCACCCTGAAAGTCCCCCACTGGGATGCGAAAACCATAAGCAAACCCGTTCCGCAACACCCCAGCAGAAGTACGATCCGGGTATTCACTGAGCCAAGGAATCATTGCCAAGGTATCAATCGGGGTAGGTAAAGGCGCCCCTCGGACTATGTTAGACCTGTTTGGCGCCTCCTCTACCCCCGTTATCACCCGTTTTGGCTCTGCACGTGGACTCAGGATGGGATGATTGCCCGCACCCACTACATTCGTGTCTAAATTTGCACGATCCCTGGGGCCTAGTACATTTACCCCTGTTGAAGTTCCAACAAACCCCCCTTATTCCTGTATTGCCGGCAGGCCTCGAGTAATTGTCGGTACCCGCACCCGATCGAAAGGGCGTCCCCGCATATGGGCGGGAGGATTCGCCAACGTTACTCCCTACTAATGGCAACTTTAACATACCAGTATCCTTCATTTTGGACCAAGATACCGAATCATAACAATCCCACGTTACATTTTTATCGTGTTCTTTAGCTTTTCTAAACAGGTTATCATAACAAAACCAATGATTACCCTCGTGTGATACCGAGTACCCCATGATTCGTGACTGATAAATCGGCAATTCGGGTAACAGATCGGGCCTTCTTTCCCCCAGGATTGATGTAAAAAACCCCCACGCTTGGCCCCAATTACCAATGTTTTCATTTACCTTAAAGGCGGCCATTTTTGCGCGCCAAACACTCGGATGCATGAGATCCTTCTGGCCTTTAACATGCTCCATCTCATAGTGATCAGTCAGCAACGAGAAGATATTTACGTAATCCCCTGCCCATATCTTTTCCTTAATAGCCAAAGGAACATGCTGACCCAACTTTTCCCTACGAGAGGGTGCTGACTCGTCTCTCGCAATCGGCAATGGCCGCTTACCTGCACCGGACGTTGCCTCTGCTACTGAACCCGTCCCCTGCGGCTTTTCTACTGCTGCAGCCAGTGTGGACACCTTCGCTGCGTTCCGTGACTCACGCACTTGCTTCATCAGCTCGTGTGCGTCGACAGCCGTGGCGCCCTCGCTACCTTTTCCCAACCACGCTGCTAATTGTGCTGCCAGCTCGGGCGGCATATCTTCCCCGGACACGGGGGTGACCACAACGGGAATCGGATTCCCTTCCTCCGGCACGGGAGTGGGAGCCTCGAGCGGGGTATTGGGACCCGGGTTGTCTCCCCCAGCTGCTCCCCTCCTGGGCCTCTTGTTTTTTCCTCCCGGGGCTGTTCCCGCCAAAGGACGTTTCGGCCCCCCTTCCTCGTCCTTATCCATTCGCCTCTTTAAGTCGGTCACCTCTTTCATGAGAACGCGCAGCATCTGGTCAGTAGTCATGCGCTTTCCCGCCTTCTTCGGCATTCTCCAACAGAGTATCTGAAAAACAAACGTCTCGAGCTCACGTGCAGCGAGGAGGTGCAGCTTCAGAGCACAGGAACAAGAGGATGCCTTCGGATCTTGCTTCTCCTTTTATCCGTCTTCAGGGCGGGCGTAAACCCGCCCCTGCCTGCCCCAAGGGCGTGGCCAGCCGCGTCAGTGTCTGGGCCAACCCACTCTAGGGCGGGAAAAGGCGCGCCCCGGCTACTCGCCTCCCGCCCAAGATGGCTTCCCGGGGGGATCGTGGTACTCCACCATACGTTCGGGGGGACCGAGTGGTCGCCCCTTTCCAGTTCCACTCATCTCTGAAATGTACTCCGTCTCCTCTATAAATGCCTTGCATGTTGTAACACAAGTTTTTGTGGTGTATAGAACCCATACCATAGTCTCTGAGGGAATCAGAAACAGACTTATTCACATGTTTCCTTGCTTTCTCAATCTGTGGACAATATTGGTTGGGCTAGTTCCATTTTTATGCCTTTGGCATATATTAGAATATACAAAGGCAGTTTGTGGAAAAAGTGGCATCAATTGCACAAAGGTGTTCTTTAAAAGCATTTCCAGACCGACCATCTCAATGTGCCTAGGTCATTGCCACCACAGTGCACAATTAGGAGGTCAGGGTGTGGGAGATGCAAAAACGATTTTACCAATGGCATCAATTGGTGACATCTCAATCCTCTCTGGCCAATCCACATAATATCCACATTTGGTAAATAAAGGTTGAGAAAGCATCTATTTGCTGCATACCTTTCAGTCCAGAAAATATAGCTATGTCCTACAATCTACACTCTAAGCATTTTGAAGGGAGATCTGGTTGTACTCAGATGGGCTCTGGAAATGAAATGGCAGATTGAAAAGTAGGATTTTAGAAAAAAATTTAGATGAGATTCAGTGCACTTGAAAAAAACGAAATGATTGATGGTTTCTGAAAATTCAACATTGAGAACTAGGGTGCATGGTACTGTTTTTTAAAAGGAGAAATGCTATTGATTAAGAAAAAGTAATTGAAAGGAACATTGCACAGGATAAGCGGGTGTATTGAGAAGGCAAACACCCTTGCTGGTTTGGTTTGCAACATTTAGAGATGAATTTTTCACCTGTGTGTTCAGTTAGGTGTTCTATGGAGTGTTACCATGGTAACAGGCATAGAGAACTGTGGCATAAGGTTGAACATTATGTGAGTTTGAAAGTGTAGAAATGTAGAACCAATTTAAATGTTAGTTTGGTTTTGAATTTGCGTGGGAAGATAGTTCATTGGTTATCTACAAGAATATGTGTGTAAAATGAGAGGAAAGCTATGTCATTCTATGATTCCAGTGACTGGTGCACAATTGAGAGATTATGCTTAAGAAAATCTGGTGTGTGATTGTCACTGTTCTAAATCTACAAAAGCATTTTTAAAGGTGAGTTGTTAATTTGTAAGGGGATCTATGTTGTGCAGTTTAAGTTAATAAGAAAAATGTGTTCTAATATGGAAGCAGGAGTTTATTTGCATAGAGTGTAAAGCTGTATTTGTCTGCTTTGGGAAAAACATTGTGATAGTTGCATTTGGTATGTTAATGTGTTTGAGCAGATATTTATTTTTCATGTCCGTGAATTCTCATTTCTACATTTTCAGTCCCACCTTGAGCCCCTACACTGCCTGAACACCACTGCACTGTCCTAAAACCTGAAACATCACTCCCAGCAAGACTCTCTTTCACTGTAGTAATCATTTTACTGAATTGCAAGGCATACTGTCATGTGTCTAAGATCACAGTGTGAGTCAGACTTCATTTCACAAAATTGTGGCAGAATAATTTGCTTAGTTGATGTGTTTAAAAATATGGCAATGCATGTAGCCATGGAGTGAGTCAGACCTGGGTGTGCTGTAGAAATTGCATACCAACTCTCTCTATAGCATGTAGTAATCATGTCAGTGAATTCTCATTTCTACATTCTCAGTTACACCTTGAGCCCCAACACTGCCTGAACACCACTGCACTGTCCTAAAACCTGTAACAGCACTCCCAGCAACACTCTCTTTCACTGTAGTAATCATTTTACTGAATTGCAAGGCATACTGTCATGTGTCTAAGATCACAGTGTGAGTCAGACTTCATTTCACAAAATGGTGGCTGATTAATTTGCTTAGTTGATGTGTTTAAAAAAATGGCAATGCATGTAGTCATGGAGTGAGTCAGGCCTGGGTGTGCTGTAGAAATTGCATATCAACTCTCTCTGTAGCATGTAGTAATCATGTCAGTGAATTCTCATTTCTAAATTCTCAGTACCACCTTGAGCCCCTACACTGCCTGAACTCCACTGCACTGTCCTAAAACCTTAAACAGAACTCCCAGTAAGACTCTCTTGCACAGTAGTAATCATTTTACTGAATTGCAAGGCATACTGTCATGTGTCTAAGATCACAGTGTGAGTCAGACTTCATTTCTTTTTTTATTTACATTTTTCTTATTGACAACTCATAAGGGCACAAACGTAGGACAAAATAATACAGTTCATTTAGACAATATGACAGAATAATCATACAAACAATTCATAGCACAAATTTGAATTTGGGAAAAACAAAACAGAAAAAAATATTACACAAAAACAGAATGTTGCAGAGTATTCAGATAAAACTACCCCATATTCTTTCAAATTTCATTAATGATCGTATACCTCTAATTTGGGCAAGGGCTGACTCCATAATATATATTTAGTTTACTAATGACCACCATTCCATGATATGTGGGGGTTTGGGAGAGATCCATGCTCTGGCTACGGTTAGTTTTGCACAAGATAATAATATCGTAACCAAAGATTGCTGAGGTAGCGTAACAGGATGTATATCTAACAATACTGTTAAGGCCGTAAGGGAGAGCGAGTTTATTCGTTTAATTTTCATTACCTTATCTAATGCAGACCAGAACTCGCTCAAAACCGGACAGGAAAACAACATGTGTTCAAGATCTGCTGCTACTAAGTCACACTTAGGACATTTAGTGCGATCGCTGAAGTATATATCAGAGGCCCATTTAAAGATATTTTCAGGTGTATGATATAGCATACATGTAGTTTTAAATTGTTGTAGTCTTAGACTGGAAGACGGAACAAGTCTGTTAATATTACTAAAGGAAGTGGCTATTTCATTTGAAGTTATATTCAAGCTCATATAATAGTGCTCTATTTCTCCGCTAACTTTTAACAATCATTTGTTTTATAAGTACTAAGGTACCCATAGACCTCGCTGATTAAAGTTTTATTCGTAGAAAAATATAAACAGTTCCAAATTTCAGAATCAGAGATTTTGCATAGTTTAATCTTATGTATTAAGAAGTCAAGTATCTGGATATACTTAAATCTCATTGACTCTGCCAAATTATATAAAATTTTAAGTGTCTCAAAATCTAAAAGACCTTGGGTACCATATAAATCCCCCAGTGTATTAATACCTTTAACAAACCATATATGAGCCCTACCATCATTAAAAATTCCAGGGAGGCCCGGATTTCCCCCAAACCGTAATTTAGGGTGAAAAAATGAAGTTTTACAAAACGCCATAATATTAAACCATATCTTGGCAGTGTCTCTAGCGGTCTTGAATTTCATCCTCTTGAAGTAATTAGGGTCGTTGAGTCTTAACAGAAACATTTTAGAATCAGAATTTAACATAATTAAATGAAAGTACAATGGATAATCCGCGTTGAGCAGTGATCGTAGACACCCTAAGAAGGTACCCCAAAAATATAGTTTAAAATCAGGAAAGTTAATCCCCCCACTTTCTAAAGAATTTTTGAGTAATAACATAGACCTGCGTGCTTTCTTATATCCCCAAATAAAACTACTAAATATCCCATCTAGTTTCTTGAAAAAAGAATTACTAAGTGTTAAAGGGATAGATCGAAATAAATAAAGGAATTTGGGGAGAACTTTCATTTCGATCAAATTAATTTTACCAATTATATTCAGTGGAAGTTTATGCCATTTTTTTTAGATAGAATGGTTGTTCTTATTAAAGCATCATAATGAATAGAAATTATAGCATGTATATTAGAAGTAATTTTAACACCTAAATAAATAGCAACTTTACATATCCCAGAAACCACTGTAGTTGGTTCGTAGGTACGACAATTTGTGTTTTATTTATATTTAATTTGTACCCAGATAAGAATCCAAATCTACGGTCTTCGAGCATTATCCTTTGCAATGCCTCTACGACATTGGGCGAATAGATAGAAATGTTGTCGGCATAAGCCATGATTTTTAACAATTGAGGTCCAAAACTAAAGGGAATAATTCGGGATTTAGTCTGTAAAGCATATAAAAAAGGCTCCATCGAAAGAGCAAATAATAAGGGTGATAAAGGGCACCCCTGACGGGTCCCTCGAGAAATAGTAAACGTGGAGGAAGTCAACCCTGCATAACTAATACTAGCTATAGGGTTGTCATACAAAGCCCGTATCCATGTGACAAATTGTCCACTAAACCCCAAATTTGTCATGACAGACCAAAGATAGCCCCACCCCACTCGGTCGAAAGCCTTCTCGGCATCTAATAAAATCATACCGAGTGGGGTGGATGTTGTCTGTGCGATATCAAATGCTGTTATGGCCATATTAATGTGGGCTGTGGTGTCTCTACCCGTCACAAACCCATGTTGGTGCGGGTTAACTATTTGGGGCATGAGTGAAGCCAAACGGGTAGCTAAAATTTTGGCAAACACTTTCACATCAGTATTAATGAGAGAAATGGGTCTGTATGAACCACGATCTTCAGTAGGTTTGCCCTTTTTGAGAAAAAAAAATATTTTGGCCATATTCCAAGAATTAGGGGCTTTCCCATTTCTCCCAATAAATTCGATAACCTGAAGCAATAAAGGTGATAATTCCTCAATGCATATTTTATATACCTCTACTGGAATGGAGTCTTGTCCCGCTGCTTTACCAGAAGGTAAGGATGTAATGGCATGTCTAACCTCCAGTAAGGTAATATTCTCTGATAGTTGATCTATTTCCGAGGTATTTCTAGTATTTGTAATATTCTCTGTTATGTAGTCCTGTATCATGGCAGAGCTGGGACAGGTCTCCGGAGTGTATAAAGTGCAATAGTAATCTACAAACTGTTCTAATATTTCAGCTGGTTGATGATATAGAATATTATCAGAGCTGCAAATACTCTTAATCAGGGTGTTAGCTCTATCTTCAGCAACATTGTAGGCTAGAATTTTTCCAATTTTGTCTCCACTCTCGTATTGAGTCATTTTAAATTTGTGCAAATTAGCACTACTTTTTTGGAACAGTATTGTTTTTAAAGTTGCCTTTAGCTGTCCCAGTTTCAAAGCAATTTCAACAGTGTCCTGAGAATTTAAAAGCAGTGCATCAGCCAACAATACTTCTTGTAGTATAATACTAGAAGTCAATAGTTTGTTCATTTTGCGATGTTCTGAATTTTGTCTGTATACGAATTCCTGGGTACCCCCCTGATACTGGCCTTACAGGAATCCCATACCATTATACAAGAAGTAGAGTCAAGATTGTATCTGATAAATTCTGTAAGATGAGCTTAGAGTTGGGTTACAAACGTAAAATCAGACAATAGATATCTAGGGAAAGAGAATAACCTCAGACCGGAATGAATTTGTTGGGTGGTAAATGTTTAAGTAAAATAGGATTGTAATCGGAGGAGACGCGGGGGCATAACTCAATAGAGCTTGTTTTCAGTACATTATTAGAAGCCATAGCCATATCAATACAGAAAGTAAATTTGTGAGGCGCAGAGTAATATGTGTAACCCGCAATGTTAGGATAGATACTGCGCCAAATGTCCCTAATATTATGGATATGGCAGATTTCTAATATTGAAGCCCTAGATTTACGCATACGTTGAAAAGCCCCTTGTTTTGTAATATCCTTTTGATAATCCAAAATACAATTGAAATCACCCATTATGATAAGGTCCCCCTCCCAATTCAAAAGTTCTACATTTAAACTATCAAAAACAGCAGATTCATCCAAATTCGGTCCATATACCACACAGAACACATATTTATGTTTTTCAATACTTTATTGCACAATAGCCCATCTTGCATCTTTATCATGAGCAGTTTTGAGAACTTCTGTTCTACATCGTCTGTCTTTAAGAATCGCGACCCCTCTGATTAAAGCACCCAAGGCAGGACAAAATATGACATCATAGCCGAGTTGACCTAATAACTTTTTGTCTTTGTGGGCAATGCGAGTTTCAGATAAGAACACAAAATGTGGGTTATACAGTCTTAGCTCTTCTGATATTAGGCGTCTTTTATTCTTGCTATTTAACACAGCGACATTCCATGCCAGACATCTTAACTTATACATTCAAAACCCAAAAAAATGATAATTTTAATACTTCTGCGCAAATACAGGTAAATAAATCTCTTTTTTTCAACCTTTCCAACATGTCTCCCTCTTAAGTTGTCTTTTTCCAAAACCTTTTTACCCCTAACCCAACACCACCCGACGGGGAACCTGAAAAACCCTCCCCCCGTGCCCCCAACCTCCACGGGGGACACCCATCCAACCTCTGCTGCCGCTGGGTGGGCAGCTACAAGGGTTGGTAGCTGAGGAGCAACCACTACACCCCACTGACGGAAAAACATTCTATTTAGCAGAAAAAAGGAAGAGAACATTTTAGATTCCTTCCCCCTTAGTCACACATGTGATTTTAACAAAGCTTATCAAGACTTATCTCCCCACTCAGAAAAAAAGAACATTAAGCGAATTTAGCAAGTGCTAACTCAGCTTTTTTTTCATCGGTGAAAAAAGATGTATGGCCGCCTTTAATAACCTTGAGGCGAGCAGGTTCTTGCAAGAACACTTGCCCCCCCTTAGATTTAAATGGGTCAATATATTTGCGAAATTTCCACCGTCTGTCCATTGTGGCCTTACTAAGGTCATAACGAACAAAAAGGGAAAGATTCTCAAAATTAACAGGGGAGTTAGGGCGTGCTTTCAATGATACTTCTTGCCTTAGTAAAAAATTACCAAAGCAAATAAGAAAGGGGCGTGGAAATGTACTTTCCTTCTTCCTCTGAACTAGTGGTAAACGGTGGACTCTTTGAAGTTGAGAATCCCAATCCCAATCAGAGAGGTCTGGGAACGCCTTTGAAAACAGTTTAACCAGATACGATCTAGGATCTGACCCTTCAGAGCCTTCCGGGACCCCAAAAAGTCGTAGATTTAACCTTCTTTGTCGGTTTTCTAAATCCTCAACCTTCATTTTTAAAGAGATAATCTGAGCATCATGTTGGTTCACCACAAATTCAATACAGGTTGACCCTTCTTCTATATTTACCACACATTGTTGTAAATCCTCTATATCTTGTGACACCCCCCCTAATTTTAGTGTCATTTCTTGCAAAGAGTTCTGCAGTTTGCTGTTATTCTCTCACAACTGCAAAAAGTGTTCTTGAGATTCTAAATGATGATTTGTTAAAGTTTGCAAGATTATGTCTACCGGGGAGATATTAGCTTCTTCGGCGTGCATCCTAGTTATAGTTGCATCAGGCATGTCAGATAACATAGGAGCCAACACCGGTGATTGCTCAGGTAATTTTTCAGGTGGATTTGAGACAGAGGAAATAGGAGTTTTCAATATAGGAGTATTATTGGCGTTACTCACTGTGGCTTCACCTACTTCGGTGCCGACACGTAGAGAAGGCACGAGGAGTGATGGTGACAAAGTAGTGTTAGCATTAGCGGAAGGCAGCAGAGGGGTATCGAGGGTGAGATTGACAGAGGGATCCGCCATTGAATCAGGACAGTTGTTCATACACTCAGAGTCAGTAGGGCTTGTGCCTGATAAACGTAAAGTCATATTCTTCACAAGACCCTTTGCCTGGATCCACTTCCTAAGAGGGCTTTTTTCAATACGTATCTTCCTCGCGGTAGAGGTAGAGGGGTTAATTATTGGTGGTGTAATAACAGTAGCTGGTGCGAAAGCTTTCCCTTTTTTGTTTTTACCCTTGGACTTGGGCTTAGATTTGACCTTATTCCTTCGGCCGTCAAGAATTTAGCCGTGCCCGAGGCGGACCTAGTGAACTCTTCGTTCGCATCAACGTCCTCTTCGTATTCTCCATTAGAGCCCTCTTCCTCCTCCTCTCCCCTGATCTCCTGAATGCCTTCCTCAGCCATTATAGAAACAATAGGTGCATCACCCTCAACCCTTATTGACAAATCAACAGCTTCTGAATCGCCACGATTTAATAATTCTATGGGAGCAGATTCTGTAACTGGAACCGGCCCGCCTTCAACAGCTGTACTGACACTCTTAGTATTCAGGCTCTTCTGTGGTTTCAGCTCCTCTTTTCTGTTGTTGGGCCCGACTCAGCCCGCCCAAGCACTGCAGGAGCGAAGCATGCACCAGTCCCCTTCCCGTATCCACAGGAAGCCCACTGATTAGAATCCACAGTGAGCCCTCCAGTGAACCCGAAAAGAGGGTGGTTTGATACGAGACACCAAGTCTCCCACCCTGCAGTATGCAGGACACGGCTCCCTCCTCCACGCTTCCGCACCTGTGGTAAAGGGAGAGAATGTCTCTCAAGAACAGTATAAATACAGTCTATTCTTTCATGGCCATGGTCCACCAAAACATCATACACCAACCCCCTCTTTCTCCTTACCAGAGGTAAGTGCAGGTTTAGCTTCGTGCAGGCACTGGGTTCTCCTCTCATATAATGCTCCAGGGAGATATAAACCCAGTCAGGGGCAACAAAACAAAAGATGTCCTGCAAGCACTGAAGGTGCAAAAACAGCACCATGCAAAATAAAGGGGAAAAAGAAAGCTGGGGTCAAGATACAGAATGCCAGCTACAAAAAACCCCTTCTATGAGATTTAGGTTTAAAAAAGGGTCCAAGGGAATGGCTAAATGCTCTTCCTTCCGAGCGCCAGCGTTCCGTGTTTACACAGCGTCCTGTGCACAGCGGAATAACCCAAAACGTCACTTCCGGGTACACAACGATGTGGACAGACGCCTAAGCCTAGACGTCTTCCTGCGCAGCTGCAGATGGAAAAGTAAACAGCGCGCAATATCGCCGGAAAATAAAACGGGAGCCCCCGCTTCTGGGAAAGTGACACACAAAAATTATACCGGCACAAGAAGGAAGGAACCAAAACAAAAAGGCTAAAAGGGTAAGGACCAATAATCCGAGTAGAAGAAAAAACGGGATAAAACGAAGAAGGGGGGAAGGGGAGGAAACTAACTTACTATCTACTCAAGGACGAAAGTTCAGGAAACAGCCCAAAAACAGGATGAATAGGGAAATACAAAAGCGGACTGGAATTCCCCACGAGCCCGTGGGAAACTAAATGGAGTAAGAGCAACAGAACTCCAATACTGCAGAACCTCAAGCTGGATACAAGGCCACAACGTTGGCGATATCGAGCAATGAGCATGGAAAAGGGACACCAATATATACCCAGCCCCAGGTCATGTGATGGTGGCCCATGGTCACAGAAACAGGACTGACTACATATCCCTAACAGTACCCCCCCTTTACAACCCTTCCCACGGGACGGGGCTTCAAGGGGTGCTGTCTATGGAACAATCGGACCAATCGAGGGGCATGAACACCTCCAGCTGGCTCCCAGGTCCTATCTTCCTGTTTATAACCCTTCCAGTCAATCAAATAATAAAGACGTCCTTTAACCCGCTTGGAGTCACAGATGGCATTCACCTCAAATTCCTCCTGACCATTGATCGTCAAAGGAGGAGGTGGGGGCAACTCCTGTGCTGAAGGTGTATATGGTTTCAATAATGAGGCATGGAACACTGGATGGACCCCATAGTCCTGTGGTAACTCCAACTTCATTGCTACCGGGTTAATGACCTGGATTATTGGAAAGGGACCTACGTATCTAGGCTGCAATTTACGGGACCCTTGTAACCTCAGATTACGGGATGCCAACCAAACCAAGTCGCCCACCTTGTATGGGGGCGCTGGGACCCGATGTTTATCCGCTTGTGCCTTCATGGTAGCCTTGGCCTCCACCAGACTCTCCCGGGCCAAACCCCAAATGTCACTCAATTGCTTACAAATCCCATCTATAGCTGGCATGCGTCCCGTAGGTTGAATGGCCACTGCCCTAGGGTGATACCCAAGTGAACAATAGAACGGGGTCATGCCCAAAGCCGAGTGTAAGCTGTTATTGTATGCAAACTCAGCGATGGGCAGAGCTGTCACCCAGTCACATGATAAAGAGGTAATCAAACATCTCAGATACTGTTCCATCGTCTGGTTAGTTCTCTCAGTCTGTCCATCGGACTGAGGATGGTATGCCGATGACAAACGTATTTCTGTTTTCAAAACCAGACATAACTCGGACCAGAAATGAGATATGAATTGCGCCCCTCGGTCTGATATTATCACCTCCGGCAACCCATGTAAACGTACTACAGAGGTCATAAAGACTATTGACATTTCCTTCGCCGTTGGAATCTTGCGCAGCGGTATGAAATGTGCCATTTTGGTGAATAAATCCACCACTACCAATATGGCTGTATATCCTGATGTCAATGGTAATTCCGTTACAAAATCCATACTTATGGTATGCCAGGGGGATGGCGGTACCTCCAAAGGACACAAGAGCCCAAAGGGCTTACAGTGCGATGGCTTATTAATAGCACATACAGGGCAAGATGTCACATATCCCTGGATGTCCTTGATCATGGATTCCCACCAAAACCACCGTTCACACAGCTCTCTCGTCTTTCGCATCCCAGGATGAGCCACCAGTGCCGATGAATGGCACCACTCCAAAACCTCATCCTTTAAGGAGGGAGGGATTACCATTCTGTCCCCATGATATAACAACCCCTCCTTCTCTGTTATCTCGGGCACAGACAGCAAAGAGCTTAGATCAAGAAGCTTCAGTCGCTCCTTTACCAGAACAGGAAATTCATCCATCTCTGTGGCCCCTACAATCCGTGTACCTTCTATCATAGCTCTATTCTCTGTCACAGGTTCTTCCCCTTTTGGTTCATTATGTATTCGGGAAAGAGCGTCAGACTTCACCTGCTGGGCCGCTGGTCTATAGGTGATGACAAAATCGTACTCATTGAAGAATAGTACCCACCGCATCTGGCGAGGTGTCAGTGCCCTAGCGGAACGAAAGAATTCGAGGTTTTTGTGATCTGTATAGATGGTAATGACGTGTCTGGCGCCCCACAAATAGTGTCGCCATTCCTCGAAAGCCAACTTGACCGCTAGCAATTCTCGTTCGGCCACTGTATAGTTCCTTTCAGCTGGCAACAAGGTCTTTGAAAAGAAAGCTATTGGGTGCATATGGCCGGTGGATTCGTCGCGCTGGGACAACACCCCACCCACTGCACACATGGATGCATCGGTCTCCACGAAGAACGGCAGGGCAGGATCAGGATGTACTAACACGGGGGCTGATGTAAAATGCTCCAATAATGAGTGAAAAGCAGTCTGCGTCTCAGTGGTCCACTCAAAAGGAACACCCTTCCGTAACAGGCGAGTCATTGGTGATACCACCTCAGAGAAATGCGAAATGAAACGCCGATAGAAATTGGCGAAACCCAGGAGTACCTGGATCTGTTTCACGGAGGTAGGCACAGGCCAGGTCATAATGGCCTTTATCTTCCCTGGATCCATTCGTATTCCCTGCGCTGAAATGATAAACCCAAGGAACTCTACCTCATGAGTGTCAAACTGGCACTTCTCTAGCTTGGCGTATAGATGGTGCTCCCGAAGGGTCCGTAACACCTGAAGAACATGTTCTGAATGCTCAGCCCTTGTCTCCGAAAACACCAATATATCATCCAAATAGACGATAACCGTGCGATCCAGGAATTCACTGAGCACCTCATTAATGAAGAACTGGAATGCCGCCGGCGCATTGCACAGGCCGAACGGCATTACAGTATATTCATAAAGACCATACTTGGTCCTAAAAGCCGTCTTCCACTCATCTCCGGGTCTCATCCTTATCAAATGATAGGCTCCCCGCAGGTCCAGCTTAGTGAACACGGTAGCCTTGCGGAGCTGGTCTAACAACACGGAGATGAGCGGAAGAGGGTACCTATTCTTCACTGTGGCAGCATTCAAGATCCTATAATCCACACACGCCCTGAGGGTCCCTTCCTTCTTAGGAATGAAGAAAATAGCCGAGGAACAAGGGGATGAGGATGGACGAATAAACCCAAGTCTCAACATCTCATCGATGTATTCCTTCAAATGTTCCTCCTCGGGCTCCGATAACGCGTACACCCGGCTACAAGGCAAGGAGACCCCCGGTACCAGATCGATCTTACAATCATAAGCCCTGTTCGGGGGAAGTTCCTGAGCATTCGTTTTATCGAAAACGTCTTTAAACTCCGAGTACTGGGGAGGGACAGTTCCCACATCCATTACCGCACAAACCAAGGGATCGATCTGAGCCCCTGCTACAGCATAACAATGCTTCAAACAGTGTACTGAATCTAGCGTTACCAACCTCCTCACCCAATCAATCCTAGGATTGTGCTTCTGCAGCCATGGCACCCCCAACACCAGACCAAACGAAGGGGCATCAATTAAGTCGAAAACCACCATCTCAGAATGCCCATTCTCACATGATAAACCCAAAGGTGCAGTCCGGCGAGTGATACACCCTGATGTCAGCTCGGTTCCATCAATAGCCCTTACTGGCTCAGGTCGTTCTTTCAACTGCCAAGGAACCCCCAGCTTATCTGCCATAGTGATGTCCATAAAATTGCCAGTGGCACCTGAATCCAACAGCACCGACACTGCAACACATTCCTGAGTCCGCAACAGTAACTGAGCATTAATAACGAAATGTCTAGGTGCTTGATCTACCGATCCGACCACCTCATACTGTTGACCACCAATTTCAGCTGTCCTATGGCCTATCTGAACACAAGCCACCTTCTTGCCGAATCCCACACCAGAGGGCTTCACCGGACATTCCCTGGCGAAGTGGCCCCCTTGTCCACAATACAAGCACAGGTTATTCTCCCTCCTTCTCTTCTTCTCCTCAGGCGCCAAAGGACCCCGTACCCCGCCCAATTCCATGGGTTCCGGAGCCACCTTGTTGTCCCCTGTACTCTTTACCTCGGCCTTTGCGTAACTACCTCTGATTGCCTGAAACCTGCTCCGCTCACCCCGCCTCTCAGAGACCCTATGGTTCAATTTAACCACCAGATCGATAAACGCTGAACAATCCTCCGGTGGATCCACCACTTGTGACACAATGTCTTTTAGTTCTTCACAGAGACCTTGGTAGAATATTGATGTTCTCTTTTCAGTGGGCCAATGGGTCTCAGAAATCAGTCTGTTAAAGGATGCAATATAGGACAACAAATCCTGTCTGCCCTGCCGGAGCTTCATCAATTCTGCATCACTTGCCTGCATGAACGCATGATTGGCAAACAGTCCCCGCATCAATTCTTTAAATGCATCATAATTATATAATACCCGATCATCGTTATCTACCAGGGGTATAGCCCATTGAGCAGCATTGCCAGCCAAGTAGGAGATTGTAAAGGCCACTTTTGCGGAATCATCAGGGAAGGCACTTGGTCTACACATGAAATGTAGCTGGCACTGGGTCATAAACATCCCAACTTTCTCACTATCTCCCGTAAATCTCTCGGGAGCAGCTAGTGGCACTGCGACCGGGGAAGACACTGTAACGTTAATGGGGTTGCTGGAACTGCTACCTCCCGTCACCCCCTGACTCGCCCCCCCGCCATACTGAAAGGTCGCAGGGTGAATGATGGAAGAGGTTCCCCTCTGATGTAACTGCTCCCTCGCCCTAACGGCCACTAATTCCTGTTTTAATCCCGCATTTTCCTGCTGCAGATCCTGGACCTGTGACTGTAAGGTCTGCAAGGCCCCCATAATGTCTTGTAATGAGGGGCCTCCTGGGCCCTCACCCACCGCGTTCCCATCCACATCCATGTTCGCTCAGGCAGTGCTAAATACGTGGGCTCGATATTCTGTTGGGCCCGACTCAGCCCGCCCAAGCACTGCAGGAGCGAAGCATGCACCAGTCCCCTTCCCGTATCCACAGGAAGCCCACTGATTAGAATCCACAGTGAGCCCTCCAGTGAACCCGAAAAGAGGGTGGTTTGATACGAGACACCAAGTCTCCCACCCTGTAGTATGCAGGACACGGCTCCCTCCTCCACGCTTCCGCACCTGTGGTAAAGGGAGAGAATGTCTCTCAAGAACAGTATAAATACAGTCTATTCTTTCATGGCCATGGTCCACCAAAACATCATACACCAACCCCCTCTTTCTCCTTACCAGTGGTAAGTGCAGGTTTAGCTTCGTGCAGGCACTGGGTTCTCCTCTCATATAATGCTCCAGGGAGATATAAACCCAGTCAGGGGCAACAAAACAAAAGATGTCCTGCAAGCACTGAAGGTGCAAAAACAGCACCATGCAAAATAAAGGGGAAAAAGAAAGCTGGGGTCAAGATACAGAATGCAAGCTACAAAAAACCCCTTCTATGAGATTTAGGTTTAAAAAAGGGTCCAAGGGAATGGCTAAATGCTCTTCCTTCCGAGCGCCAGCGTTCCGTGTTTACACAGCGTCCTGTGCACAGCGGAATAACCCAAAACGTCACTTCCGGGTACACAACGATGTGGACAGACGCCTAAGCCTAGACGTCTTCCTGCGCAGCTGCAGATGGAAAAGTAAACAGCGCGCAATATCGCCGGAAAATAAAACGGGAGCCCCCGCTTCTGGGAAAGTGACACACAAAAATTATACCGGCACAAGAAGGAAGGAACCAAAACAAAAAGGCTAAAAGGGTAAGGACCAATAATCCGAGTAGAAGAAAAAACGGGATAAAACGAAGAAGGGGAGAAGGGGAGGAAACTAACTTACTATCTACTCAAGGACGAAAGTTCAGGAAACAGCCCAAAAACAGGATGAATAGGGAAATACAAAAGCGGACTGGAATTCCCCACGAGCCCGTGGGAAACTAAATGGAGTAAGAGCAACAGAACTCCAATACTGCAGAACCTCAAGCTGGATACAAGGCCACAACGTTGGCGATATCGAGCAATGAGCATGGAAAAGGGACACCAATATATACCCAGCCCCAGGTCATGTGATGGTGGCCCATGGTCACAGAAACAGGACTGACTACATATCCCTAACATCTGTTCCCTGAAACAGCAGTTGCAGCTGTGACACCAGTATCATTTTCTTTTGGGTTAGTTATGCCACTCGCAATCATTAGGGTCGGGGGGCGAAGCACCGGCTTACCCGTGTGTCACGATCGTGGGGATTCCGTTACAGCTGCCTTTCTTTCTTGATTTCGGTCGTGTTCGCTACCTGGCTTACACGCACGTACTAGGATCCTCTTGGGGAAAAATTACGAGTATTAAGGGATTTGAACCGGTCGGTATTGTCGACCGACGGAGAAGTGGATGTTTTGAGATCCACTGGTATCTTCGGTTATTTTTTTATTTTCTTAATTGTTTGTGGTAAACCTGGAGTTAGGAGCAGGGTGCTCTTAACAACTTTGAAAGTAATATTCGAGGATATCACCTTTGACTCAATTTTGCCTCGTGTGTTGTTTAATACGGGGCAACTTATTTTTGCAATATCATTTATCGTAGATGGATGGTGTATAAGATGTATGGTGTTTAACCCAACTGTCTCTGGCTCCTTTTGTTAACAGGGGTTGTTCAGGAGTGGTATAATTCTACACTCTATCCCTGTGAGGCATAAAAGGAGTGAGCTAGGGGTATGTTTCTGCTTCATCTGAATATTATTGCTAAACAGTCATATATGCATTTGTGTTTTGAAGTTACATGTTCATGTTGATTTTGTATCACTGCAGCAATGCCTATATCCCATCCTCTACCATCACCTACCTATCCCCTGAAGTGTTATTTTACTTTACAGGTATTTAGAATGGCATAGGTGTTACTTGAGGAATTACTGTATGCAGAGTGCATTTCTAGTTAAGGTATTCATGAGATTTGTTCTCTTGTGTTTTCCAGATCTCCCTCCCTGCTGTCCCCTTCCTTTCCTTCCTTTTCCCCAACCCCCCCAACATCCCTCACTTAATCCTTCCAATGTACTGTGCCATCACGGCAACTCAGACATTGGCTAGATTGAGAGGTGGAACATAACCCTTCAAACCGATCCCGAGGACGTTCATCATAACAGAATTCCCGACCCATGAATATTGTCCTCCCGGTCGGGTTGAACCTTAAGGCTACCATGGATGAAGTGATAGTTGCCCTGGCTAGTCTTTAGTTAGAAGTGGCAGCTTCTAGACAAGAGACAGTGGATTTAAGGGCTAGATTCGATGGTCTACCACGAAACCCGTTTGATGCAGGTACACAGGCTCCTCCCACGGCAGTGGTGGTAGAGATGCCAGTCTCTATTCCTTTAGCATCTCCTGAACGCTTTCAGGGGGATTCTGAGAAAGTGCAGGTGTTTCTAACCCAGGTGGCGCTCCATTTTTCGTGTAAACCGAAATTGTTCCTTACCAACCAAGCTAAGGTGGCCTTCTTAATCTCTTACTTGGCAGGGACTGCAGCACAATGGGCAGTACCTTTAGACAATCGTAACGATCCGCTATTGCATGATTGGGAAGCCTTTTGGCTGGAATTTTTGAGAGTGTTTGACAGAAGGGCTGACTCTTACACAGCAGAACGTGAATTGCTAGAGTTACGGCAGGGTAGTAAGGATTTGGTGGGTTATCTAAACGCATTTAGGAGGTTGGTGGCAGAAACCAATTGGCCCGAAAACAAACAGGACTCTCTGTGTCATCAAGGATTGAGGGAGGAGTTAAAAGATGTCATAGCCCAGATTGACCCCCAACCTACTACTGCTTAAGATTTGATTAATCTGTCATTACGTCTTGACCATAGATTGAGTGAAAGGAAAGGAGATAATCGTAGAAAGCCCGACCGTGGTAAACCGGTTGAACTACCTACAGCCTCTGCCCCTGAACCAATGGAAATAGGAGCTGTTAGATTGGCCTTAACCCCAGCTGAAAGAGAGTCACGTCACAAGCAGGGGCTTTGTCTCTATTGTGGTAAACGTGGACATTTTGTAAGGGAGTGCCCAGTAAAACCCAAGGTTAACCGTTTCCGCTCTACTCGAGTGGCCTCAGCTAATGCTGAATCGGGGGCGGAAAACTGACTGACTCTAAGACACAGGAAGGGGTTTCTTGGAGTCCTTTATACGTCCCTTCGTTATGTGATGAAAAGATTGTTTCGAAAGGTCATCTTTTTATCCCAATTATGGTGATGATTGCTGGTAAAAGAGTGTTCATGTCTGCTATGGTTGATTCAGGGGTCACAGGTATGTTTATGGACATTCAAGAAGCACAGAGTAAGGATATCGCATTGATACAGAACGAGACCCCTGAGGAAATCTATGCAGTTGATGAGAGGAGGAGGCTGTGTACTGGCCCTGTTGAGTACAGAACTGAGGAATTAGAGTTGCTGTATGGGGATTCACATGCTGAAATGTTAACATTTAGTGTGATCAGGACCCCACAGTATGGAGTAATATTTGGCCTACCCTGGTTGGAGAAACACAACCCCAGCATCGACTGGAACAATAGGACTTTGCTCATGGGGTCTGATTATTGTTTGGAGCACTGTCAAGCTACTTTTATGAAACCCGCTAGGGCGTTGTCTTGGGGTTCCAGTATTGCTACTGCTGCAGAAAAAAGTGTGTTGATCCCTGTTGCATGTAGTAAATTTGCGAAGGTGTTTAGTGAAGTCCATGCTGAGGAGCTTCCCCCACATAGGCAATATGATTGCCAGATTGATCTGATACCTGGGGCTGTGGTTCCTAGTGGGCGTATTTACGCATTGACAGAACCGGAGACCATTCATCTGAGGGCATATCTAGACAAATTGTTGGGATTGGGTTTCATTCGACCGTCTAGATCACCTGCCGCCTCGCCCCTTTTCTTCATTCCGAAATCCAATGTAGAATTGAGGGCTTGTGTGGATTTTCACGCCTTAAATGCCATAACAGTCAAGAACCGGTACCCTTTGCCGCTTATTAGTGTTTTACTGGAGCAAGTAAAAGTGGCCACTGTGTTCACCAAGCTTGACCTGAAAGGGGCCTACCACTTGGTCAGGATGAGAAATGGGGATGAGTGGAAGACTGTATTTAAGACCAGGTATGGTCTTTTCGAGTACCTAGTGATGCCATTCGGGCTGTATAATGCCCATGCGGCATTTCAATTATTTCTTAATGATGTCTTTCAGGAGATACTGGATCATTATGTGATTGTATACATCGATGATATCCTGGTGTACTCTGAGTCTGAGGAGCTCCATCAGCATCATGTTGAAACAGTACTAGGTATACTACAGTCGCACAACCTATATTGCAAGTTGAGTAAGTGCGATTTCCATGTCCGTTCTGTGGAGTTTTTGGGCGTGATCTTAGTCCTGATGGCCAGGAGATGGCGGAAAGAAAGGTTTCGGCTGTGATGAACTGGCCAGTCCCATGCAATGTCCGTGATGTATAGTGTTTCATTGGCTTCACCAATTTCTACAGGCGCTTCATTAATCAGTTTTCGAAGTTGGTAGCGCCCATCACTCATTTGCTAAAGAAAGCTAGTGTTTTCGAATGGACAGACGATACGCAAACTGCTTTCTCTGCTCTCAAGCAGGCCTTTGTGTCAGCTCCTGTCTTTGCTCATCCAGATCCTGACAAAGCCTATGTGGTCGAAGCCGATGCTTCGGATGTGGCTGTTGGGGCTGTTTTGTCTCAGAGAAATGCCGAGACGGGTCAGCTCCATCCGGTGGCGTTTGTGTCTCGAAAACTTAATGCTGCCGAAAGAAACTATCATATATCTGAAAAGGAACTTTTGGCGGTCTGTGACTCCTTTTTGGAGTGGCGGCATTTTCTCATGGGTGCCAGACAAGTGGTCACTGTTTACACGAATCACCGGAATCTGCAATTTATGACGGCAGCCCGTCATCTTACCCCTAGACAATTGAGGTGGATGATGTTCTTCTCTGGGTTTCATTTTGTCATCACCTACCGGCCTGGGGCTGATAATCGTAAGGCGGATGCTCTTACACGTCAGTCGTCGGTGGTTCGTCCTGAAGGGGCTCCAGTGGCCAACATCATCGACCCTGGAAAAGTCCTGTGTGCCATTGTTATGGCCGGATTTTCTGAGTAGGTGGGATCAGCCCCTAGGGGCCCCTCCAACCCAGCCAGAACGTAATCACATCCCTCCTCAGGACCAACTATCCAGGCACCTGGTACCTACCTGAGAATGGGGAACTCGCAATATACAAGCTCATATTATTAAAAACACCACTAAATCTATAGGGATACTAAGAATACTCACTGATTACTAGGGATATCCATACCCTACACCACACTTATTCACATCAGTTGGTCTCGCGGCCACCCTGACCCAGACCGTTCTACCCTAGGGCAGATATGACACACAATCCGGTGCGTCTACACATGGGCCTGCAGAACCCAATGCTCCCTTTTCCAAAGTGTTTGCAATCCTGCAAAACTACACACTAGTTCGACCTCCTAGTGCTCTCACTTATTCAAGCCACAATCCAGTGGGTATCCACACTGGTCTCCCACCCAGTGTTCTCACTAACGCCGCATATCAACGACGACCACATTCCTATGAATACCTATATATATATATATAGTGGGAAGTCTCTTCACTAAGGGTCTGCTACTACAATATTAGGAGTTAGCCAATTAATCTCATATATCTCCTACTCTTGACATCATAGGTCCACTCACTCCCTATTTATGTGATCACCACTTACCTGATTGGGATTACTCATCCATTCATGCAAACACTAAACACCTAGGAGTGTTGTTTACCTAGATTGAACAAGAATACAAGGCAAAGGCCAGTTTGTTACAAACTGGGGGGTTATTTTATTACAACAATATAAACATTTACACAGAACTGACAAAGACTATAGGTAGAACACACCGCTGAAAGAGAAAAGATTAAACATAACAGGAACACTCCGCTGAAAGAGAAAGGATTTAAACATACAATGGCTTGGGGAATAAGGACAAGATTAAGATGCAAGTGTAAAGTAAACTAATGTGATGAAAACAATATCACCTGATTAGTGTGAAGTCTTGTTCTAGCTGTCATCTGGGTTCCTCTCTCGTCTGTGCCTTGGCTCATCTCAGACTCCCTCTCTCTCCTGCACTCTTGGTTACACCTCTGCGTTGATCACTCTGTCTCTGGACTCCTCTCCCCCACACGAACTGTCTCCACCTTCCATCTTCAATCTTAATGGTTCCTGCCGCTCTGATCACCGTTCATTCCACTAGCTTATTCACTCTGTCTCTGCGCCAATGTCCAATTAACTCCATCTGCTCCCATAGGTTAGTCCACGATCTCTCCTCCGTCTCTTCTAAAAGGCATTACTTCAGACTCCAGCTATTCACACCTCCTCCTGATAAGCAACTGCTTCTGACTGCTTCCTTCAGTTCCAGCTCACTATTCAACTCAGCTCTTCTCCAGCTTGAACCCTCTCTCTCTGCCAACTCCACTCCACTGCTTTCCACTCCTCCACCTTAACACGACCCTCTGGCTTCGCCACCTTCACTCGACTGCCTCTCTGCTTGACTCCCTCTGCTCGACTCCCTCTCTGCTTGACTGACTGACTCCGCCTCTGCACTTCACTGATATAGAATGCTGTTTCCTCATGGAAAGTTCCAGCCATCAGCCTGCCGCCCACCAGGTCTCTGCATCACCTCGCATCAAGGACACACACCCAGCCGGCCGGCCTTTTGTTGTGTCTTCTACACAGAGAATAATACAGCCTACCGATAAGGGCTGGCCCAGACCGGTTCTCTCCAAGTGAAAAACAGCCTTAACTATAAACTTTGCCTTTGCCCTGAAAAGCCTCTCAGCTTCATCAAGATGGAGTCCCTCTAGCTCTAGGCCTGTAGGCCTGAAAGGGGTGAAATGCTCCTTAGCTCTGTCAGAATACCTACATAAATCATACCAATGTGTCTAATATGTCAAAGCCAATAGGCAATAGACAGGTTAAAGTCAAGAATAAAGGCATATTAAGCAGCTATCCTCTTCTAGGTCTGGAAAAAGGGCTTAAAAGGGCCAACACAGGCTAAGAATACCTATACTAGATGCGAGCAAGATTAATGATCTATATCACTGCTAAATAAAGCCAAAAACTCTGCCATTACAGCCATGCAGCCAGATACCTTTCTGAAAGACGTCATGAGAGGCGTTGCATCTTTTTCAAGGAAAACCTGGCTTCGGGGACACCCCGAATGGAGAATGCATGGGGGTCTTCTGTTGTACAATAATTGTTTGTTGGTACCCACTGTGCAGCTGCGGAAGCAAGTTTTTGTGTGGTGCCATGACTCCCCGTGTGCAGGTCATTTGGGGGTAGCCAAGACGGTTGAACATGGTCTCAGGCATTTCTGGTGGCCCTCCTTGAGGCTCGATGTTGGGAAGTGGGTTTCTGCCTGCGAGCAATCCACGAGAATGAAGTCTGATCACAGTCGTCCGCAAGGCCTCCTACAACCTCTTCCCACCCCTTCCGATCCTTGGGATAGGATTTCCTTGGATTTCATAGTGGGTCTGCCGAAAGATCAGGGGTGTACGGCAATACTGGTGGTGGTAGACTATTTGACCAAGATGGGGCATTTTATCGCTTGTGCTCAAGTACCCTCTGCGGGGCAGTAGGCGGTGATGCTCATGACTAATGTGGTGCGCTTGCATGGCTTGCCAAGTGTTATTGTGTCCGACAGGGGTTCACAGTTCACGGCCTAAATCTGGAAGAAGTGGTGTTCAGTACTCCACATACAAACTGCCCTTTCTACCAGTTTTCATCCACAAACGGATGGGCAGGCTGAACGTCTGAATCAGACTCTCAAACAATATCTGAGGTGCTATGTTGACCAGAGTAGAGACAACTGGGTGGACCATCTATGGTTGGCTGAGGTGGCTAATAACAATGCCACGCATGGTTCCACCAAGGAGACACCTTTCTATTGCAATTACGGCAGACATCCCAGATTCCTTCCTTTTGTCCATCCAAGAGCTGATCCTGCTCTACCTGAGGTTGCACGGAGAGTGGTGCATATTCGTGAGACTTGGTCCAAAGCACAGGCGCATCTTGAAGAGGTCAAAGTCAAGTACAAAGCTGCTGCTGATAAACATCGGAGGCAGGGTCCGTTGTATTGCAGGGGGGATGTTGTGTGGCTGTCCACTAGGAACCTGCATTTCAGGAAGCGCAGCGTGTTTAACCCTAAGTACATTGGGCCTTACACCATTGTTAAAAGGGTGAAGCCGGTTGCTGTGAAATTGAAGCTCCCTTCGCATTTGCGTATCCACCCAGTCTTTCATGTGTTTTTATTGAAACCATCACAAGTGCGGGGTCACTCACGGCCTCCTCCGGTGATAATGGATGGTGACCTTGAATATGAGTTTAAGAGCCTGTTGGATTCTAAGTACAGAGGCTGTAAACTTTGGTATTTGGTTTCCTGGAAGGGGTATGGCCCAGAGGAAAATTCATGGGAACCTGCTGCAGGGATTCATTAGCCTGCTCGGGTGGCGGCTTTTCATAGGAACAACAAAGGTCCCCAAGAGTATATAAATCCAAAGTCTGATAAATAATAGTCCACAATGGGAACTACCTTGACCACTGTCCAGCCGGACAGGGTAATTTATTTTTTCAATGATAAAGATATTGGGGTATGGAAGGGCACAGTCCTGTACCGTTTCCAGGAACAAACAGGGGGAGTTTTTAGGCAAGAAGGAGCATAGTTGGCCACTTATATTTCAGTAGACATTGGAAGTAGTGCCAAAAAACAGTGCTAGACACAGCATGAATTAAACATAATAGTAGGTCTGTGAAAACACTTAAAACAAGTCGACGTTTCGATCCCATATGCTCAATGTTGCGGGACCATCATCAGGACTAACAATACATACATTTGCTTGCCTGGTAAAAGTTAAACACACAACCGCCTAATAGAAAACGGGAATAAGGAGACAGGTTGGGAAACAAAAGAAAAATTGAATAGTAAATATGCATAAACCCATTTGGTTGTACTCTGAAAGAACTGACAATGCATTATAATCGGAACCAACTTAACGTGTTCGTTAACTCATGCAGGTGGTATCATTAGCATTGGAACACGTGGTTGTTGTATTGCGTGTCTATAGCCTTGAATCATACACGTGGTGAAGTGCGTGACACGTGTGTGTGTGGAAGATCGTACTTCACTGTAATTACCAGTTTTATTTAGAGTTATATACATCTTACTGAGGCAAAACCGCTCACATTTATTCCGCTTTTTGGCTGTTGTCTCATGCACATTCGTGCTCATACACTCATCACCTCCTAGAGTGAACACTTACCCATATGGGTCGGTGGGGTTTACAGGGATTTTTATAAGCGGGTCCTCGTTTTGATATCAATATTCGCCTACAAGGGGATAACCAATGGTAAGCCATGGATTCATTTACCTAAAGTTTAAAAATGTGCACCATAATGAGCTATTACCTGTATGGTACAGGTCGCACCGTTATATCCACCTCACTTTCCGTTACTGGCAAAATTATCTATGAAAATAAGGGTTTAAAGGGGCTGCTATCAGTCAGAGGGTTTTCAATCGGGTCAGCCGTTATTACAGAAAAATGGGGGAGAGAGAGAGAGAAAGCGAGCTTACCTCTCGGAGGGGATCGGCCTGATAGGTCCGGATATATTCAAAACGAGTCTATGATAAAGAACTTAGTTTTAATATCAGGATGCGGGTGGCCAGCATAGCGTTAGACGCCCATTACTCAATAAGCTTACCGAGGGGAGGAAATGCCTCCGCGGTGTCTCTGGTCCCTGGGTGCCCTGCCGGATCGCAGTCACTGGGGCCCGGGGAATCAGAACGCTAGATAAGCGTGCAATTCGGGAAATAGAAAAAGGACTGTGCGCACATGGGCGCCATCTTGGAGTGGGGTAATGTTGATTAGGATATGCTGCGGAAAATAGTGTAGAGCGTGAGATCGTGCAAAAGTGATTACAGTTATCGGCGCAGTGACACAGTGAATAGAATTTTTTTTTTTTTAAAAACATAGGCTATTTACAATAAATAAGGTTCGTTAATTTACATGTATAGAGAAGTTTCCATATATAAAGAATTAGTAGCCATAGGGCAAAATCATTTCCTCATTCATAGATACTTGATGCCCAGTCCATTGTGATTTCTGTATTTTTAAAAATAGAACATTCACAGTAATGTAGTCCAGTCCTCCGCACGATTTAGACCATTGCGGATGGTGTTGAATTGGATCATAATCCGCAGCTCCTCTCTGTTGAGCATCTGGGTCAGGTTGCCGCCTCTTGGTGGTGGTTTGACCACTTTTAACACAGTCCATTTGATGTCATTCTCGTTGTGCCCTGCTTCGGTGTAATGTTGCACCAGCGGCGCATTGGCGGTGTGGCACCTGACTTTACTCCGATGTTGGCAGATGCGGGTCTTCACTTTCTGTGTGGTCTGCCCCACATACAGTTTGGGGCATGGACATTCAATGGTGTAAATCACGTTCTGCGTATTACAGTTTGACAATGAACGCCTCTCATACGTGATACTATTGTGGGTGAAATCTTTACCCTCCACCGTGAAGTCGCAGACAGTACAGCTACCACACTTGACATGTCCAATAATAGGGGGCAGTCCCCACAGTAGGTCAATAGTGGGATTTAGGGCTGGGGAAGGTAATGCCGCTCTTACAAGGTGGTCCCTTAGATTTTTACTCTTTTTAAAGGCAAAAAGTGGGTTTTCAATAGTCAGGGTACCTACATTTAGCGTTGGCCAATGTTTTAATACTGACTTCCTGATTTTATTGGAGATAGGTGAGAAGGTTGTTACACATGCAACAATCTCTTTCTGGATTTTTTCTTTGGGGAATAATAACACCTCCCTAGGGCAATACCATGCACGCTTTAGGGATTGTTTTATGATCCTTTTAGGGTAGCCCCTGTCTTTCAATTTATTCGAGAGGGTTGCAGATTCCCTGAAATAGTCTTCTCTACATGAGCAGTTTCTTCTAATTCTTAGAAATTGCGAATATGGTAGTGCATCCCTCAAAGCTCTTGGATGATTACTCTTATAGCTTAAGAGGGTATTTCTCTCCGTCGGTTTTCTGAACAGCTTCGTAAGGAGCTTGCCTTCAGAATGGTATATGATAAGATCAAGGAAGGGTATAGATTCTTTGTCCCACGTTGAGGTAAACGTCAGACCACAGCAATTATTGTTTAGCCAGTGGAGGAACTGGGTAAGTGTTTCAATTGGTAAGCTCCAGATCATAAAAATGTCGTCTATATAACGCCTGTACACCCGGATTCCGGGGTAGAAGGGGTTAGAATCCGACAAAATAGAACCGGTCTCGAGTAGGTCCATAAAAAGTATGGCCAGGTTTGGAGCAAAAATAGCCCCCATGCTGGTCCCCTTGATCTGTTGGTAATAGGTGTCATTAAAGAGGAAAAAATTCCTAGTAAGGCAGAGTTCGAGTAACTGTAAAATGAACAGGGTCGGTACTCTATGGGGACGAGGTCGTGTGTCAAGAACCTTCTGAATAGTCAGTAATGCTGTAACTTGTGGGATATTTGTGTACAATGATTCCACATCCATTGTACACAATGTCTCAAGATGGGGATCGAAATCAAGATTTTCAACTAAGTTTATCATCTGCATACTGTCGCGCACATAGCATTTGGTCGATTGCACGAATTCTTTAATAAAAAAATCCACGTATGCTCCTAAAGGCTCTAGAACCGAACCACAGGCCGAAACTATAGGTCGACCTGGCGGGTTTTGCAAGTTCTTGTGTATCTTCGGTAATGTATACATTACCGGAATGCGTGGTGACTTAGTGTTAAGGAAGTGGAATTCTTTTTTGTTGATGAAACCATCAAGTAATGCTTTTGATGTGATTTTACTTATAGTGTCTTGAATTTGTTTGGTGGGGTTACCTGGCAGTTTCTGATAATGGTCAGGGTTGCTCAATTGACGTTGAATTTCAAGTTTATAATTGTCTATCTCTTGGAGGACGATTCCACCACCTTTATCTGCGCTCTTTATGACAAGATTTTTATTGGTTTTTAGTGTTGAGATAGCCTTCTTTTCATCAATGGATATATTGTATGGAATAAACACCTTAGTTTTCTCGATGGTATCAAGGTCTGCTAATACTAGCTTCTCGAAAGTAGTGACTCCAGGAGGGATCATTCCTGCAGAAGGAGAGAATGTGGAAGGCGGGCGGAATGGGGTGTTGGGCAGAGGCAAATTACTGGGGTGTAATTGTAAAAGCTGGGGGTCGCGCACATCAAAAGCATTACTTGATGGTTTCATCAACAAAAAAGAATTCCACTTCCTTAACACTAAGTCACCACGCATTCCGGTAATGTATACATTACCGAAGATACACAAGAACTTGCAAAACCCGCCAGGTCGACCTATAGTTTCGGCCTGTGGTTCGGTTCTAGAGCCTTTAGGAGCATACGTGGATTTTTTTATTAAAGAATTCGTGCAATCGACCAAATGCTATGTGCGCGACAGTATGCAGATGATAAACTTAGTTGAAAATCTTGATTTCGATCCCCATCTTGAGACATTGTGTACAATGGATGTGGAATCATTGTACACAAATATCCCACAAGTTACAGCATTACTGACTATTCAGAAGGTTCTTGACACACGACCTCGTCCCCATAGAGTACCGACCCTGTTCATTTTACAGTTACTCGAACTCTGCCTTACTAGGAATTTTTTCCTCTTTAATGACACCTATTACCAACAGATCAAGGGGACCAGCATGGGGGCTATTTTTGCTCCAAACCTGGCCATACTTTTTATGGACCTACTCGAGACCGGTTCTATTTTGTCGGATTCTAACCCCTTCTACCCCGGAATCCGGGTGTACAGGCGTTATATAGACGACATTTTTATGATCTGGAGCTTACCAATTGAAACACTTACCCAGTTCCTCCACTGGCTAAACAATAATTGCTGTGGTCTGACGTTTACCTCAACGTGGGACAAAGAATCTATACCCTTCCTTGATCTTATCATATACCATTCTGAAGGCAAGCTCCTTACGAAGCTGTTCAGAAAACCGACGGAGAGAAATACCCTCTTAAGCTATAAGAGTAATCATCCAAGAGCTTTGAGGGATGCACTACCATATTCGCAATTTCGAAGAAACTGCTCATGTAGAGAAGACTATTTCAGGGAATCTGCAACCCTCTCGAATAAATTGAAAGACAGGGGCTACCCTAAAGGGATCATAAAACAATCCCTAAAGCGTGCATGGTATTGCCCTAGGGAGGTGTTATTATTCCCCAAAGAAAAAATCCAGAAAGAGATTGTTGCATGTGTAACAACCTTCTCACCTATCTCCAATAAAATCAGGAAGTCAGTATTAAAACATTGGCCAACGCTAAAAGTAGGTACCCTGACTATTGAAAAACCACTTTTTGCCTTTAAAAAGAGTAAAAATCTAAGGGACCACCTTGTAAGAGCGGCATTACCTTCCCCAGCCCTAAATCCCACTATTGACCTACTGTGGGGACTGCCCCCTATTATTGGACATGTCAAGTGTGGTAGCTGTACTGTCTGCGACTTCACGGTGGAGGGTAAAGATTTCACCCACAATAGTATCACGTATGAGAGGCGTTCATTGTCAAACTGTAATACGCAGAACGTGATTTACACCATTGAATGTCCATGCCCCAAACTGTATGTGGGCAGACCACACAGAAAGTGAAGACCCGCATCTGCCAACATCGGAGTAAAGTCAGGTGCCACACCGCCAATGCGCCGCTGGTGCAACATTACACCGAAGCAGGGCACAACGAGATGGACATCAAATGGACTGTGTTAAAAGTGGTCAAACCACCACCAAGAGGCGGCAACCTGACCCAGATGCTCAACAGAGAGGAGCTGCGGATTATGATCCAATTCAACACCATCCGCAATGGTCTAAATCGTGCGGAGGACTGGACTACATTACTGTGAATGTTCTATTTTTAAAAATACAGAAATCACAATGGACTGGGCATCAAGTATCTATGAATGAGGAAATGATTTTGCCCTATGGCTACTAATTCTTTATATATGGAAACTTCTCTATACATGTAAATTAACGAACCTTATTTATTGTAAATAGCCTATGTTTTAAAAAAAAAAAAAATTCTATTCACTGTGTCACTGCGCCGATAACTGTAATCACTTTTGCACGATCTCACGCTCTACACTATTTTCCGCAGCATATCCTAATCAACATTACCCCACTCCAAGATGGCGCCCATGTGCGCACAGTCCTTTTTCTATTTCCCGAATTGCACGCTTATCTAGCGTTCTGATTCCCCGGGCCCCAGTGACTGCGATCCGGCAGGGCACCCAGGGACCAGAGACACCGCGGAGGCATTTCCTCCCCTCTGTAAGCTTATTGAGTAATGGGCGTCTAACGCTATGCTGGCCACCCGCATCCTGATATTAAAACTAAGTTCTTTATCATAGACTCGTTTTGAATATATCCGGACCTATCAGGCCGATCCCCTCCGAGAGGTAAGCTCGCTTTCTCTCTCTCTCTCCCCCATTTTTCTGTAATAACGGCTGACCCGATTGAAAACCCTCTGACTGATAGCAGCCCCTTTAAACCCTTATTTTCATAGATAATTTTGCCAGTAACGGAAAGTGAGGTGGATATAACGGTGCGACCTGTACCATACAGGTAATAGCTCATTATGGTGCACATTTTTAAACTTTAAGTAAATGAATCCATGGCTTACCATTGGTTATCCCCTTGTAGGCGAATATTGATATCAAAACGAGGACCCGCTTATAAAAATCCCTGTAAACCCCACCGACCCATATGGGTAAGTGTTCACTCTAGGAGGTGATGAGTGTATGAGCACGAATGTGCATGAGACAACAGCCAAAAAGCGGAATAAATGTGAGCGGTTTTGCCTCAGTAAGATGTATATAACTCTAAATAAAACTGGTAATTACAGTGAAGTACGATCTTCCACACACACGTGTCACGCACTTCACCACGTGTATGATTCAAGGCTATAGACACGCAATACAACAACCACGTGTTCCAATGCTAATGATACCACCTGCATGAGTTAACGAATACGTTAAGTCGGTTCCGATTATAATGCATTGTCAGTTCTTTCAGAGTACAACCAAATGGGTTTATGCATATTTACTATTCAATTTTTTTTTTGTTTCCCAACCTGTCTCCTTATTCCCGTTTTCTATTAGGCGGTTGTGTGTTTAACTTTTACCAGGCAAGCAAATGTATGTATTGTTAGTCCTGATGATGGTCCCGCAACATTGAGCATATGGGATCGAAACGTCGACTTGTTTTAAGTGTTTTCACAGACCGAACTACTATTATGTTTAATTCATGCTGTGTCTAGCACTGTTTTTTGGCACTACTTCCAATGTCTACTGAAATATAAGTGGCCAACTATGCTCCTTCTTGCCTAAAAACTCCCCCTGTTTGTTCCTGGAAACGGTACAGGACTGTGCCCTTCCATACCCCAATATCTTTATCATTGAAAAAATAAATTACCCTGTCCGGCTGGACAGTGGTCAAGGTAGTTCCCATTGTGGACTATTATTTATCAGACTTTGGATTTATATACTCTTGGGGACCTTTGTTGTTTCTAAACTATAGCTACCCACGGTCCCCAGATAACCGATTGGGTTCCCTTGTTGTTGTATACAGGCTTTTCATAGGAGGCATCCTGCAAAACCAGGTCCTTAAAGTTGACTTCCTTGTGGGGGGATGTACTGTCACGATCGCGCTGGTGGAAAGGACTACGTTTCCCTGCAAGATGCGGTTGGGAACGACTGCTCCCATGATCCTTTGCAGTTATTGCGAGACTTGTTCACGGAAGCATAAGGAGGAAGACTTTCCCGAGCTCGGCGCCAGGAATTCCTCCGGTCCAGTGCTGTCGGGTGACGGATGCTGTTTGTTGTGGTGCGGTAAGGGTGCTTGCACCAGGATTCCGTTACAGATGCCTTTCTTTCTTGATTTGGGTCGTGTTCGCTACCTGGCTTACACGCACGTACTAGGATCCTCTTGGGGAAAAATTCAGAGTATTAAGGGATTTGACCCGGTCGGTATTGTCGACCGACGGAGAAGTGGATGTTTTGAGATCCACTGGTATCTTCGGTTATTTTTGTATTTTCTTAATCGTTTGTGGTAAACCTGGAGTTAGGAGCAGGGTGCTCTTAACAACTTTGAAAGTAACATTCGAGGATATCACCTTGGACTCAATTTTGCCTTGTGTGTTGTTTAATACCGGGCAACTTCTTCTTGCACTATCATTTATCGTAGATGGATGCTGTATAAGATGTATGGTGTTTAACCCAACTGTCTCTGGCTCCTTTTGTTAACAGGGGTTGTTCAGGAGTGGTAGAATTCTACACTCTGTCCCTGTGAGGCATAAAAGGAGTGAGCTAGGGGTATGTTTCTGCTTCATCTGAATATTATTGCTAAACAGTCATATATGCATTTGTGTGTTGAAGTTACATGTTCATGTTGATTTTGTATCACTGCAGCAACGCCTATATCCCATCCTCTACCATCACCTACCTATCCCCTGAAGTGTTATTTTACTTTACAGGTATTTAGAATGGCATAGGTGTTACTTGAGGAATTACTGTATGCAGAGTGCATTTCTAGTTAAGGTATTCATGAGATTTGTTCTCTTGTGTTTTCCAGATCTCCCTCCCTGCTGTCCCCTTCCTTTCCTTCCTTTTCCCCAACCCCCCCAACATCCCTCACTTAATCCTTCCAATGTACTGTGCCATCACGGCAACTCAGACATTGGCTAGATTGAGAGGTGGAACATAACTCTTCAAACCGATCCTGAGGACTTTTGTCATAACACCGTGGGCAGTGGGTTGGTTCCTCCAGATATGGCAGCTGATGAAACGGAAGCCGGCACACCTGTCGCGTTGATAAGTTCACTCGCAGTTTCGGTCGGCACAGAAAGAGCCGCTGGAGCCGGAGCAGATGAAGATATTGACACTGACACCAATGAAACTGAAGCAGGCGCTGAGGGAGAAACCGTCACCGTCCCCAGCGCGTTCTTCGTTACCCGAGCACATCTTCGGGCCTATCCCTCGATGTTTGATTGCGTGGCTGTGAAGGAGGTCGAAATGGCAGAGAATCGCCGTCTCAGCCCTGACCAGCCGAATGCCGATCCGCTGACCCGTCCTGCAACTGTGTGGCGAGCAGTCCAGAAGGTGCTCAGGAACAGCCACAGCATCTGCCAGGATCTCCAGTGTTCACCTCCGCTACAGAAAAAAACAACTGCAACCCCTCTGGTAAGCTTCTTAGTTTTCGTTTATTTTGTTATTTCATTTTCTCCAAATGAGTCTTGGTACACTACATGCCCGTCAGCAAAAGGAGTGGAGGCTCCAACTAAGCTACCACCCAACAGCGTCCTAACTCCGCCATCTTGGATGCAAGGTCCGAGTCAGACTTCATTTCAGTAAAATGTGGCAGAATAATTTGCTTAGTTGATGTGTTTTAAAATATGGCAATACATGTAGTCATGGAGTGATTCAGTCCTTAGGACATTTAGTGCTATAAAGTCCAAAGCAGTCCTCTGAATTCCCAAATAGTCTCCATGCTGTGTAATAAAGATCCTGTGTGTGCTGTAGAAATTGCATACCAACTCTCTCTGTAGCATGTAGAAATCATTTCAGTGAATTCTCATTACTACATTCTCAGTTCCACCTTGAGCCCCTACACTGCCTGAACGCCACTGCACTGTCCTAAAACCTGAAACAGCACTCCGAGCAAGACTCTCTTTCACTGTAGTAATCATTTTACTGAATTACAAGGCATACTGTCATGTGTCTAAGATCACAGTGGGAGTCAGACTTCATTCAGTAGAATGTGGCAGAATAATTTGCTTAGTTGATCTGTTTTAAAATATTACAATGCATGTAGTCATGGAGTGAGTCAGGCCTGGGCGTGCTGTAGAAATTGCATACCAACTCTCTCTGTAGCATGTAGTAATCTTGTCAGTGAATTATCATTCCTACATTCTCAGTCCCACCTTGAGCCCCTACACTGCCTGAACACCACTGCACTGTCCTAAAACCTGAAACAGCACTCCCAGCAAGACTCTTTCACTGTAGTAATAATTTAATGAATTTAATGAATTGCAAGGCATACTGTCATGTGTCTAAGATCACAGTGTGAGTCTGACTTCATTTCACAAAATGGTGGCTGATTAATTTACTTAGTTGATGTGTTTAAAAATATGGCAATGCATGTAGTCATGGAGTGAGTCAGGCCGGGGTGTGCTGTAGAAATTGCATACCAACTCTCTCTGTAGCATGTAGTAATTATGTCAGTGAATTCTCATTTCTAAATTCTCAGTCCCACCTTGAGGCCATAAATCGCCTGAACACCACTGCACTGTCCTAAAACCTGAAACAACACTCCCAGTAAGACTCTTTTACTGTAGTAATCATTTTACTGAATTGCAAGGCATACTGTCATGTGTCTAAGATCACAGTGTGAGTCAGACTTCATTTCAGAAAAATTGTAGTGTAGTTCCTATATTCCCAATAGGCTCTGCGCATTGGAATAACATAAACGATAGTTTAGACGTAGGACTTAGGTCGACTAAGTCTCTATTGACTATGTTCGACTTAATTGTGAATGCCAGCTAGCTCAGAGGTCACTAGAAACTTTCTCAAATACACAAGAAGGGATTAGTGTCTGACAACCATAAAACATGACAACGTTGTTCCCTAAGAATAAGAAATATATCTCCAGAGTCGCGGAAACAATAGATGGCTATTTCACTCATTCAATTGTGAATGTTTTGTTTCACCAGAAGTGCAGAGAAATAGAGAGACTGGCGTTTTCAATAAAACGGTTATTTATTGAGCAGTTCTTTCTCATGCAATAGAAGTTAATTGCAACAATCGTAATAATTGCTATGAAGTAAAGTGCATACAGTAAAAGGAGTATTATGAAATAATACTGTAAAAGCATTTGTATGGTTTCTAAGCCATAAGATATTTAAAATACATAAAATACATACAATGATAAATAATGACTAAAAGTACTCAACTGGTGCATCTAAAATACGCCTACCCTGGTGTACCTAACCTAAGTCTAGTACAAGGGAAGAAGTAAGTGAGGTGTAGCTTGAGTTAAATAGTTTCTGCCAAGAATCTATCCAAGAATTCTCTAAGGGTCTAATCAGCTCCGTACCTTGGTTATAGAATGAAGGAGGTCTTGTATCTCTCTCTCAGGACTCGATCTTCCAGTAACCCGCAAGAGTAGCAGGGAAACACTGGAGCTGGATTTCTCAGCAGGAGAAAAGACAGCGTCTCTCTCAGTGCGTCAGCGGGAGGGTCGGCTTCCTTCGGCACTCGCATACAGCAGGGCGTCGGGCAAGTAGTTAGTCGATCTGCTCCAAAACCACTGTGTGTTTGCTAGGGTAGATGCTGGCATATTTATACCTGGAAGGTGCCGAGTTTGACGTAAGGGTGGACAGAATAACGTCACTAAGAACTCGAAGTTCTTTACACGCTCCAGGAGTTCTGGGACAAATCAATGCTGAAGCAGGGGGAATTCCCGTACTGCTGAAGGCTGGCTGTCTTCAAGAACTGGTTGTACTCTAGGAGCTTAGTGGAAGTAGCCATGCCGTATTTGGACTGCACTGGCTGTGTCTAAATATGGTTATGATTCTTATGCCTATATAAGGATATGATAAGTTATACCTATATAAGAGCATGAATCGGGAAAATTACACTAGAGCTCTAGATAGGTTACAACACCCACTCCACGTAGAATGTCCATCTTTACTAAATACTAAGCAGTTATAACATTTCTAAGCATGTGTTTACAATCCCACTCCAAAAATACATAAAATGCATTTGAAATGGTTTGTACTAGAAAAATGAGTATTGTACTGTACGTTTTCTAAGCAGTGGGATCATTCAAACAATGCATATAGTTTTACATTTGAAATGCTGGCTGAATGATTCACAAAATTACATTTATGAAATGGCTCTTAATACAGAAGAGACGGTCGAGACCATTTCATCACAGATTTATATAATACTGTACATGTGCTAGAGGCCAAGTTTAAATATTGTCTCTAGATTTTCAAAAATAGAAATCTTGTTCTCTAAGAATAGTTCTACATTAAGCAGATTACTCTGTGCCAAAAAAAAAGGTAAATATGTTGGTATTTGAGAAAAAATAATTTCTTTGTAGTAAAAAAAAGTTCCAAATTTTTAGAAGTTCTGTTTATCAAAACTGAAGGCCGAAATCAAAGTTCAGGTAACGCTGTGTGTTTGTTTCTCAAGAGTTATTCTCGTTGTTAGGAGAAAACATTAACTCAGATAGGCTGGCAAAGAATTCGTCTACCACAGTAGGTGAAAGTTGGGCCATTTCCAAAAAAGTAGAAATAGTGCATATCTGAGACGCATTACCGTCAGCGTTATCTGGATCAGCAATGTTCACAGAAGGCTGTACCTGTGTGCCGCTTTCATCTCGTACCTCACCGCCACCTAGTCGTAATGGTGAGGTCACAACAAATGCCGTCATCAGAATTGGTAGCCGCTGGGGAAAACACGTTGCATGAGCCGTTACCGAACCAAGCAAAGTATCGACATCCATAGGTACTGCTGATGGAAGTGAGAGACAGATGTCTAACACACATTCTTCTCCGCAGAGCAGGCATCGTAGAACAGGTAAGATGCAATCTTGCCAGATTGGTCTGAATGTTAGAAACCATGTGGTATTCAGATCTCTTAGACAAGCCAAGCCGGGAACCTGTGTTATCCTATTTCGGTACCGCAGTGCCTGGATCGCTTGTTCCATGGTAACCTGGGTATCGCTGGTGACTGGACTTGCCATATCGGAGCAGAAGGAACAAAAATAGAATTCCTGCTACGAGTCCCAAAATGAGAGGCAGGCTGCCGAACACAGAGTGCACGAAATTCGGGAAAATGTTCAGGACTGTTTCAAAGGGTGCTAACAGTCCCGAAAAATTGTCTAATATACATTTGCGATGCCACTGGTATCTGACATGTAAAAAATTTGACCTAACATTTCTACGAAATGTACGGGGCAGTTTGTTGATAATAATGTATGCATCTCTGCTGAGGTCCTTGCAACTTGCAGAGCATACGTTTCTCTAGACGAGGTCAAAGGCACAGTTTTTTGTAAAAGAATGGCTTTCATTCTGCTTAGTGTATCAATTTGAATAGAAGAGATGTTCAGTGAAGGCCAAATTGTTGCCTCCTTGTCTGGCTTGCTGTTTGGATACAATACTTGCATACAACAAGTGACCCTGGATGTAACACTGACGAGATAGGGCGTTCCTGGCAACATGCCACAACAGCTGTGGTCACTTAACATAACGAGGCTATCGTTGGAAAGCTGCCTGAAAACAGGTTCTATTTGCGTTGCTGGGGTGCCGTGCAAGTGGCAAGAAAGATCATTAGATGTACCCTCACAGGCTCCATGTAAATTAATTTCTTGACACAGAAGTGTACCACTTAGTGATTTTTCACAATTTTTTCCACTAAGAAATACCTATTTGTTACCCCCACTCCAACATCTATGTGTGTAAGGTAAATTCCAGGTCGACTTAATGTATCCTTTACCCAACCTTTCATACAGGCCCGCTGGTATATGCTGTAAGCAGTATTGAAACTGGAATGTCATTATTGGTATTGGTATGGTACCATGTATTATCCTATTCAATGACAGGTTTCTCGGAAACTGTTAATGGTAATCTTTCTAGTTTTTCAATGCTCAGCACCGTATAGTCTGCTCCATTTTGTGCCAAAGAGATTTGTTTATCTGTAAGGTTAAAGATAGAAAATAATGACATTGTGTTGATTAGACGCCAAGGAACGTAGCCTGAACGCAGATTTTGTAATGTCCAGCCTAACTGTACAATAGAACGTAATTGAGACTGGCCATGTTGTAACATTAGCAATAGCAAATGATACAATGCTGTCCAAAGAATAAATTCTGGAGGTCAGAGTCGTTAACCCATTGTCCACTACAGACAGTGATCTTTCCAAATTAATACGATCAATTTCTCGTATTATTTCAGCAGTTTCAATTTGCATCACTTTCCAAGCTTCGTTGTAAGCAGCATATATACCGGCGTATATGAAACGTTTTTGACGCTGTTTGCGAGGTCCCAATAAGAAATCTCGCAAGTCAGCACCTTCTTTAAGTAAGGTCAAGTGTTGCTTAACTTCAGGTAGTGTGGATTTCTGTAGCCATTTAGGGCATAGTTTTCCTACACTGTATGTTGTTAAATTATTACTACAGTGAAAGAGTCTTGCTGGGAGTGCTGTTTCAGGTTTTAGGACAGTGCAGTGGTGTTCAGGCAGTGTAGGGGCTCAAGGTGGGACTGAGAATGTAGGAATGATAATTCACTGACAAGATTACTACATGCTACAGAGAGAGTTGGTATGCAATTTCTACAGCACACCCAGGCCTGACTCACTCCATGACTACATGCATTGTAATATTTTAAAACTGATCAACTAAGCAAATTATTCTGCCACATTCTACTGAATGAAGTCTGACTCCCACTGTGATCTTAGACACATGACAGTATGCCTTGTAATTCAGTAAAATGATTACTACAGTGAAAGAGAGTCTTGCTGGGAGTGCTGTTTCAGGTTTTAGGATAGTGGATGTTGTCTCTGGGAATATCTTGGGTCTGGCCTGTTTTGTTTGAAACCCTGTGTTTTGCCCAGGAATCTATCTTGACAGTTATTAGTGTCTGTGGGCCAGATCAACCATTTTTTCCAATCAGGAGTAATTCTGTTTTGGTGTAAATTATGGGACACGTCTAACCCCTCATCTGTAGTGCTATTTCTATCAGGCATAGGCTTTGGTATAGATGGGTTGTTTAAATCTTTTATCTTGGCTAGGCCAAGACAGGTAGTCTGTTGAATGGTGTCATTCAGGAACATTATTTGTTCTGGGATCACGCAGGCTCTGAATAATGATTCTAATCCCTGTACTTGCCAATCTTTTGAACCCCAGATTGTTTTTGCTTCAATGTTATTTTTCCAGAATTCAAAACCAAATGTGCACAATTGTTCATTAAATTTTGCAGAATAAATCAGTTTTGTATTGGTCAACATATTTTTCATTCCTGTCTTATTCACATTTTTGAAATAAAACGTTTCTGGATCTGTGACATTAAACCCTGAGAAGTATGGAAATTTCTCATAAAATGCTTTTGAGCTGCCTTTTGGCGGTGTTGGACAATCTTCCCATTGATTATAAGTTAAACAATTTCTAGGTTTTGCATATTTATGCAAATAGTGGTGCCCAAAATGATTAAAGCAATACATTTCTTCATAATCAGATGAACCTTCTAAATAATCATGATTTGTAAATTTTGCTGACATTTCTAAATCATAGTCTCAAAGTCCCAATCAACAGAGAAACTGCTCGGTGAGACAAGGTCACTTAAAGAAATCTTGAACTGATGTGGATATTTCAAGAGTTCAACTGGGCCATAGATGTCGTAATCAGTAGCGTCCCATGCTACACCATCAGGTATAGGAATGGCTGTGATGTTTACTGATGACAGGTCTCTTTTTTCAACATGAGATGACTCGTGAGGTTTTAGGACCAAGTTGATGTTCTGACTTGCTGTGTCCATTGTACTGTATTTTCCATCAATCATTCTTCCCAAGCTTAAAACCAAAATGAGCCAGAGCAGGAGGAAAAGTACACCTAAAACAATCCACAATTCAATCCATGGTGAAATCAGATATATTTCTCCAAGCTGATGAAAGAGTTCTGTTATTTTTTCTTTGAATATCTTGTTTGCAGGCTTTTCTTCATGTTCACTGGGATCATCAGAAAAGTCATCAAAATTGATGAAGTAGCGAGAGGCAGTTCTGTCAATTGCTGGAATCGCATCAGGATTGTTAGTAATCTTTGTAGTTGCTTCTTCCTTTGTCATATTAGTATGTTCAGAGGCTACAATGTTGTAGACAGGTGTTTCTTGACGAACTGTTGCATTTTGGGTTTCAAGAGGCACAAGTTCCATGGCTTTGTTGCATAGTCCTTTTTTATTCACTGCAGGTTTATCAAATGTGATTAGTCTTTCAGTTTAACCTCTTGAATTGTAGCAAGGTTTGGACTTCTGCTACATCTTGGGAGTCCACTGGGCCTACTACTTATTATTGGCCACATGGTTGTGGTTTTACCAGGTCCATTGATACAACTCTGTTCTCCTTTTTACCAGCAAGGGGCGGTAGTACTACTGATCTTGTTCCGTTGATTGCTAAGACAGGTACTGCTTTTCTGTAAGAAGGCCCAAATTCCTTCTTCACTGCGATCTTTTCTCTCACCAGATCCACAATCTTTGGAATCCAGACAGGTCTTGCTGGGAGAGGTGGTTTTTCTTCAGTGGCCGTTGGCTTTAGCTTGTGTTACTCAGACTTCTTCTTGTTTCATTTAAGTCCTGTAAAACAGCCAAACAATCTTTGATATCAAAGGTTTTTTGTTCCACCACTGAAGTCTGACTATCAAGGTCTTCGATTATCATTCTAGTACCAAACAAAAGTTCATACAGAGTGATTCCACCCAGAGAATTTCTTGGCAGATTATTTAGACTACGTTGGACACTTATTAGATGTTTGACCCACACATCACCCGAACCTAATACCCTCGCTGTTATAGATTGCTTTATGTCACGGTTTTTTCTTTCCACTACCGCATTACCCTCAGGATGGAAGGGACTAGAGTACCGCAATGCAACGCCCAAGCTAGCCATGGCCTCCTTGTAAGCCAGAGAGCTAAACGCAGGACCCTGGTCAGAATGTAGAGTGCCGATTGCGTATGTGCTGATAAAGACTCGCAAATCTTTTATAACAGTTCTGTGGTCAGTCGAGCGCTGTGGCCACATCCAAATGAATCTTGTCCTAGTAGTTGTGGGGCCGCATCCATCCGTAGGGACGCCTGCGTGTAGACAGTCTAATGCTATCTAACAGAGGTGTCTGGGCTGTACTGGCTGTGCTATTGTCAGTCCCCTGGTCCGGTTGATGACTGCGATCTCTGTTGCAGTTTTGACAATCTATTGCAAAGTTATAAATTTGCACGCTCATTCCCGGCCACCAGTACTTCGTTTATAATTCTATTAGGGAAGTTAAAATCCCTTGGTGCTTCAGACCCTCTCCCATGTGTGCTTCTTGAACCAAGTAAGCCCTCCGTTTCCTGTTTGGAATTACTCTGTCCCCCACTCCAGGGATTTGAGCAAAAGGAACAGAGTTTGCATCAATTATGTATGTATTTCCGAGTGGATAGTTTAGAGGCAACACCGCATAATTGCCTGCCAATGAGGCTTTTACTGCTAGTAGCGTTTCACCGTCTATTCTTTTTTTAGAACGCTTAATTGTAGCTACGGAAGCCGTGTGGACAGCTGCCTTTTCGGCTTTATCAGCCAATGAATTACCTGGAACGTGAACGCCATCACGTTGATGACTCAGTGTATGAATCACGTGAGTCTTTCATCGTTCTTTCTGTAAAAGAATTACTTGTTCCCATAGCTTTTTATGCTTGATTATGCCACCTTTTGCATCTTTGAAACCGTTTTGAACCCAGTTCTGCAAGTATTCATTGTAAGACTGGACGCAGTAATACGAATCGCACACTATGAGTGTGGGGAATTCGCGATCAGCATTTTCAAGCGCGATCTTTAATGCCTGTAGTTCAGCTCGCTGAGCTGTACAGTTTCTGAGTGATTGAGTTTTAGTGACCATTGGTCTGAATTTACCTATGCACCAGCGACCTTTCACAATCGTACATTCCGTATTGTATACCTGTTTTTCCACAATCCAATGTTGCGCAGATCCGTCTGTGTAAATTACGCAGACGTACTGTTCGAGAGCCAGAATTTCGGTCGGCAGAGGACATTCGTATTCGTATTGGAGAAAATCTTGTGTTTTCAAGCTAGGGTCGAAAACGTATTCAACGTCTGTTGCAGCAAGAGAATTAACCCATTGTATCCATCTTGGATGTAAAGCTTTAGCATTTGGAATGCTCGCTCTTGTTACTGCCTCTAGGGCAGGTATAGGTGTAACGACTGATATGTGTTTTCCCTGTGCCAGGGCTCTTTTTTTTTGCTATAGCAGTTTGAACCGCTGTCAGAATTTTCACAGTTGATGTGAATTTTATTTGAACTTGTGTGTACAAGTGTGATTTGTAAGCTATTGGTACTGTTTCACCTTCGTTATAGGTCAGGTACGTGAATCCGCATCTTCCTGGGATGACTCGAATTACAAGATTGCGTACGTTTACGCGTGTTTGCAGCTTTGTTTTAGCTAACATGTCTGTTTGTATTGAACATAAAATTTCTGTGTGTGTTTGAGTCCAATTAGTTTGTTTGAAATCAGGTTTTATTAATTCATAGAGAGGTTTAACCCTCTCTGCGTAATTCAGAACGTAAGTTCTTCCAAAATTCAGGAAACCTAGAATTGATTGTAAGTTTTTCAGCGTTTTTGGTGCTTGGAGCAGCGCACATTTCTCTAAGAAATTGGCTGCTAGGCTTTTCCCTTCACTTGATAGCTCATATCCTTAGAAATAGGACTGTGAGGTGGGCAATCCGTGATTTTTTTAAGTTGAATTTGTACCCTTCAGATGCGAACCCAAGTATAATGGTGTTCACTCTTTTCAAGTGCCTGTCCAAATCATCGTCTGTTAGATAGATGTCATCGACATAAGATAATGCCTCATCATCATACATTTGTAGTAACTCTGTTACTCTGGCTGAAAATAATCCTGGGCTATTCTTGAATCCCTGGGGGAGACGGCAAAATTGCCCTGGGCCCCCATACTTGAGAAAGCGGTCAAATACCTGCTTTCTGGTGCTATGTTTTGACAGAAGAAACCATTTGAAATATCTAATGTCGTTTTATATTATTTGCGCACAATGTTATTAATCAGTGCTGCACTTTGTGAATTTTGTACTGCAAATGGTTTGCAACAAATGTTTAAGTGTCTGTAGTCCAACACTAGACGATATGAATTGTCTGGTTTGGAGACAGGAAACAAAGGATTGTTCATTTGTGAGGTGCATGTTTCAATCACCCCCTGGTACTCAAGTTGATCTAAGATCTCCCTGACTTGTTCTTTAGCTTCTTGCTTAACAGGATACTGTCTTTGTGCAGAAGGTTGATTTTTTTAACTGGATTTTATGGTGAGGAGTTTCCTCATCCCATCCTACATGATTTTTATATAATGCAGGGGCTTGGGCTACTGCCCATTTTCTTGCATATGTGTATTTATTATGAATTGGAATATGATTTGAGAAGGCAGGCATAATCATTTCTTCGCCATGTGGGCACTCCCTAACAAATTCTGATGGCCAGTCTCTCTCAGCTAGAAGAATATCATAGCCTTTAGATAGCTTCTCCCAAAAGAGAGTTCTTATTTTCCTAGTTATGTCCCCTTCTATACGCAATGTTATTTCATATAATTTATGGGGAACACTAACTCTGGTGTCTGCAATTTCCACCTGAATGTACTCATTCGTGTCCACTGTCTCCAGAAGATTCATCAGGATCTTGCGAGCTGTGGTTACTTCTGCTGCGCTGTCTAGCATTGTTTGGGCCCACTCTCCGTTCTTGAGTTGTGTCCTCAGGATCCTCAGCATGTTTTATCTTTATGCTTGCTACCTTCTTTTTGGGAAATTGAGATTTTTTACTTTGGTGAGCGGGCTCCTTGTCTTTAGACGTGACGCGCTCTTCTTTATGTTCTGACCATCCTCTTCTTTCCAATTTCTGTGAGGAAGTCTGAAAAGATCGAGAGGGATGTGTATCAATATCTTGATATCTGTCAGGTGTTTTCAAATTATCCCTATTTCTGAGGTTATATCTTTTCTCAGAGGGCTCCCGCTGTGGAGACCTACCCCATGTTCTGGAGATCTATCTCTCTGTTGGGGCGACCTTCCTCTGGACAGAAACTGTTTCTCTTTAGGAGTAGTCTGTCTGGTAGTTTCCCATTTGACAGTATGCCATGCAATTCAGTAAAATGATTACTACAGTGAAAGAGAGTCTTGCTGGGAGTGCTGTTTCAGGTTTTAGGACAATGCAGTGGTGTTCAGGCAGTGTAGGGGCACAAGGTGGGACTGGGAATGTAGAAATGAGAATTCACTGAAATTATTTCTATATGCTACAGAGAGAGTTGGTATGCAATTTCTACAGCACACCCAGGATCTTTATTACACAGCATGGAGACTATTTGGGAATTCAGAGGCCTGGCACACATGCTGCTTTGGGCTTTATAGCACTAAATGTCCTAAGGACTGACTCACTCCATGACTACATGTATTGCCATATTTTAAAACACATCTACTAAGCAAATTATTCTGCCACATTTTTCTGAAATGAATTCTGGCTCACACTGTGATCTTAGATACATGACAGTATCCCTTGTAATTCAGTAAAATGATTACTACAGTGAAAGAGGGTCTTGCTGGGAGTGCTGTTTCAGAGTTTAGAGCAGTGCAGTAGTGTTGAAAGAGTATAGCAGCTTTTGCTAGGGATGGTGTATCAGGGTTTAAGACAGTGCAGTGCTGTTCAGGCAGTATAAGGGATCAAGGAAGGACTGAGAATATAGAAATTAAAATTCACTGAAATGATTACTACATGCTACAGCGAGAGTTGCTATGGCATTTCTACAGCACACCCAGGATCTGTATTACACAGCATGGAGACTATATGGGAATTAAGAGGCGAGACACACATGCTGCATACATGTCCTAAAGCCTGACTCACTCCATGAGTACATGTATTGCCATGTCTGCAAACACATGCACCGAACACGTGATTCTGTCACTGCCCAAACACAACTGTATTGTTCTAAACTCAGTAAATACCATCCCTAGCAAAACCTGCTAAACTCTTTCAACACTACTGCACTGCTCTAAACCCCGAAACACCATCCTCAGCGAATGCCCCTATAATGTTGAAACACCACGGCACTGCCCTATTCCCTGAAACAGCACTCACTGCATGATCTCATATAGTGCCCGAACACTGCTGCTGTGCCTTACAATTACTTATGGAGTGAACCAGACTTTACAACATATATTGCTTCTAATTGCTATATAGTATGCTAGTAGAGGTCTATAATTGTAAAAAATAAATTAAATTTTTTTTTCTTCACAACAGATTTTAATTATCTACAGAAAGAAAAAACAATATGCCGTCAAACATTGAGAAAAGAAAAAGATATAAACAGGCTTACTTTTCCAAGAAAAAAGAAGTACAAGACTTATCTAGACAGCAATGTGTGGAAAAAACAAAAGAAAGCTCCTGGTAAGTCAACAAAGGATTTTATAAGGAAAATACCACAAACTAATAAAAGTGTGGAGAATCAGGAAAAAAATATATATCTGTAACTACAAAGAAAAATCTGACAAAAAAGAAAAATGATGGAAAATATGTGCTAAAGATATTGTTTATAGTAATAGAAAAAAAATCAGTTTGTTGAAATTCAGTAGCGAATGTTTCATAATAGAGTTGTTTCAAATTTATTAAAAATATAAAGAATTGTAAAAGAAAAACAGCTTTTTATAAGAAAAAAAACATATAGAGACAATTGTTGAGAAAGCTTTTGAATTAAAAAAAAGTTGTTCCTTTGAGTAATGAGTAGGATTCGAACACTAGATAAGCCGATCAATGATATGAAGGCCAAAAGTAAGTGGAAAAGACTAATTAATAGAACTAATTTTTGTAATGTTTTTTCTGGAGAATGGAAACATAGTTCAAGTTGTGAGCCGTTTTTTAAAGAAGAGAGTTACCTTCAGAGTAATGATTTGTTGCATGCAGTTGACACCAGTGGTCGAGCTTTTGAGGTCAAGAATGGTTGTCCGATTGAAAAAGAGAAAATTGTCCCTAGAAATAAAGAAGAGGTGTTAGGTGATGAAGTTTTAGGGAGATGTCCTAAGGCTCCAGTGTACACTTGAAATTGTAGTAGTATTTGTAGTGTACAACAGGATACAATTGATTTTTTTTGCAATTTCTTACGTAAGTATAGTAAGAAAAGTGTTAAACAAAAGATTAAGATGTTGCAAGAATTAGATCCTTGCAAAGTGAGAGAAAAAACAGGTTTGCAAGGTCATTCTCTGGCTTGTCTTTCTAAAAAAGTATGTCAGAGTGTTTTCCACCAATTCAGGATGTTAGCAGTGCATCATACTCAAGTGAGGAAATTAGTGATAAGGTTGTTGATGCAAAAAGTCCAGCACTTAAGCTAAAACAGTTAGACAGTGCTCTTTTGTTAGAGACTAGAGGTTAGAGGCGGCAGACCCGTAAGCAGAGAACGGCCTGGGACCAGGGTTCAATTCCCGAAGCAGCAGGGTCGTGGGCCAGGGACAAAACGGACTCGATAATTCTCGCCTCGGTGCCTACTCTAACCAGGGAACACACTCGGCAACTCTGGGCATTAAGCTTGCCTCATCTCTACAACGGCCCCCCACAGACGCCGGGGATGCCTGGTTTCACCTTGGAGATACCCAGAAAGGGACCATCTCACAGGGAAAACCAGGGCGGGTTCCCCAGCGGTCTTCAGCGCCAGGATACTCCATGGAGTCGCAGTGCGCTTTTAAAGTACACCCACATTTACATTTTGCATGGATCTGTATTAGATGTGATCAACATTTGTGAAGAAATTGAGGTTAGTTACTTTGGTCCTGAAGAAGACAGTACAGAAACAGATACATTAACAGAAGGCAATGTGGAAGAAAATGTACAGAATTTTAGTACAGAAAATTTTGAGAAAGAAATTACAAGGTTTAAGGTCATTTCGGGTGAAAAGCCAAACTTTTCTTGTATTTGTTATAGACGAATTCATTATAAAAATCAGACCAGGTTAGTTGATCTATATTTAAAAAGTGAAAAGGAGAATAATAATGAGTGGAAGGAATTTGCAACTTAGTTGGTAGAGAATTGTTTTGATTTGGGTTCAGATCAACGTATTTGTAAATATTGTTATAATAAATTAAATGAAAACAAAAAGCCTGCTAGAGCTGTACATAATAATCTTGAGTTGGTAAATATTCCTTCTGAACTGATGGATTTAAATACTTATGAGTCTATTCTTATTCAATGTGTGCATCCATTTCAGGCTATTGTTCGTATGGAGCCTAAGACAGGGAAATTGCCTCCTTCAGATTTACAGAGAGGATTAAAGGGAAGAGTTGTTTATGTGCCTCTAGATTTAAAGAAAAATATTGAAACAATTGGTGTAGAAATTGTGGAAGAGGAACCTCTAGTTATTCTACTTAATGGCGTTCCAACGAAGAGTAAGAAAATCTGGCAAGAATTAGTGGATGTTAGGAAAGTGAAAAAGGCAACGTTGTATTTGGTAAAAAATAATCCATACTATAAAATGAATATGTAGGAGAAGAGGAAACAACTGTAGAAGAGGACAGTGATTTGTCAACTGGACAAAATGAAAAAGTGAATGTGTCCAGAACTGAAGAAATTTATGAACATTATAGTGTGCATCCACTTCACTCTAAAGAAGTGATGGGATATACTATTGAGTTATTTCAAATGAAAGAAGCAAAAGAAAGTCCCATTAGTGTATGGGAAGAAAGCTTGGAAGCTCGTTGTTTCCCTCAGTTATTTTCAACAGGCAAAGGTGGACGATATGATGGACGACCTGTGCAGATTCCTGCATCTGAATACCGGACATCAAGATTATATGCAGAAGATCCAAGGTTTCGCCAATGTATTTCATATTTGTTTCATCTTCTGTTTGAGAGTGACTTGTCTGGACCATATACTAAAAAGTGCAGTACATTTGCAAAATATTTCGCAAAGGATTTTATGGATAAAGTCCAACAGAAAGATACTGTTTTGGAATCTCAGCTAATTAATCTCATGGCAAGTCAGCGTGGTACTAATGAGTATTGGTACCGTCGTCATGGGGAATTGAAATGTATGCTAAGAAACTTAGGAACTCCTACATGGTTCCTTACTCTATGCTGTGCAGAGTATGCTTGGGAAGATTTACTTCAATTTCTTCGAGAGGCAAATGCAAACATAGAAAATATAGAATACAAGACACCTGGAGAACTGTGCTCTTTGGATCCAGTTAATATATGCAGGTATTTCAATCATAGATTTGAAGTTATGATGTCTTTTATCACAAACAAAAAAATCCTCCTCTTGGAGAGGTTCTGGATTTCTTTTGGAGAAAGGAGTATCAAGCAAGAGGTGCTCCTCACATACATATGCTGCTATGGATCAAAGATGCCCCCAAATTTGGAACAGATTCAGATGACACAGTGATGGGTTTTATTGAACAATATTCTACATGTGATGTACCAAAAAGTACAGAACAAAAGAATTTAAGACATCAAGTCTTACGATTTCAAACCCATCGTTGTGGAAAATACTGTCGTCGAAATTACAAATCTAAGGATAAGTTCTACACAAAATGTCGATTTGCATTTCCTCGTCCAGTATTACCAAAAGGAAGAATTAACAATTTTATGTCATCTTTGCAACATACTGTCACAAGAAAATCGCCAAAAAATACCTACAACTTAAGAAGAAATGAAGAGTCAAAATACATAAATGACTATAAACCAGTCATTTTGTCCATGTGGAATGCTAACATGATATTCAATATGTTGCAGACAACTCCCTTGCTGTGGCTCGATATGTAACGTCTTACATTACTAAATCTGAAAAGACGGAACTAAAGGAAATGTGGGAAGAAATTTCTCATGAAAAGAGCCTAAGTAAGAAATTGTACAGCTACAGTCTGAAGATGTTGTCTCATCGAGAAATCGGAGCATATGAATGTTCAGATCGCTTATCATCTACAAGTCTATACTCCAAATCTAGAACAATCATTTGGGTGAGTTTAGGTCTTGCAAGAACACGAAACCGAGTTTTGAAATCTATTGAAGAAATTGAGTATTTAGCAGAGAGAGAACTAGACAGTACAGATATTTTGAAGACAAATATGTTGGATACATACTATACAAATAGAAGTAATCATCTTGAGAACGTTTGTCTCTATGAAGTACTGCAAAGCTATACTTTTAAGAGGAATACTACAGAAATATCAATAAAGGAGTATATGCTGTGATTGGATCTGAAGGATGTTTAGTGAAACAAAGAAAAGGACATTTGATTAAGCATGGGCGAATTTTGCGAATTTGCGAATTTGCGAATTCGCGATCCGCAAAATTCGCGAATTTGTGCGAATTTTTGTTTTTTTGCATGTTCGCGGGTTTTTTGCGTTTTTGCGGGTTTTTTGTGTGTTCGCGGGGATTTTTACATCTACGCGAGCCGCTTGCATAGCGAAGTTACCCATGCAGTCGTTTATTGGAGAGGGAGAGAGAGATAGATAGATAGATAGATAGATAGATAGATAGATAGATAGATAGAAAGAGAGAGAAAGAGAGGGAAAGAGAGAGAGGGAGAGAGAGAACGAGAGAAAGAAAGAGAGGCCGGATCTCTGAAGGGCCATATTCCTGAGTTGCCACTACAGAACATACAGCTTTTAATTTTTAGCAAAATGCATATGAAAATTGTGCTGTAAAGGTCTCTTTTAGTTTAACCCCTCCTGACAACTCAAAATGGGTGTATTTGCCATCCTCTCCCTTCTTCCTGTTTTTTATATCTGTAAGTGCTTCCTGATGAGGTTTAATTCCTTGGACAGGTGCCTCGTTGCCTACTTGTAACTATTCTCTGACCCTGCTTCAAGGGTCAGAGCAGGGTCAGAGAATAGTTGCAAGTAGGCAACGAGGCGCCAGGAAGCAATTAGCAGCAGGTGTCCAAGTTGAAGTTAATTTGTTTGTAACCCTTTTGTAAAAGGTTACAAAGAAATTAGGTTCAACTTTTGCACCTGCTGCTGTAACCCTTGCTTGGCTGAAAATTCGTCCCCGCTGATTCGCGGATTTTACTGCGATTTCGCGAGATTCGCGGATCGCGAAATCGCGGAAAATCCGCAAATTCACCCGCAAAACGGATTTTACGCCCACCCTTACATTTGAATAATCACCGAAAACGGAGTTGTGAAACTCCTGACCAAAGGGAATTTTACTATTTGGCTCTTCTGCAACTCTTTAAGCCATGGCGTACAGAACTGGAACTACTTGGAGATTTTGACAGTTATGAAGATTCATTCAATGCAACTAAAAATACTATAGAATGTCCTGTTTTTACTAATTATCTGAAAATGTTGAACGACGAAATACAGCAAGAAGCTACAATTGCAGCAGAGATTGCTGGAGACAGTTCTCAAGAGAGTCAAAGTTCTGTTTCGTTGAGTCAGGATCCACTAGGAGAACCAATTATCCAAAATGAAGCAGCAACTGCCTTGATTGAGGTGGAAAGAGCAATGCAAAAAGCTCAAGAGGATGTAATAAACTTAGAAGAATTGGAAAAACAACTAAATGTTCAGCAAAAACAAATATACGATCAAGTGACAGAACAGATTGAGCATGGTTTATATCATGAGAAAAAAGAGTGCTCATGTACGTCATTTAAACCTGTCCGACTGTACGTGAGTGGAGAAGCAGGAACTGGAAAAAGTTTTCTAATTAAAGGAATTTCAACTTATCTACAGAAAAGAACTGAGTCGTCACTGTCTTGTGTTGTGACTGCTCCAACTTAAGCATGGGCGGAAAATCCGTTTCGCTCGCGGATTTTGCGGATTTTCGGTAAATTCGCAATCCGCGAGATCCGCGAATCTCCCGCAAAATCCGCAAATCCGCGAGCAGCGGATTTTATGGCTTGCTCGCACTGTTCGCGTGAGTTCGCGGCTTGCCAGTACAACTTCGCACCCCGCGAGTAAGTGCTAAATTGCAGAAATACGATCTTAGCAAAACTGAAACTACTTACCAGGTTCAAAAGTTCAGGCTCATCATTAGTAGCCATTTCCTGTAGTGCTTCCTGAGGGCCCCCTCCAGAGTTCAGTTGCCAGTTGCAACTATTATGTGACCCTGCTCTGAACCTCAGAATAGTTACACATATGCCACAAAGGTCCTGAATTACAGCTAAGGGAGACAAGCAGGAGCCAGGCTGGAAGTTAAAATCCATTAATCAGCCCCTAATTCATTATTGTCAGTTGGGGCAGGGCAGGTGTTGTAACTAATTTTGCAACAATGAAAGCACTTAGCAAGTGCAAAAGATCACTAATCAGGAAGCACTAAGGAAGCAGGTGCCAGCTAAAAAAATATTCTGTGACACATTAATCAGCCCCAAATTAATTCAGGTCACTTGAGGCAGGGAAGGTGTGCTTTGCTTTGCCGAAAATAATGTACACTGGACAACCAGAGGGTGTGGTGATGAAACAGAGGGTGGCATGGGTGGGCCAGAGGGTGGCATGAGTAGTCAGAGAGTGGCAGTGGTGACAGAGAGTGGCAGTGATGAAGAAGAGTGTCCCAAACAGGCTGGACACGTAGAAACAACAAGTTCGCAAAACTTGCAACCCGACAGGTAAGTTCGCAAATTGCGAAATTGTAAAAACCCTCGCGAACTGGCAGAAACACGCGCGAACACAAAAAAAAAATTCGCGGGAATTCGCGGATTTTGCGGATTGCGAGTTCGCAAATCCGCAAAATTCGCGAACGCGAGATTCGCAAAATTCGCCCATGCTTACTCCAACTGGATTGGCAGCACATAACATTAAAGGGATTACCTTACATCGTTTATTGATGCTGTCAGTAGAGGATGAAAATATTTTAGAATACCACCAGCTATCTGGAGAAGCTTGTTGTGAAGTTTCTAGAGTCTTGAAAAAAATGAAACTTCTCATTATTGATGAGGTAAGCATGGTATCAAATGTAATGCTTGCCTTTGTGCATTTAAGAATGTAACAAATCCTTAAAACAGAGTATGATGTGTTATTTGGAGGCAAATTCGTCATTGTATTTGGAGATCTACTACAACTGACTCCTGTGAAAGGACAGCCAGTATTTAAAACAGTTACACATGAAGACACCAGAAAGTGCCTGGGAAGCATTGGAAATGTTAATATTTGGTCATATTTCGAATATTCAGAACTCATTACAAATATGCGACAGGCAAAGGACACTGATTATAAAAGTGAATGAACAAGACAAAGAAGCTTTACAGGCACGATTACTTACAAATTTGTTTCCGAACGAAAATATTCTCCCAGGGAATATATATAGAGAAATTGCAGAAAAGAAATCAGTGGTTTGCTTGATGCCAACTCTGAAAGAATGTTCAATATTCAATGAAAAAGCTGTTAAAGTTAGAAAATCAAGAAATTATAAAACTGGAAGCTATTGATAGAATAGAGCATGAAGGAGCTACTATTATTTTGTCACAAAAGTTGAAGTCAAAATTGGATTCTTTAGAGAAATCAATATCTAAAACTGCTGGTTTAGAAAAGAATCTCTATGGATGTATAAATTGTCAGATAATTTTACGATGTAATTTACCTGTGGAAAGAGGTTTAGTAAATGTAGCAATGGATAATGTTGTTGATTTTGTGAATTACCCAAATAGAGATGGCATTGAATTTTTGAAAATCAAATTTGCTGAAATTGAAGAAGTACAACAATTGAGTCGTTGTTCAGCACGATTTTTGCTTGTAAAAGATTTATATGTCCGCCGAAAACAGTTTCCTGTTTGTTTGGCATATGCGGTGACTATTCATAAATCTCAAGGTTTAAGTGTAGATTGTGCTTTGGTGAATATTGGAAGTACTGTGTTTAAAGAGGGCATGGCATATGTTGCTTTATCTCGAGTCAGAACTTTATCTGGATTATACCTGATTGATTTTGATGACACAAAGATTAGTGCAGATGTAAATTGTGTAAAAGAGTATAATAGGTTAAGAAGAGAACATGCTCCCAATTTACCTCAATATCCAGTACTTGAAAAGCGTGTGGTAAGTAGAAAAAGGAGATATGAGAAAAATTGTAGCGAGGTTGTAGAGAAAAGAAAAAACTAGATGAACCAGTGATAGTAAGCAAAAAGAAAAACGATTCTATTGATGAGGTTGCTGGTTTTCAGTTTAAAAACAGTTCTGGTGTCAACTGCTATGCTAATGTAGTGGTTATTGTTGTTTTTTTCTTGAAACTTTACTACAACAAATTATTGAAAATCGGGACAAAAGATTTTGTTGTTTGTTGAATTCTGTGTTTGAAAACTGCAGTAGTGATAAAACTAAAATAGAAAGTGTTTCTGATATTCAAAATGTTTTAGACATATGTTCTGGTTTAAATCAATTTTCACAGAATATTCAGCAAGATTGTCAGGAATTTCTAATGTATATGCTTGTTGTATTGCAAGATGAAGGTATAGATATTGAAAATCTTTTTGGCCTTTCTTATAAATGGCAACATGACTGTGATAATTGTTTGTTTTCAAGTAGTACTGAAATAGACACTGAAAGATTTATATATTTGACTTTACAAGACTGCAAATCAGTGTCTTTTAATAATCTAGTTAGAGAAGCAAATCAAAACATGGTCTGTACAAAATGCAACTCACAAATGTTATCAACATTATTTATACGATATGGACAGTATGTAATTTTTATGCTGCAACGATGCAGACCTGATGGAAAACTGACAACTTTAATAAAAACATTTGTGGCTTTTCAACTATCAATATCTGGAAGAACTTTTGTAAGTGTAGCAATTATTTTCCATGATGGTCCTTCTACAACATCAGGACATTACACAGCTTATTTAAAATGTACAAAAGTCTGGACTCATTGTAATGATACTCAATTGATTTTTAAACAAAGTTTGCCTTATGACGCATGCAACCTGGGGGTCATCCTCGACTCCACCCTCTCCATGACTAAACAGGTCAATGCAGTCTCCTCATCCTGCTTCAACAACCTACGAATGCTCCGCAGGATCTTCAAATGGATCCCCACTGAAACGAGAAGAACAGTCACCCAGGCCCTCGTCTCTAGCAGGCTGGACTACGGAAACGCCCTCTACGCAGGAACATCAACCAAGCTCCTGAGACGGCTGCAACGCATCCAGAACACCTTGGCACGACTGATCCTCGACATCCCCCGCCGCAGCCACATCACACCCCCACCTGAGAGACTTACACTGGCTCCCCGTCAACAAGAGGATAACCTTCAAGCTCCTCATCCACGCACACAAGGCCCTCCACAACGCCGGCCCAGCGTACCTCAAAAGACGACTGAGCTTCTACACCTCTACCCGCAAGCTCTGCTCCGCCGGCCTCGCCCCAGTCCCCCGCATCAGAAGAACGACCGCCGCCAGCAGATACTTCTCCCACCTCACCACCAAGACCTGGAACACCCTCCCCACCAACTTACGGCAGACCCAAGACCTACTGGCCTTCAGAAGACTCCTCAAGACCTGGCTCTTCGATCAGTAGCAGCAACCCCCCCCCCTCTCCTAGCACCTTGAGACCATCACGGGTATGTAGCATGCTTAACAAATGTCCTGATTGATGGGGTTGTGCTTGTGGTGGGGATGCTACAAGTGCAAAGATCCATTAATTGTGGCCATACATCCCCAGACATGCAGCTCCACAGGTACCGGATCGGTACTCCCAGGCATGCAACTCCACTAGGGTAATACCTGCACTCACATACATGCAGTTCCAGAAGGGTAGCATCTTCACTCACAAGCATGCAGTTCCAAGAGGGCACAGTCTGCACTTCCAGGCATGCAGCCCAGGAGTGGTAGTCTTTCCTATCCCAGACTAGCAGCTGCACAAGGGATTTCGCTCTCTGAGTCATACATCTACAGAGGGGCAGGTTTCACATTACCAGACATACATCTAAGAGGAGCAGGTTTCACACTCTCAGGCATATAGATGCAGAGGGGCAGGTTTCATACTTCGAGGCAAACATCTGTAGAGGGGCAGCGATCACACCCTCAAGCATACATGAATAGGGGGTTAGGTTTCACCCTTCCAGGAATACATCTACAGAGAGCAGGTTTCACACTTCTAAGCATAAATCAGAAGAGGGGCAAGTTCCACACCTACATACAAGTACAGAAAGGCGGGTCACATGTCCAGACTTACATCTACAGAGTCGGTTTCACACTTTCAGGCATACAGCTCAAGAGCGGCAGGTTTCGCACTTACTGCCCCTCCAGGAACACATCTACAGAGGGTCAGGTTTCACGCTCTCAGACATATATCTGCAGAGGAGCAGGTTTGGCACTGCCAGGCATACATCCACAGAGAGGCAGGTTTCACGCTTTCAGACATCTATCTGCAGAGGAGCAGGTTTGCCACTGCCAGGATTCATACTCTCAAGCATACATCTACGGAGGACCAGGTTTTGAACTTCCAGGCACACATATGCAGAGGGGCGGATGATTACACTCACATGTGTGGTCTGCAGAGGTCAGGTTTTACCCTACCAGGCACACATTTACAGAGGTATATATTTAACATGCCCAGGTCTTCTTATGCAGAGAGGCATGTTTTATAACCACCAACATACATCTCTATGTTAAACAATAAAAACGACTCCAAGCCATAAAGATGTAAGATTCGAAAAGCCAAAGATTAATGAAATATTGTGACAGCAGATATATTTAATTCAAGGTTTTCAAACAAGCAAACATGATTGTTTTGAGCGGTGCTCCCTGATTATTTTACCCAATTAAAAGGTCTGTTTTGTATTTATTATTCATATATTCCACATTTGCTTTTTAATTTTGTTTTTGTGTTAAGTATCCATTTTACTCAAGATAAAGTGAGACATTTTCAATTGTAAACTCTTAAATGTATTTTTTTGGAGCAGATGTTTTTTTAGTTTTGTCTTTTAAGGGTTGCCCTTTTGAATGTGAATCCTACTCTGCGAGGGCAGTGTTTGCTTCTCATATTTTGTGCTAAAATGCTGTTTTCTGTTCTCAGACAGTATAGTGGTATCCCTCCCCTTGTCATTGCTCTTTGTTCCCTCCACTGTTTCTCTCTCGGCATGCAGGGCTTCTTCGGCAATGACCCGGTGGTCACCTGGGTGACTTCAAGATGCTCTTGTGATTTGCATCGAGTATAGTTACAGGCCTCTCTGGAAGCCAGCATGAGAGTGACTGTGCTTGTTTGTTGGGGTGGTTCAGTTATTTCCTCACTGACCATTCATCCCTAGCCCTGAACCTGTAATAAGACGCCATCCTTGCTAAATAATGACTCAAATGACCAAGACTGTAGCCTTCGGTCATCTGCTGCCATGCTTGCCATACAGTTGCCATCCTCATCCTCCCTGTGCCCTAACTGCACCCGAGGGTAGACACCTGCGGCTTGTGAAAGATGTTCCTCAATGTTGAAAGCACAAAATTACCACTAAGTAACAGCGGATCGCCAAAACCATCCAGAATAAGCTCAGAGATCCTTTTTGGGTCTCTTCAATTTAAATCTCCTTTTGAGCAAGCGGAAATGGTCAGTTTATGATCAGGTGCTCTATAAGTTAGACACTGAGCAAAATACTCAGATATTCAGCTTAATGCAATTCATGGCATTTATAGAAAACACAGCTACCTCTTGGGGGTTGTACTGGCGCTAGTGGCAAGCTCAAAGTATGGAAAGGAACTATCAGTCTACACGCCCATTAGACAGGTCAAATATGCCCTTGCTCGTTTTTAGGCTGAGCCTATAGTGGCAGCTCTCATGTGCTGCTCGCTCTGCGAGGCATGCAGTAATGGAGAATGAAGTGGAAGCTCCGCCCACTCCCTTACCATGTTTTTAATTGGATCGTATTATTGTCTTTCGTAAAGGCTGCCTTCTGATTGATTATGAGACTTGTTAGTCCCTCCTTATTATGGCCATGTTGTCATTTGTACCCTCCCATGGCTACTGGCCCCTTTAATTTGAGTGCTACATGGTAGGGTACATGTTATTTAGACTGTGAGCACTATTTTGTCTGTGCCTTCTTGCTCCTTTCTCCCCCCTCCTCCTGCTCACACTCCCGTTGCCCGTGCTTTCTCCCCTTCCCGTTGTCCGTGATGCAATGCAATAGGTCTCGTGTAAATGTGAGTCCTATTGCATTGCAAATGTTTGTTTTATTCTTTTTTTTTGGCTTCTGGTGCAAGAAGGAGGTTTCTTCTTTTCTATAACAGGGAGAAACGTGCTTTTTTTCTGAAGAGCGAGAGGAGAAGTGAAAGTCTGGTCTGCGGGAGAGTTGCCTGCACCATACTGGTACATACTGTGTGAGTCAACACATGTCTGTTATCGATCCCTCTGCTCCTGTCAGTGCTGAAAGGGGTGGGGGCTGTTGTACCCACTGAGAACTTTAAAAAAAAGTTGAGCATGATACCACCACCTCATGCGACCCCCAGCGTGTTCGTGTTGTCAGCACCCTATGAGGGATCCACACTTGTTAACGTGTTAAACCCGAGCCCTCGTCCTGCAGAGAAGCACTGCACAGCCTCCCACCTGAAGCTCTGTGCCTTGTCATATGTCTGCTCCCACTTGTAACACCCCTACCTACCTCCTTTGTTTGTTTGGAAGCTTGACGCTACTCCTCCATGGTGCTCCATCCTCTTTTCTGAACATATCTTCATTGTGTTTTCAACAGAGCCTCCTCCTGCAAGGTCTCCCACACTCCCTCACGAACTCCCTAATCAAAATCTTCTGGGATCCAGCGCTGTATTTTCCTCCTGCAGGAAAGACTGAACTCTTTTGCTCCTTCTTAGCTTACCATTTCTGTTGCACCACCCCTAGAGCAGTCGCCACATACCTCATTTTGACGCTCCTTGCCTGAACACCTTCCCTGCAGGTAACCACACCCATTCTAACCCCCTTAACATATTTAAGTTTTCAACCCATGGTCTCCATCTGCAGTTGCCTATGGTTCATTCTGAACATATGACACCATTTTTGTATTTTTAAGCAGTACTCCCTCTTTCAGGAAGGCCTATGCCCCTTTTTGAAAGTCACTCAACTTGTGTGCTCCTCCATCGCTCCCTTTCTCGATGTCCACCCTCATTTAGCATTCCTGCATTTTCAACAAGTGCTCGGCTGGTGCTGAGACCCCTCACTCCCCCTTTACCTTAATATTTATATATTTTCAATCTATGCTTCACTTCTGAAGGAATTCCCTCATCCGTCCAAATTCTCCCTTACCACACCTTTTTGTAGGATGACTCCCTTCTTCAGGGAATGCAACCATGTAACCTCCTCAACATAATGTATCTGTTTTTTTAAATTGTGATCCATACTGAAGGTACCCCCACACTCCCTTCAGAACTTTATTACCTTAACATTTCTGTGTTTTCATCTTGTGCTTTCCTCCTGTATGGTTCCAATGCTCCCTTCGGAACTCTCCCTTAACATTTCTGTTTTTAAAAGTTGTACTTCCCTCCCTAGGGGACCAGCACACTCTCTTCTGAGCCCCCTACCTTGACATTTCTGTGTTTTCAGCTTGTGCTTTCTTCCAATAGTGACCCTGCATTCCATTTAGATCTCTTCCATAACATTTTTCCTTTTAAAAGCTGTGCTTCCCTCCCTTAGGGGCCAACACACTGTCTTCTGAACACCTTACCTACCTTAACGTTTCTGTGTTTTCACCCTGTGCTTCCCTCCTGTAGGAACCCCACATTTCTTACAGAATTCTTCCTTAACATTTCGTTTTTTTTAAAAGTGTGCTTCCCTCTCTAAGGGACCACCACACTATCTCCTGAATCCCTTAACATAACATTTCTGTTTTTTGAAAGCGTTTTGCATACCCTGTCTTCTGAACCCCTTACCTGAACAATTCTGTATTTTCACCCTATACCTAACATTTCTTTTTTATAAAGAGTGCTCTCTACTGAACCCTTTACATTTCGTTGTTTTCAATCCGTTCTTCCCTTCTGTGGAGACCCCACATTCCCCCCTGAACTCTCTATTGACTTAAGATTTCTGTTTTTTAAAAGTGTGCTTACCTCACTAATGGACCAAACACTCTCTTCTGAATCCATTACTTTTACATTTCTGTGTTTTCAACCTATGCTTACCTCCTGTAGGCACCCAACATTCCCTTTAGAAACCTCTCTTGACCTTTCAGTTTCCCTCCGCAAGGGACCACCAAACTCTATTCTGATCCTTTTACCTTAACATTTCTGTGTTTTCAAGTTGTGCTTCCCCTCTGTAGGAACACCACATTCCCTCCAGAACTTTCCCATAACTTAATATTTCTGTGTTTTAAAAGTGTGCTTTCCTCCTTAGGGGATCACCGCAATGTTTTCGGAACCTATTACTTTAACATTTCTGTATTTTTAACCTGTTTATTTACCCCTGAAGGGACCCCACATTACCTTTAGAAATCTCCCTTAACTAAACATTTCAGTTTTTTAAAAAGTATGCTTCCCACCGAAAGTGACCACCACATTATTTTCTGAACCCCTTACCTTAACATATCTGCCTTTTCAACTCATGCTTCCTCCCTGTATCAACACCACATTCCCTTCATAACACTCCCTTAACTGAACATTTTTAAAGTATTGGGACCACCACACTCTCTTCTGAACTCTGACCTGAACATTTATGTGTTTTCAAGTAGTGCTTCTCTCCTGTAACTACCCCACATTCAATTCAGATCTCTGCCTTACCATTTCTGTTTTTTAAAAGTGTGCCTCCTTCCCTAGTGGACCACCACCACACTTCCTTCTCAATTCCTCTTAGGTAAACCTCCGCCAACCCCAGCAAAAACATTACCACTCTCACTTGATCACTCGATTACCTTGGAGAGGAAAGACTCGCCGGGGGTCATAGGAGATTGTTGGCGACTGCATTTGATCATAGGAGGCAAGCGCGGCTACCCTTTAGCAGGCGGCTGCAGTAAGTGCGTGCCCCTGGCGTTTTGCGGAGGCGGCCTGATTAGTTCAGGTGCAGCCTGCCTTGAGTGCCCCGCTTGCCCTTGTCCTTGCTTGAACTCTCCACTGCCTCACTGCTTCATTATAAATTACCTCTATACCATCCCAGCGATAGCCATAAAGTAGGTTCAGCGTTGACTTAAACCTGACTCTAACCTGTCACAGATTCACTTCAGGTTAAATCTACTGTGGACAGGCTACCATCGCCACCCACCCCACCCACACACAGAAAAGACGGGACGCTAGAGCGCAGGATTGGAAACACTAAGGCCGTTTCCCATCTGTTCCTTGCTATCCCAGTTACCCAGCAAACCCATTGTTCATCATCCACACGTTCCCTAGGTGGAACAATCAACCAGTACAACGAGTAAGCCCTAAAGACTGCTCACCAACCATTAGGAAGACGCACAGCCTTTCCCAGCAGCAAAAAGCCCCTTAGAATGAGATCGGGCGAGTGAGGAAAGCTCCAACAAGGCCTATCAAAAATTTAAAAATGCGCAAAGACGATGGCTTCCTTTGAACGGTCGGCAGTATCTTCAATGGCCCTCTCGCAAACAGAATCACCTGTAAATCTAAATATAAAATCAGTTTTTGACTCAAGACATGAACATCTGATCACCGATAGATAGGAACACAGCACCAGCGACAGCCCTGAGGAAAAAATCCAGTCCCTTGGATAAGTTTCAGGCTCCACTCCAAACGAACACAAAAGCAGCGTTGCATCAAATACTGGTTCAGCCCACGATTCACGCGGATGCTGGAGGGTTCGACAGTCTAACACCAACAAGTCTACCAGTAATGACAGAGCCCTTTCTAACAATTGCCCTAGATGCCCCAGAAGACAGTTGATTACACCAGCAGACAGCCCAAATCGAACAGGCTCTTCTTCAAGCTACCATCCCTGAAGATGTATTTCTGCCAACTCTTCAGCCTGCCCCAAACCAGAGTCAGCTCTCTCCAATAGCACTAAATTTTCTAACCTCGACCACACCGGATCAACAAACAAGGAACACCAAATTTCTTTCACCACAGGTCATGACCCACCCATGGGCTTACTTGAGCAACCTCAACCAGTTACATTTAGAAAGCCTCAAGACAACGCTGACCAAGGCAATCAAACGGTCAACCCAGAGGGGCCCAACGAGAAGGCAGTTCACACTTCTTTAGACCTATCAGTCTTCATTAACGAACCCAAAAAGTCCACAATGCATGAAAATCCTTCAGCAATTGACCTTAATGACCTATGGTCTCAATTATAGCAAAGCCTTCAAACTACGGCCACAGCATTAACCTACCATTCAGATAAAATGGACATGCAGGTGCACCTTTAAAACACACTTGCGGTTTACACCGCCGAGATTGATCAAAAACTGGAGGCGCTTAACTCACTCATCAAAAAAGCCCAATCCCAAGTCCAACTGGTCCAATCAGTATGCTATTGCTCCCCAATAATTGACTCTCTATTGTCCTTACCCCAATTTCTCTCCTTGGTATTAAAAGAAATTAAGAAGCTACCAGAGCCGGGGCCTCACAACACTTCGCCCCAGGCTTCTAGCTTGGTCCAGGGTCCAACTCCTCCGGAAGTGCAACTTCGATCCTTCTCCACACACCTCGTAGGGTCAGCTGAAGGCAACGTAATTTCCACTGAATCACCCAACCCTCACAACACACACGGCTATCGAAATGGTAAAAAAAAGACAGCGGAAGACCCGGAACAAACAAATAACGGAAACCAAAAACTCAAGAGTTAGTTATCTTCCAAAAATGAATTCAGAGTCACAACAGGAAGAGCCAGCTATGCCAGTTAAGACAGGAGCAAACCTGAGCTCCCAACCAATGGTGCATCAACCGGTTACCCAATAGAACGCTCACAACAGAACAGTCAAAATCTGACTTTAACCAATCTCCAACAGTAGCGCCAGTAACTGATAAAGGGCAACTTGGAATCGCAAATTATAAGACGCCATTTGTGTACACCAGCTCCAGCGTTCAACCTACAGCGGAGACAAAAATCTAGATCCACCATGCACAGTCAAGGAGCAAGTCCACTTGAATCCCTTAAATTTATTGAATTGTCAACAGTTGGTGGCCACAAGTAAAAGATCCTCTGCTTCCCCTTCAATTACCCATCACAGTGAGTTGTCCTTTCTACTGCCCGCTATAGGCACAACCAAGCTGCACTTTGAAGAAAATTCAAAGCAAACAAAGCTGGTAATGATGCAAGCAATCAACAGCCCAGCCACCAAACTGCTACTAATCCCAGAATATGTCTCCAGAGGCCCCCACGACATCCTCAATCGAGGGAACATTCTTAGACTCTTTAAATCATCCCCGGACTTAAGTACCTAGCAATCGAAAGATATTGTTGAGATTGAATTCATACCAACTATAGGATCCAATATGTGTGAAAAACCCAACTCACACTAGCATCCCCAGCAATTCGAAAATTGGTTCAGTAAAAAAAGATCAATTTAAAACGTGGGGAATAATAATCACAACGCCCAGTGCCCCCCTGCTATCCATCAATATTAGAAAACAACCAGGCTCATACCTTTAGCTCAATTTCAGCTCCTTTTTCAGTCAGCAGGAAACCGTTCGCCCACAGCAATCTAGAGCATAGATAAAACCAGCAAAACCCAGAACGGGTAGATTGGTCATCTCGAACCATGGCCTAACAATATGCTCATGGAACATTAACGGATTTGGGCAGAAAAATCAATCTGTCGCCACTCTCTGCTTTTTAAAGAAACATGACATCATTCTCTTACAGAAAACCTGGGCAGTAGATAGCATCCCTATAGAAGGCTACCTGGAATTTACGTAATTCGCCTCAAGACAGTCCAAGTTTGGCAGGCCGAGTGGTGGTCTCTCGATTTATGCATGAACTAAACTATCCCAACGTTTCACAAAGATAAATATTGAAGAAAACTGGCTCTCTGGCATAGTGCTGGGAGCTTATATACTGATAGCCAGTTGCTCATCCTCAATGTTTTTATCTCCCCCTCTACCATTAAGAAAAAAATCAAAAACGGACAGTTTGACCAACATCGTCTACAATCTACTAAACGAGCATGGCTGCATACCAACCATAATATCAGGAGATTTCAACACCAATCTCCATTGCAACTCTTTAGAGAAAATTGGGATTGATCCCCCAATGGTTCCCCCACTTTTTGCTCCCCTGTCGACTCCCAAAGGAAATATACCATCGAAACTAGGGGAGTACGCAGTCATTCAGCTTAGCAGTATAGGATTCACCGTATTGAACGGGCATCTTCATACGGACACTCCTCCTGCCTGGACACGTTTAGATGGTCGAGCCCACTCCTTCTTGGACTTTACCCCAGGGAGCAGAGAGATACTTCCTCTGATTGAGAGTAATTACATCGCACCACCAGGCGAGAGCTACCATCGGCCACAAATCCGCTAACATCCCATGTCCCAAGGAACTCACTCACACCCATTCAGGCAGTTAAACAGAAAACCTAAAGCGAATAAAATGGTCGGATGCCACAGCTCTCCCTTTGATGGAACAATGTAGATCTCTACTACACTCACTACCGGAGCCAGATACTTTGGCTATTAGCAGCTTGGCTGGCTTCATAAATCAACTATTTGAAGTCTTTCCACCAATGCGGAGCATTAGGCAACATGCGTTCCAATTTTGCATTTCTCACAAGCCACAAAGAAACTAAAAGCACAAAGAAATCGAGCATTATGTCTGTCAAGGAAGAGCCCAGGCGACAAAACCACATTCAACTACTATAAGCAAGCCCAAGCATCTTTTAAGTTCACAATACGTAGGGAAAAACAAGCAGCTTTGGATCAATTTTGGCTGAAGCTCGTTTATGAAAGCAAAAATCCCAACTCAAAGCAAATCTGGTCACTTGTAAACCAGGGCCTACGAGGCAGAAGTAGTGACGGTAATGCAAACATCAGTGCAGATCAATGGAGCCAGTTCTTATCATCTCATTTTAACCCCTTGACTGCAGTGAAAATTCCGCCGCGGTGCTGGGGTTTTAATGAATGGAAAGGGTTCGGACGGCCAGAGGCCGTCCTCCGCACACAACCACTGTGATGCGTGCTAGGTCCGGGCCATCACGCGCATGCAAGGGGTTAAGGACCAGACTATAAAGGACAACCATTCCAAATCCCACAGTTCTGCTAACGCCATAATTTTAAGTCCAGAACCCAAGAGCTCAAGACGATCTAATCTCAGTCACTCAGTTAATAAAGTGACAGAAGAACCAATAAACGAGGGCTCAACGATAAACACCAACTTACTGACGGAGGTCACAGTGACATCAAAAGAAGATCACATCCTCATCAGGAAAGCCAGGGCCGAAGGTGTTGAATAGCATTTTAGGACCCTAGTGTAATTTTCCCGATTCATGCCCTTATATAGGTATAAATCACCATATCCTTATATAGGCATAGACATCATAACCATATTTAGACATAGCTCATGCAGTCCAAATACGGCAGGGCTACTTCCACTAGTTCCGAAAATCCACAACGATTTCTTGGACAACTCGGCTTCAGCAGCTAGAGACTTCCCCTTGCTTGAATACTGACTTGTCCAAGAACTCATGGAGTTTTCAAAGAACTGAGACTCTTTGATCCCGTGGTCGGATCATATGGTAATTCCTTTTATCTGGAAGGTTCCCGGCCCCGGCCCAACTAAATCTTTCCATAGAGCATTAGCTAGACATTGGCCCAAACTTGAGATCTACAAATGGGTAGAAATTCTGAGGACGACCGAACCCTCCACCAATCCTGATATAGATATAGCAAACAGTGAATTCAACTACTGGAAAGAGCAGTCACTAGACATCGTGCTCCCAAAAAAATCTATAACTAAAAAGAACGGCCCCACCAATCAACCGTGGTTTAGCACGGAGCTTAGGACTCTTAAACAAGTGTGTAAACGGGAGGAGAGACAGTGGAGGAAAGACTTCAATCCTGAGAAGAAAAGTAAATACAGAGTCTCCATAAAGGACTGTAAATATGCCCTAAATTCCGCCAAATCCATCTTCTATGCAGATAAAATTGAGGCCTCCGCTAATGCCCCAAGAGAGATGTTCAGAATTGTCAAAACTTTGCTAAAAGCCCCTGACCCGCCGTCCACCCCAGATGAAACAGGTGCCCGCTGTGAAGAACTGGCGAACTTTTTCGCAAAAAAAATTTAAAAGATCCTCCTTAACCTCCCTCCCATATCCTATGTTGAACCTCCCCCACTCCCTAATACTTCCGCCCAATCAACGCTCCCCCAGCTTTCTTCCTTTTCTCCGCTTAGAGTGGACCTCCTACCCCCCCTTCTGAATGCCATAAAGAGTGGCTCCACCTCGATCCTGAGCCGATGAATATCTTAAACTCAGCCCTGCCTCACATTAGTAAGCCCATTGTCCATCTGGTCAACTCCTCGATTGAGTCAGGCACGGTCCCAAGAGATTGGAAAATAGCCATGGTTAAGGCCCTAATAAAGAAACCTAACCTTGACCCTGGCGACCTTTCCAATTATCGCCCTATTTCCCTTCTCCCTGGCATCAGCAAGCTGACTGAAAAGGTTGTAAACAGTCAACTTGCCTCATTTTTAAAAACATCTAATCTGTTTCGCTCATCCCAAACAGGGTTCCGCAAAGGGCAGGGAACTGAAACAGCTTTGCTGAGGGTGGTTGAGGAGTCCAGGAGGATCTTCGACGCAGGTGGCAGCGTGGCCATCATCCTCCTGGGCCTCAGCGCCGCCTTTGATACGGTTAATCACCGTATCCTCCTATCTCGCCTTAATAACATCGAAGTCACGGGCAAGGCCCTTGCGTGGCTCGAATCTTTCCTTAGGGACAGGTTTTTTAAGGTGTTTGCGGACAACAGCTACTCCCCCCCGGTACTGTTGCAGTGTGGTGTGCCGCAGGGTTCCTCCCTCAGCCCCACACTGTTTAACGTGTACATGGCTCCCTTAGCGGAGATAGTGGTACCTTTCGGGATAACTAGTAAGCTACGCTGATGACACTCAGTCTCTTTGAACCAGGCAGAGCCACCCCCCCACGAATATGTGCAGCTGCTTGGAATAAGTAGCTAAATGGATGGACCAGTCTCACCTCAAATTGAATGGTGGAAAGACCAAGCTGATGCTACTAGGAAGTCCAGGCCCTAATCCTATCTAGGCTAGATTACGGTAACGCGATCTACCTAGGAGCACCAACATCGGTGACCCGGCAACTTTCGGTCATCCAGAATTCTGAGGCGAGACTGTTAATGGGCACCAGTCATCGCTCCTCAGCCAAACCCGCGTTGAACACTCTCCACTGGCTCCCGGTGAAGGAACGGATCCATTTCAAGACACTCTGTATGGTGCATAAAACTCTCCATGGTAGAGGCCCCCCCATTCTAGACAAAGATGATCAGACCATACAAAAGCACCCAGAAACTGCGCTCTAACGATCTGAACCTTGCAGAGATCCCTAGAATCAATAGGGCCCATTCTGGCGGCCGTCTTTTTTCATATAATGCGGCAAAATTGTGGAACTCCCTGCCCCCGTCCTTTCGCCAGGAGCCCAATTTCCTCGCATTTCGAAGAAAGTTAAAAACTTGGCTCTTCCCCTAGAGCCTAGATCCCCAGGCTTGTCTGGCCTCTCCGCACTCTGCCCTTACCCTTCTGGCCATTTCTAAGTGCTGGGATGCTCCCGAGTAGCCATGCTCTATATAAGAGTCTTTTTCATTTCATTTCATTTGATGACGTTATTATGCCCACCTTTACGTCAATCTCAGCACCTTCAAGGTATAAATATGCCCACACTTGAGGTTTGGAGCAGTTCGACTATCTACTTGCCCTAAGCATCCTGCTACAGCAAGTGCCGAAGGAAGCCGACCCTCCAGCAGACGCACTGAGAGAGACGCTGTCTTTTCTCTTGCCGAGAAATCCAGCTCCAGTGTTTCCAAGCTACCCTTGTAGGTTGTTGGGAAATCGAGTCTTGAGACTTACCTCCTTCACTCTAAAACCAAGGTACAGAGCTGATTAGGCCCTAAGAGAAATCTTGGATAAATTCTTGGCAAAGAATACTAAATTTATGCTACACCTCACTTACTTCTTCCCTCGTACTAGATTTAGGTTAGGTACATCAGGGTAGGGGTATTTTAGAAGCACCAGTTGAGTACTTTTTAGCCTTTGTTATTTATGTATATATTTATCTATGGTCTAGGAACAATACAATGCTTTTACAGTATTATTTAATAATACTCTTTTTACTGTAGGCATTATACTTTACAGTCAGTATCGCGATTGTAGCAGTTTATTTCTTCTGCATGAGAAAGAAGACTGTTCAATAAATATTCTTTTATTGAAAGGGCTCGTCTATCTATTTCTCTGCGCCTCTGGTGAAACGAAGCATGCACGAATGACTGAGTAAAATATCTATCTATTGTTTCCACGACTCTGAAGATCAGTTTTATCTTGGGGAAACAAAGTTGTCAGATTTATGCGGTTGTCAGAAACTAATCCCTTCTTGTTTATTCGAGAAAGTTTCTAATGACCTCTGAGCTAGCTGGCACTCACAATTAAGTCTAATATATTCGATAGCGACCTAGTAGACATTAGTCCTACGTCACATCTATAGGATATATTTTTCCAATGCACAGAACCTATTGGGAATATAGGAACTACACTACATGGTGCCCAACGTTTGGTAAGGCACTAATTTAACGCTAGATACTAGAGTAATTGAGTCGTGCTTTTCACAGAGACCCCTTTATACCGTAAAATACTCCAATGGACGTCTGGAGTGGGTTAAAGGATAAAATCCGCCATAACCGAGTAGGACGAAAAATTCCATGTATTAGCTTAAGTTTGCTCAACGTTGAAGGATACAGTGTTCCAAAATATTGTTCACCTTATCTTTATTTTCTCTTGAAACTTGCTCTTCAAAACTTTTAACAAAATGTCAGACGAAGATAATCCGGGGGCAATGGAACTGCAGTAAATACAACCCAACCTGGCTTAGACATTACAGGCTTCCAACAAAATGACCCAAATGCTATAATCCTCCCAGAAAATGTAAAGAAAACAATAGCTATAAAGCCTATAGAAAATGGCCTATCACCAAGAGGTGGTTGGGTTATATTGGTCATAGAGGCACATGAATATCGGCAGACAGAGGTATTCTATTCATGGATTATCTTTCCACAAACAAATCCAACAATACACGTGTTCCACTTCTATAAAATGGAGGAACATCCAGCGGAATACATTCCTTTCGAGGACATTGAAATTCCACTAACTTACCAAGAGCATCAGCTCTGGTTTAAAGGCGCCCTACAACATCAAAATCACATTATCAGGCTTGGTCCACTAGGTAGACCAGGAGCAACATGGCCGGTACTAGCCAGCTATACACCACATCCTGCCATAGAACAAATGACAGGTCCAGAACTGTTAGCTCAGTTAAAACAATTAATCAAAATACTTAGACAATTGGTACAATATGTCATGCAGACACTAACAGTCAAACCTGCTATCAGAATTCCACAACAAACCCCCCACCAGGGGAACACAAATAAAATCACACCACAGACTATACAATCAGTCATTGGTAAATTACCAACAAAAAGGGAACAAATTCCATTCTGGTTAGCTCAAAAAATTACTCAGATCAAGGCAGTATTTCCCAATAGTACACCTCATGAGAAACACAGGATTCTTACAATCTGTTTACCAATGGGGATCGCACCACACCTGGAGGACTGTCACACTTGGGGTACAGTCTTTGCTGCAATCTACACAAAAACACATGGTGTTCCGTCCATGGCGGTAATACCAGACATCTTGAAACAGATTCAAAATGAATAAGGGGCAGAACCTGCTTTAAATCTCAGTATGAAGATACTGAAAGATTTCAAACAGGGTTCAGCTATAATATTAGCAAATATTAAAGGTGAAGCAGCATCCGTGGCAATACACCAAAAACTAAAAGAACTTGATGTAAATGAGCAACCATATGAACTGGCCAGAATAATAGAAAAATCCTATGAAGAACTAGGAAGAGATAGTTTGAGAGGGAAACCAGTAGAGCCCGAACTAACAGAAAATCCTGAAAAAGTTTTTATCAAAAACACATTCACTACTCCTAAAAAGAAGTGGGAAAATACTAGACAGACACTTCCTAAAGAGAAGCGTTCTCAATCCAGAGGAAGGTCTCCTCAAAAGGAGCCCTCTTAAAAGAGGTATAACCTCAGAAACAGGAAACATTTGAGAAAACCTGATAGATATCAAGATACTGATACACGTTCCTCTCGTACCTTTCAGACTTCCTCGCAGAAATCCGAAAGAAGAGGACGATCACAACATAAGGAAGAACACGTGAAGTCCATAGAGGATCAGCACGTTCCAAAAATAAGAAAACTCAATTTACCAAAAAGAAGGTAGCAAGCCTTAAAATCAGACATGCCAAGGAATTTGAGGACACAACTCACGAATGGGGAGTGGGCCTAGACAAAGCTGGACAGCGTAGCAGAGGTTACCATAGCTCGCAAGATCCTGAAGGATCATCTGGAGACAGTGGACCTGAATGAATGCATTCAGGTTGAAACTGCAGATAACAGGGTAAGTGTACCATATAAGTTATATGAAGTAACACTCCGAATAGAAGGGGATATAACCAGGAAAATAAAAGCACTCTTTTGGGAAAAACTATCTAAGGGTTATGACATTCTTCTGGCTGAAAAAGACTGTCCACCTGAATTTGTAAGGGAGTGCCCACATGGATCATAATGCCAGCCTTCTCAAATCATATTTCCATTCATAAAAAATACACCTATGCCAGAAAATGGGCTGTGGCCCAGGCTCCAGCATTATATAAAAATCATGTGGGATGGGATGATGATTCTCCTCATCATAAGATCCAGTTAAAAAATCAACCAACTGCTCAAAAGCAGTATCCGGTTAAACAAGAATCTAAAAAACAGGTCAGGTAGATCCTAGATCAACTTGAATACCAAGGGGTGATTGAAACATGCACCTCGTCCATGAACAATCGCACTAGTGCCAGAAATGGCTGCTTCAAACCTCACATGCTAATGCTTATGCTGCTGCTTGTCCTAAACTTGTTCGTTCTGCTTAACTATTAATGCTATAGTTAAAATAAAGTAATGGGGTTAGACTAGACATAAGTGGTATACAGTGCATTCATTTATTTTTGTATTCTAATGTGTCTCTCTTTGACTTTAATAATAGCTCGTATTTGGGCCTGAGGGTGACTTGCATCTCTTTATTGAAATCTGAACTGTGCATGTGCACCGAACTCTGAGAGACCTTGAGCAGTGGCATTGAAATGGTGCCAGTGAACTGTCTTTCCGGCAATGCGCCTGGGAAGACTTCAACCTCAACCTGGGAAAAGGAAGAAGAGTTGCAACTGTATTAACTTTGTATAACAAAATGAAATAATATTGGTGGGCGGAATAAAGTCGTGAGAAAATAAATTATGGGTGAGAACTTGACCAATACAACTCTATGAAAATGACCTCATCTTAGCATGGTGTGATGATCTCTCCTCGTCTTTCTGACCATTCACTGAAGGGGAACACATAGATTTGTAACATTTTAGGGGAGGTACATTGCCCTGGAAATAGTATAACTAGGTAGGCTTAGTTAGAGAAATTGTCCGACTTGTCCGAGTAGCTGATCTGTCACTGACCCAACGCATGCTATAGGAGATCGAGAGCAGAGGTGCTGGCAGAGCACTCTGTCAGAAGAATCGGGGTGTTGCTGGAGGAGAATTATCGATTACCCAGTCAGGGTATCTAAATTGGCATAGAGAGGGGTGTAACAATGGTGTTGCACTTAGCTGAGGTCACCTATCCTGTTCTGCACCTGTCCTGTCTTGTTGGGGCCTGATTAATCGGGAGCCCTATCTTTGCCACAGCCCCTGGCCAGGGTTGGTTTTCACACCATTCAAGGTAAATATAATCGCTGTGGTATGTCCTTGTGCTATTTCCCTTTCTCACCCTTCCCAGGTACCAATGTCTAAAGGTGTTACTATATTTTATGTCTTATTAGTTGTTTTCTTATTTGTAAAACTTATGGTCACTGTTTTGTGGCCTGACTCTACAAAATATGCTTAGATAAAGCGTTTAAAACTTCTCCTGAGTCTGTGGTTTATTACAGGAAAGGTAAATTAAATAAATGCTACTTACTATTCTAACACCCTTTTTTAATCCCTAGGACTTATTATATTGGTGACAAGGATTGGTAAGTCATGGTTTATAAGTATAAGTCCTAAAAGGAATCAAAGTACTGATAGGCTGCAAGTAGAAAGCAGGACTGCTAGTTGAAGGTATAAATGATTATGGGCTCAGGTGAGTACGGTAAATTGAGCTGGTAGTACTGCGCGCCATCAGTATACTTTTCTGGTAGCAGAGCAACGGTTAGGGTTTAGTTAAAATAGGTAGTTAGTTGCATATTGATTATTGGTTATTGAATTTTATATACTAACCAAAACCCGTTTGTATTGTTATTCGTTGTTTGGAAATCCCGGGATATTGAAGCGGGTGGTAAATGGAAGCCACACTACGGTGAGGCTACTTGCCATGATGTAGTAAATGCGGAAAGCTATGCAAGGCTCAAAGCACTAGTTAGGGATAATTTCTAGTATAAAAGTGAGAGTGATTGGTAGCAAAGGAGTTCGCTGGTGAAACTTTGGTTTTATATCACCTAGAAAGGGTAAATCTGAAGAAGTAGCAGGTTATTCTTGCTTAAGTGAAGAGTAAATGGAAGGTTGTTTTACTCGCAGTGCATGAAGGGTAGACGCAATTGGGTCTACTCGTTGTGAAATAAATTGTCTTTTTTTTTATTTAGTCAATCAGGCACAGAAGCAAATGTTTTCATGTTGTTAATTAATGATATGTGTGATTTAAAAAAAGTGAAAAGAAATTGAATTGTCGTATTACCTTGCAAAGGAGGAGTAGTTGCGGGTGCTGCACTTACGTCATAGAGAGCCGCGCTGGGATTGGTAGAAACAGCGGGTGTGTTACCGTGAGAAAATTGTAAAGGAGGGGTGAGTGTAGAGAGCGAAATTCACGTCACAGAAAACCGAGCAATCATTGGTTAACGCTGCTTTTAAGTTAATTACTCGTTGGTCATTTAAAATAAGAGACGCGCTGGTATTGGAGAAATATTTCTGCAAAGTAAACAAACTAAATTAATTGAATCAATTAAAAATTTCGTAGAAAACTAAACTGTGGAATATGTGGCATTTAGATCCAGCAATCGTAGGAAATCGTCCAGACAGAAGATATTTAGGGTTTGCCCGAGAACAGAGTATTAGAGGAAGACCCTATAACATGTACGGAGAGAAAAGGAAAATGTCCCTTATGCAGAAAATCAAGAACTACCTCAAAATAGATAAACCAGTAAAAACTAGAGAGGGAATTTTTATTCCACCATCAAAAATGCCCGCATCATACATGATGATAGAAAGGGGCTTTCACACTTGTGTGTGGTTGGAAAATTGGATAGAATACACGATGGCATATTAGCATTTCCAGAACATGGTACATTCAATGGTAGAATATTGCACAATTTGCACACTCGCATGAATGAGTTAGATCCCTGACCAAGATTAACGCAGTATGAAGCTTTAGAAGAGTGGGAGACAGAGGCTTTTGAGCGAGACAGATCTCGAAGCGACAGCAGCTTTAGCAAATTTGATCCCAGATTCACAAAAGACACTCGAGAGAAACAAATGAAACAATGGAGACAGTCTATGCTAGTGGAAGGATTATATCCTGTTTTTAACACAGAAGAACCAACTGGAAGTAAAAGTACAGAGAAAACGAGGCACTTGGGGTCCGATGTAGGAAGCCTAATTCCGGTGGGTAGAAGGCTTTTCAGATGTAGGTGGCCAAATTGTAGGATTCGGTAATTTACCGAATCGGTACCTTAAGGAATCAGTAAATTACCGAATTCTTAACATACCGATTCGGTAAATTACTGAATCCTTAATGTAGAGAGCACTCAAGTGAGTGCTTTTTACATTTAAGGATTCGTTATTTACCATCAACTATTAGTTGGTGGTAAATTCCGAATATCTTTCAAAAAACAATTTTTTGCTTCGTATTCAATGCCATGTGGCAGACATACATGCCCCTAGGGCATGTATGTCTGCCACATGTGCACCCATGCACTATACAGGGGTGCAACAGGGTGTCAATGTGACACCCTGCCACACTTGTAGGTCTACCCCCTATTACTGATTCGGTATTTACCAAATCTATATTTCTCATTCATTCCTATGGGCCTCCAGGCCCGTAGGAATGAATGGGGAATACCGAATCGGTAAATACTGAATCGGTATTTACCGAATTTGACCGATTCTGTAAAATTTACTGAATCATTAGCTACATATCATTTACCGATTCTAAAATACCGAATCTGTAAAATTCGGTACTTTAGAATCGGTAAATTATATTTACCTATATCTAGCCCTTAATGACTAGTGGTGGTGATTCAGATGAGGAATATCTAGATGATTTATTAATGAAAAATCCACCACCTTACCAAAAAGAAACTAGTAGAGTTACTCCTAGTGCTTCGTTTTTACAACCACCTTTGGTTCCACAGATTATACATGAAACCTCATTAGAAAAGTATTACAAGAAAGAGAGAAAGAAGCAATAAACAAACAGGGTAGTTAGTTACTTCAGAAAATCCCCCAATTAAATACAAGTCCTGAAGCCTTGACAATACCAGTAACTATTGGTCCCGTAGTTCCTCTATATGGGGATGAACAAGTTAGTCCTAAAACTCCTGTTCTAACTACACCCATAGCACAGTCTAGGAAAGAAACCCTAATAGTTGATGATCAAGCTAGTGAATGCAAATCAGTAGTTTCCTTGATGGATTTACAAATACGAGAACCAGTAGGTGACTCGATCAGGAAAATTACTCCCCAATGCTCAAAGGAAGTTCAGATTGAAACATCCTCAGGAACGAGAAGTGCAACTGTAGTAAGCCCTGATGAATCAGAAAGGTGGACCTGAGACATAGAAAAGCCAAAATCACAGCCAAAGGTATTGGACATATTCAAATTAAGAGTAGAATTGGAAGAAATGGTAGCAGGAAATGTAGGATTAGAAAGGCTAAATTCTTTCAATGAAGATGAATTGTTGTTTATACGCAGAATTATTACTCGAAATACGAAAATATATCATGAAAAGTTAATGAATTTGGCTTCTGAAATGGGAAATGACATTGGTAAATCAAAAGTGTTGCAGAAACCGTATAGAGCTGAATTTTCTGACAAAGATTTAGAAAACATGAATGTGTCAGGACGAAAATTGCAGATAAAGGAATTGTTGTCGTTGTTGCAGCAATGGGGAGATTTAGAAAAATGGAAAGCTAGATGGACAAAGAAGATGGAAGAAGCTCAGGCAAATAAAACTACTTCTGAGTATTTACTAAAAGAAATAGAAAAGGCTGAAAGGTTGTGTCCAATGAGAGAAGTGCTAGGAGGAGGTTATGTACAAGTCCCATGGTCTCGACAGGGTATTTGATCATTTAATAATGATTTCCCAAAGCTTAGAGAAAAACCTGTTGAATGGTACAGGCAAGTTGAAAGGTTTGTGAAAGTGTCGAAGGTGCTGTTAAAAGATTTAGATGGTTTATTTAACATTGTTGTCCCAGCTGATTTGTGGTCCGAGTGTAAAATTACAGTAGATTGACCAAATGATGAATACCCTAGAGATCCTAAAACAGGAGCCCCGTCAGGAGAGGGTACCGTAATGAAAATGTATAACCAGGTAATAACATATTTGAGGGAAAGATTCCTCCAAAAGAAACAGATTGGACTAAAATAGAAAGAACTATTCAGAATAAAGACAAATCTGTACATGCATATTATGAACACCTACTGCAGGTATTTAAACAGTATAGTGGTATAGAGAACATTGATAAAAAGGACATGACACATTTTATACATCGTTTTGTGTCTGGAATGAAACCAGAAATCTCCCTAACGATTAAAGAACATAAATTATGTTGGCAAGCGAAGCCTGTTGACGGGACTCTCAATTATGCAAAATACTGTGAGGATTATATTGATAACAAGCGGAAAAGATTAGAAGAAAAGGTAATGTGGGCTCAAGTAAAAATGGCAGAACAACAGGAACTTCAGTTAAATCAGCAAGCAAACAATCAGAAAAGAGGGAAAGGCCAAGGTGAAGGTAGTGGAGGCAAACCCAGAGGAAAAATGAGTAAAGAAGAAGCAAAGAAAAACTTTCCCTGTCATGGGTGCGGAAAATTGGGGCATTGGAGAAACGAGTGTAAATTGATACAGAATAATAATGTCCAAAATCAAAATTTAAATCCACAGACGTAGAATGTGGTGTCAATGAGGCAGCAGCAACCGGTAATATAGAATCAGTTACCTCAAGCCCCTACGCCAGATTTTGTGAGTCAAGCCAAATGCAGTGTGAACACCAGATTTCGGAAGGGAACTGGTAAGAAAAATACGGTAACACCACAGTTTCTTTTACAGGATAAATTTTTCAAATCAGAACATTATTGACGGTGCCTGAAATGGGGTAAGAGGAATGCGTACTTGGCACATCCTTACCGGTCGATCAGTCAGGTCCTTATATTGAGGGAAATGTGGAGGGAAATGATATTACCTTTTTGTTGGACACTGGTGCTACCCGTTCTAATCTGAGAAGATGCAGACATCCCAAACCTACCCCTATCGGGAAAAGCGATCCAAGTATTGGGCATTTCTAATAAACAAAATAGGACCCCTGTCACAGAACCAATGGGAGTCTGTATCGGTAATTTTAGAGAGATGCACACGTTTGTAGTGTGTGACTCTAGCCCTGTAAACTTACTAGGGAGAGATTTACTGTGCAAAATGAATGGCACAATCTTTTGCACACCCATTGGTGTTGAAATTCAGACTCCAGATGAAGACGGAGTGTATAAAATTATGATAGCCAGACAAGAAACAGAAATTAAAAAGATGTGCCTAGAAGATTTACCGAAAGATTAAAAACCTTTGTGAATTCTGATGTATGGGATTTTTCCTGAAAAGAAGTAGGTCTAATGCAGATGTCGATCCCATAAAAGTAACAGTAAAAGAAGGTGCAGTTTACCCAAATATTTGACAGTATAAAATGAGCCCCGAAATAAAAGCAGGTGTCGCAAAAGAAATAGAGGGTTTTGTTGAACAAGGCATTCTAAAAGAAATAATGAGCAGCCCTTGCAATTCACCTATAATTGGCATAAAGAAACCAAACTAGAAGTATAGGGTGGTCCAAGACCTCCGTAAAATAAAGAAAATTGTTGTCCCATGTTGCCCAGTAGTACCGAACCCAGCTGTGATCCTGTATCAGATACCATGGAGAGCAGGATGATTCACTGTAATTGATTTATGTCATGCCTTCTTTTCCATTCAATTGCATCCAGATAGCAAATTTTTATTCTCGTTCAAATTTGATGAGCATGTTTACGTTTGGAATCGTGTTCCACAAGGGTACACGACAAGCCCATCCATCTTTAATCAGATTTTAAAAAGGTGTCTTGAATCACTAGTGCTGCCCAGACAATCTTTTCTGGTGCAGTATATTAATGATCTATTGTTAGCATCGAGAACCAGAAATAACTGCATGATTTATTCCATTGCATTATCGAACCATTTAGCAAAAGGTGGACATAAAGTGTCCCCTGAAAAATTGCAATACTGTACCACCTCAGTCAAATATCTGGGACAACAGATAGAAAGGGGGGGTCAGAAGAGTGACTTCCGTAAGAATCAAAATAATCAGAACATGAAACTACCCCAAACTCAGAAAGAAGTCAGAATGTTTCTCGGAGTTGTAGCTTACTGCAGGCAGTGGATTGTGGGATTTGCAGTGCTAGGAAAACCATTGATTCAGCCTACAAAGAAACAAGTAAAAGATCCAGTCAAATGGGATGATGAAAGCATGACTGCTTTCCTAAAATTGCGTAAGTCTGTGTGAAGCTACAGCATTAGAAATGCCTGATTATTTGAAAGAGTTTGCACTATTTTGTGATACAAGAGACAATTGTGCTCTCTCAGTTCTGATACAGACCCATGGATTAATGCGACAACCTGTGGCATATTTTTCTGCCACATTGGACCCATTGGCATCAGCACTGCCAGGTTGTCTGAAAGCGGTAGCGGCGACTTGCATGAGTCTTGAACAAAGTGAATCCATTGTCATGGGACACCCTGTAACAGTGTATGTGCCACATTCATTCGTGATTCTGTTAACCCGAACACCCACTCAGTACTTAACTCCTAGTCGGATGACTAAATATGACAGAATTATCATTGGTTCAGAGAACGTGACAATAGTCAGGTGCACCATTCTGAACCCAGCAACCCTGTTGCCAGATTCCCACTTTGAAGAAGTAAGAGAGGAAGTCGAACCACTAAACCACGCCCAGACATACAAGAAGAGCCTTTAAAAGACCCAGAACATGAGTTATTTGTAGATGGCTCATGTATGCGACATGAGGAAGGAGGCCTGAGTGTTGCTTATGCTGTGTGTACATTTTCTGGTATAGTCGTAGCATCCTATTTACCAGGAGCCAAGTCTGCACAAGTAGCCGAAATGATTGCTTTAATAAAAGCGTGCAAAATGGGGAAAAATTGGAAAGTAACCATTTATACTGATAGCCAGTATGGTTACGGGGTTGTGCATGACTTTGGCTAACTTTGGATACAAAGGGAATTCTTGACTTCTTCAGGAACACCTAGTAAAAATGAACAATTTGTAAAAGAATTACTTGAAGCAATTAAATTGCCAAAAGAATTGGCCGTGGTTAAATGTGCTGCTCACCAATCTGGAAATGACAAAGTGACAGCTAGTAATCATTATGCTGACCAAGTGGCCCAACATTGTGCCAGATATAAAATGGCAGTAAACGAGAAAATTGAAGCAAGTGGAATCATCTGCCAACTCATGCTGTTGAGAGGAGTGAATACATGGGAGGAAGTGAAAGATTTACAAAACGAAGCAGAACCAAAAGAAAAGGAAGACTGCCAGAAAATAGGGTGTCAGATAAGACCCGAAGATGTGAGGTTCTGTAAATTCTGAACCTGGGTCATAAAGGTCGTGGTTTATGGCTTGTTTACGATATGGGTTGTGGTCTTTTATTATGGGTTTGTCCGGCTTGTGTAAGAAGGAATGTTGGACTTTTTGCATGCTTGCAAAAGCTAGGACTGCCCCTTACTTTTGTGCTGAGTTTTGTAACCCTAAGCATATAAAAGGCCTCTGTTCTCTGTATTCTTCAGACTGCCTCATTCAGTTGCTAAGGCAGCTGGGTGACGTAGCCTCACTTATTGAAAGTTTAATAAAGATGTCTTTTCATATTTCAGCTTCTGTGCCAAGTTCTTTGTTATATTAGTGAGACCTCTGAGAATGAAGATTTTTTGATTTCCTCAAATGGCGCCCAACGTTGAGCTTCATCACAGAAGTGACTATCTGTGGGAGTGATCTTATCAGGAGACTGAAATCTACTGAGGAGAACAGGATTCTACTAAGAAGGTACTACGTGCACAGGGATTCAGGAGATTCTTTGTTTCTGCAGCCCAGTATATGTCTGATCTTTCTGATTTTGATCCTCCACATGATGTCACTCCTGACTGAGAACCTTTTTGGCGTGAGTATTCTAAAAAGACTGTTACGTCATGTAGAACTTGACAGTTAGAATTTGGATAACCTTTTGATTAGTAAAAGTGAGAGTTAAGTATAAGTGGGTCGCTCCCAGTCCTTAGTTTTTGGTTCTTTGGGTCTTTGATTTGGTTATTGCAATTACCAAAGCCGAGGGGTTGGTTTCTTGGTTTTTGATTTGGCTATTGCAATTACAATAGCCGAGGAGATCGTATATTTGCGAGTATATTGGTAGAGATAGCCCCTTGAAGTTTGAATTTAGATTAGTGAGCTATAAGATGCCTGATCTTAACAAATTTGGAAATGTAGCTTTGGAACTTTGGAATTTGTGTTGGCCAACTTTTGGTTTGTATAGGTTTGGATATGCGAATTGCAATTTATATAGACAGGTAATGAGGAGAATTTTCTCTATTTGGTCCTTAGGAACGGTGCACATACAAAAAGTACCTTAAGCACTACTTTGATTATAATACTTGCGTATTCCGCAGTATTTTTGGCATGCCTGTTTTAAGCTCACATGGAAAAATATGTTGCTTTTTTTTAAAGGTACCATAGTATGATGTGAAGTAAATTAGCCGGCTTCCCCTAAAGGGAATATCTAAATAGGTTAGATTTAAAAACATATTTCTTCCTTGGTGATTTTGTATCCCCAGGGAATTAAAATATGACATAATACAAAACAAGGATCCTTTGTTCTGCGCAGTTTTATGAGTGCAGATATGCAGAACGATTTTGTTTGGTGTACTGCTAGCCAAAGCTAGTGAATTGATTGTATTTTCGCTTCTTGGACATACATTAGTCTGTTGGGCTGTTTTTGCAGTCTTTTGGAACACAATTGAGAAGCGTTTCTTGTAAATATGACTTACAACTAGTATTTGCAAATGGTTTTGTTCAAGTACAGTCTGTGGGCTGTTCTTGGTTTCTGTCCTGAGTATTGATTTGTGGATCAAATGTGTGTTTAAATGTCTTTGTGGTTTCCCCATTAGTGCAACTTCTGTAAGTGAATAGCGATGGTGCTATTCACGAAATGCATGGCTAAAGTGCGCCGTATTGTGTGTCCTGAGTGTTGACCTCTTTCTGTTTATGTCTGAAATGAGCTCAAATGTGTGTTTGTGTTTTTTTTATGTTTTCAGTCTATTAAGCAACATTTTGTAAGCATATTCTTGGGTCTGTTGCTAATTAAAAATTGTCCTTTTAAAAAAAAAAGATAAAAAGTGGCGCAAACATTTTGTCATGTTATAAGTTAGGCTTCTGTGCTTAGGCTTATAAATGAATGTGTCTAAAATGATAGGCAAGGGATGCAGCTCGCTTTTATATGTGGAATTATCCAAAATGATTGGGTTTATTAAAAATAATTAATACATTTTGAAAAATAATTATTAAAAATAAGTGCTACAAAATTTGTTTTTTACTATTCATGAAGCTTAATGCACATACTGTGACCTCCTAGCATTATAATTTAATTTAAGTTGTGCTATCCTGCATAATGAGGACATTAGCATATGGAATTTTTACTTAGCGCAGGCGTAAAAAAACTCATTTTTATAAGGAATTACATGGGATATGTCTAATGTCCAATATCTGCAATTTGTAAGGAACATTCTGAGGATGATTAATATGTAACACAATTATAGGATATTTATTTTTAACCCCTTCCCTGCTCATGACGAGCTCAGCTCGTCATGAGGCACAGTGGAGCTGTGCTTATGACGAGCTTGTCATGAACAATGGTAAATCTTATTTTGCAGCACAGGAGGGGAAAACCTCTAGCAGCCAAGGTGTTAAGTGCCCCTAATATCAAAGTCGAATTTAGGTAAAATAGATCTTTTAAAACAGCATTCTTGCCATTTTTAATAGCTTTAAAGTGCTTTAGGCTTCAGTAAAAGCATACATGTAGGTATAATACAAATGTGCAGGTTGTCCCCTTTTGGGTTTACTTTTAAATGGCCCAGTGAGATCCAATTAAGGTTGCCGAAAGGAGTACCATTGCAACAAGCATTTGTTCTAAAAACTGGTATGTGTGTTATTAGGTTTTGTGAATTATTCACAGTAAATGTAGTTTAATAATCTGGGAGGCTAGAAAAGCTGCAGAGGCTCAAGTTGCACTGAGATGCTATCTTTAGTTTCCCTGTAAACAATGTAAGAGGCTGTCATGTTGACATTTGTGACCTTTTAAATTAGGGCCTTGTCTCTGTGGAATGCAGAATAACCTTGCTAAACGGGCCTCTAAAAGGTGGGGTTTCTAGTTTCTCCATAAGAACATCAGTAAAATTAAAGAACTTAATTCCAAAGGAAAAATATAAAAAGGTTTATTTGAAAGTCCCAACATCATGTTAAATGCTCTGCAGAACTGATACATTTGTGTCTCTGCTCTGAAAAAAAAATAATGTCTAATAGTTGTTTTTATTTGACAGAAAGCGAGGTGGTGCATTAAGTCTTAGACAGAAAATAAGATGCAGCCCTTTTCTAAAATTTTGAAGGCTACATGCCTAAGTGAGAACGATTTGCCAATTCAGAATTATTTTTTACAGTGGAGATTGTGGCACAAGGCTAACATGGAGTGTGAGTGAAAGAATTTTACTTTTGGAAAGTTAAAAGGGCTTCATGTTGCAAGGTGACTGACAAGATGGTAACAGTTAAGTAATGGAAATTTATTTTTGTATTTGTTAATGTGTATCATGTTTTGTCTTCTGATTAAAAGTTATAATTGAAATTCATTTGTTATGAGAAATGTTACTCTTTTGTGTGTTGTGTATTTTTTTTTTGCTTCTGCCTAGAGATCATTCATGGATTGTTCTGGGTGATTTAAGGAAGTCAAGGCACGTGAGTTTGGTTGGTTGAAAGGAGATGTGTTTTTGCGTAACTCCTTTGGAAAGAAATGTTCATGTGTCTTTTATGTTTGTGTATTTGGTCCTATCATGAATTGTTCTTGCTGGTCCTGTATGTTAGAAAGTTGTATTTGACAGCAGATATCCACTAACTGGTGATCTACTGTCAAAAGGAGGGTGAAGATTTTAAGCCTGACAAATTAAGCAGGCCTGTATATTGGTAGTACATGACCTGGTGTTGTGCTTCACCGCTCATTTATATATGCTATTGTTTTGTCTATGCTTTTTTGTGCTTGATATACAGCAAGTATATCCAATGGCTTGACATGTGCGTTTTTGTACGTTTTTTTTTGCATGTTTTTGTTTTATGTTGCTGCTTTTGATATTATTACAAGTTTACCTATGTTGTGAAGGGTTATACATGACGATGTGTATCCTGCACAACAGTTGGGTGGATTTGCTCTGACACTAAATTTCACAGATAGACAGACAGCACTTCATCAGTGTATTTCAAATTTGGCCATAATGGTATTTGAAGAATAATAAAAAAAGATATACAGGATTAAAGTGTGTCACAGTCACTTACTGCCTCTTCCCTTAAAGAAACAGGCAGCCCTAAATGTATGTATCCTGATTGGACGTAAGGATAAATTATAGATTTGTGACTCTTGTACATGGTGACCTAATTTCTATATTGCATTAGTCAGTTTTGTTCTGCTTCCTAATGTATGGTATGGCTTTGTACCGTAAAGGAAACGAGGTTTCATTTTTTTCCCTGAAGAAGGAACTGGAACATTAGCTGTATATGGTGTCACATACTTGACCTATCACCCAAGTAATTTCTTGTTCTTCCTATAGATTTTTCTTTTGTCGCTTCTCCCCTGACCGATGTCGCATTGTACCTAGTTATTGGGGATTTTAGCTGTGTCCTAGTTCCATTTCTCTTTTCCGTACTTCCTTTCACCATTCAGCTTTTATTATTGTTGATGTATTGTTCAGGTTCACACTTCCAGATTGCAGTAATGTACCAGAGACCCCCATATTATGTATAATTCCCTTTTGTATGACTAGACTGTTTTTTAAGAATTTTCTTTAGACTTAATCATGTCGCTATCTACCCTTAGATGATGAAGGATATGCTCTCACATGGAAACCCAATTGAAAAAGCCTAGAGGCACTGTTTTGCCTACTGCCTTTTTATTTATATTGTTTTTTTGAAAATGACAGTGTATTCTAGACCAGAATTGTCCCATGGCGTGTGGCCACTCCTTTGAAGATCGCAGGCCACCTGTTTGCAGTCCCCTTGTTATACAATGAACTGTTTAAAGCATCGCACTTGCTCCATCAGACGGCATTGGACATCACAGAACCAGACTTTCAGTGCAAAGAGCGCCTGTCATGTGCTGGTAACCTCTGACAGTGTGCAGTTCCTTGAGCCCCTTGGCCTGAGTTTTGGTCACACACACCTCCCTTTTTCCTTTGCTCCAACGGAAGTGCAGTGCACCGGAGGATCCAAGATTGGCAAAAGGCACTACATTCTGGTGCCCATGAAAGAGCAGACTGAGCGTCCCCTGACACTGAATGATGAGTGTTGGGGCCTGAGAATGGCCACAGGTCTGCACGAGATGATCTGTGCCCATGACCAATGAAGAGCACAATATCTGTAGTGTCTGCCGTAGAGGAGAGATATTGGTGCACTGCCTTGAGACATTGAGATTTTCGAATGAGCTATGAGTGTTTGCCAGGAGGGCACTCCAATGGATACTGAGAAGCACCATTTACATGAAAGGCCTGAATGAAGAGGCCCATGCGGAAGAAAACAACAAAAGAAGATTTGATGGACAATAGAAGCCTGCCAGAGAGGCTTGGACGGACTCTGGGTATTTCCTGTGTGATTACATAGAATGGGTGTTAGGAGACTAATTTTTATTGTTTTGCTGGCATTGTTTTAAAGTACTATTCTGTTTAGTAAAAGCAGAATAAAGTCCATTCTCTGTGGAAGAGTATCCCCTTTTCACCTCAGAGCATTGATGAGGGTCACCACTGTTTCACCTGAACATATAATAAATTACTAAAATACACAGGATCCCTAAAAATGTTACTAGATAATTTTAGGATTTGATTTCTGCTTAGGGTTGTGAAAAATTATAATCTTGTTCGTAATAGAGGTCATTACTTTCTCCAGTTGTCATATGTTCTTAAAAATGTGTTTTCTAGTGTTTTTTTAAACAAGACGTTGTCTTTTATGGGTGGGATTGTTTTTTGCTACCCAATTGACTTCTGCACCCACCTCCCAACCTATGTCTCTTCCTACTACTACTTCTTTGCATTCTTTACATACTTTACCTGAACATGAACTGGGTAGGAGGTCAGAGTTCACTAATAATTTCTTTGTACAGCTTCTGCACTAACACCGTTAGTAGTGAACATCACTAATTGTTGGGTGTGTGGTCTTATGCCACATACTACAGATAGAGGTATTTCCTATTTGGTCCTGCCATATGTGGCCTTTGTGCTACTACGTGTGTAAGGAGACCTGTCCCGAGAGAGTTATTAAGTAATAGGATTATGCTCCAGCAACATCTTGATAATCTGATGAATATAGACCGGGATTCAGATTGACACGAGTTTAGGTTATTGCCTATGTATGGGCAAAAGGAGGGGCTGAGGTTCTGTAAATTCTGAACCTGGGTCATAAAGGTCGTGGTTCTGTTACGAATTTGGTAACAGCGAACCGTAAACAGTGAGCTCAGCAAGTATGAGTGTTTTCGTAATATTACACCGATGGATTCACTGTGTATTTGAAGATTTCGTTCTGAACCCTTGGGTTCCATTTTGTGCATGGCAGCCATTTTGTGGTTGCCCTCACATAGGCCGATGACTTTAGCTGACTTCTGGACAACCTGAGTGAACTGACCCTGTTGCCTGATGCTGACCTTGTTAGACCAGTTCCTTGCCCAGTAGCTGATCAAGATTAAGGATCAGAGCACAGGAGATTGTAAAGTTTGGTATGCACATACACACCCCTTATCCTACTTCTCATCTGTTTCTGTTCCTTCCTTTTATGGCTTGTTTACGATATGGGTTGTGGTCTTTTATTATGGGTTTGTCCGGCTTGTGTAAGAAGGAATGTTGGGCTTTTTGCGTGCTTGCAAAAGCTAGGACTGCCCCTTACTTTTGTGCTGAGTTTTGTAACCCTAAGCATATAAAAGGCCTCTGTTCTCTGTATTCCTCAGACTGCCTGATTCAGTTGCTAAGGCAGCTGGGTGACGTAGCCTCACTTATTGAAAGTTTAATAAAGATGTCTTTTCATATTTCAGCTTCTGTGCCAAGTTCTTGGTTATATTAGTGAGACCCCTGAGAATGAAGATTTTTTGATTTCCTCAGATGGCATGATAGTTCACCTAGATGGGAGACCAGTACTACCTGATTGTATGCCTGCACCAATGGCCAGAATGTACCATGGGGATTCACACAAAGGGAGAGACGCTATGATTAGGCTATTCAGACAGGATTGGTTTAATGCCAAGTTAAGGAACATAGCAGAGAGTCTTTGCCAGAGATGCCTGATTTGCCGAAGAATGAACCCTGGTAAGAAAACTGCGGGTTGTCCCAGGAAGATTGGGAAAGCAGAAGGCCCATTTATCGGACTACAACTCGACTTCATTCAGTTACCTGTTTGTCGAGGATTAAAGTATGTTTTAGTTATTGTTTGTTTATTTACAAAATGGGTGGAAGCATACTTCCCGCAGGAATGACAGCTTAACTGTAGCCAAACTCTTTTTAAGAGAGCTCATTCCTCGGTTCGGGTTTCCAGTAACGATTGAATCAGAACGAGGAAAACATTTTAATAATGAAATAATTGGTCTAATCTGTGAAGCATTCATTATTGAGCAAAAGCTGCACTGTGCATACCACCCAGAGGCTTATGGAGTGGTAGGACAACTGAATGGCACAATCAAAGCAAGAGTGGGAAAGATGTGTGAATCTACCCAATTTGAATGGCCTGATGCTTTACCTCTTGTCCTGATGGGACTCAGAAGCATTCCAGACAAGAAGATAGGCTTGAGTCCCCATAAAGTACTCATGGGAAGGGCAATGAGGTAAGCATGTGTACCAGGACATCAGCTGTTAACTGTATCTGCTGATTTAGTGTTGGAGTACTGCAAAGTGTTGGCTGACTGAGTGCGTTCTATCTCTCACCAGGTTGGGGAAGATGCTGAAGCCAGACATTCAACTCCAGCACATGATTTGAACCCTGGAGATTGGGTAGTGATTAAAAATCACACCTGGGGATCTTGCCTAGCACCAAGGTGGGGAGAGCCACGTCAAGTGATATTGGTTACCACCACAGCTGTAAAGTGCCAGGGAATTCCAAACTGGATCCATGCCAAGCCATACCAAAAGGGTACCAGAACCTGTCAAAGTAGAAGCTGAAGGTTGCACAGCTGAAGGGTCTCAAAAAGTTGATCCTGAAGTAGTTGACGAAGAACAACCGAGCACCAGTCAGGATGAATGGATCCCAGTGTTCGATATACCTGAAATAAGAATAAGAACAAGAAGTTAAACGTATCTACATAGTCAGACTGATAGTGAGGACGAGACGGGAATAGAAGAACGTACTCAGATTACAAAAATCAAAGCTAATGGTAATCTTGAGGAGGACCAGATAAGGAAAGAGCAAAATACTCAGACCAACGAACCGCTCACCAGAACACCTCTGTCTGAGGAGGGACAGATAGGTACTAGAAAAAACGCACAGGCAGAAGACAAACAAGAAATCGCAAGACCTGTGCAGAACAAGACAGGATTAGCAAAAAGGGTTCAGGACGAAGAAAAAATTCCAGGCCCAACAAAGCAATATCCTGAACCAGGTCTGACTAGTAGAGAAGAACCCATCCAGGCTGAAACGTCAACGAGAATAGGTCCTGGACAAGGTCAGATAGAGAGGATACCTGAAGACGACGAAAATCAAATTGTGCCACAACTCAAAGAAAACAAAAGAACATTTGAAGAAATCGAAAGCACTGTGCCTGCTAAAAGACTCGGAAAGGATGATAAATGACTTGGTGGTGTTAAAAGACTGAAATATCGCCTAGTCACAATAGATGAAGAACCTGAACAGGTGGATTAAGTAACCAGTCCAACTGAACCGTCAATAAGCAATCAAAGACGGTGAAGTCCACGCCTGAAAAAGCTGAACATCGAATTCAAAGGCCCTGAATGGACGTACGTCATCCTTGTAGAGTACAAAACCTGGTAATCAGTGATGAAAATGATGAAGAATTGATTGCTGATCAATCGGTCGAAGAAGTAAGATCAACTTGAGATAAATTCACAGTTGTATTCTGTGTAAAATTCTCAAAGAGGGGCTAAGCCACCTCAGTAAAAAATGGCTGATCCTAGAGTTACTGGAAACTCGAAAAGAAATTGTATACAGAAATGTCGAATATGTATATGTAGTATATTGATAGTGCTTATAAAGTGGATAGGAATGACAATAGCAATACCTTACTTGATGGCTGCTAAACAGAACACCACTAGTATACACGGAAAGTTAGCGCACCACAAACAAGATAGAGTAGACTTAGAAGCACCAGATGAGATAGAATTACATCACTTTAGGAATAGAAATAAAAACCGATATGAATGTATTCGCTAATCTATTAGCACACTATGTAGAGACAATGCAAATTAGTGATTGTTATGTCTGTATGAAATTACCGACATCAGTAGCTGAAGGCGTTACATACCATCATTTACCACTGACCTATGGCATATCCTGTAGCATATTAACTAGTCTGTTTTATAGAACTGGAAATTTACAGTATTATTATTCTAAACTAGACGTAATTTTTTCTGAAATTCCTATAGTAGAAAAATGAATCCTGTCCTTAGCAGTAAAGATTCACATGAATATTTTCTAACAATGAAAACAATAGACGTAGCTGAAGCACACAAAGATAATCGAACTTGTAGATTACATGAAGAGAAAATATTTTTGAATTTAGTAGAGAAAAGGAAGCAGAATTTCCATAGAAAGGCCAATGAACCAAAACCCCAGATACCCAAATGGGCTGAAAGGGAAGAATTGATGGCAACTGGTAAGACTCATGCTGCTATGTCACTGGATTTTGAAAAGAAAGGAAAAATATGTCAGTTAATGTGAACACAATTTCCTCATAATTGGGGGTTGGGGACTAAAAGGGGGAACTTTTCCAGTATTTCCTGGAGTGTATTTCATTTGTGGGGACAAAGCTTACTTTAAGCTGCCTGATCATTGGTATGTTAGTTGCTATTTCGGAATACCAAACGTATACCATGGGAGTTGCTATTTCGGAATACCAAAGGTAAACCATGTAAAAAGAATCACTGGAAGCAATGAAAATGAAATTTAACTAACAAGTTATAAAAGAGCTAGTTTTTCAGAAATTGTAGGTGATATATTTAGTGCATTGATACCTTCAGTGGGAGTAATTCTGAATACACAGAGATTTTGTAAATTGTCAACAGTGGTTGATCGCTTATCGACTGATAATGCAGGAGGATTCTTAATGATCAATACAGAATTGGTTGCGATCAGATGAATGGTTTTACAATATCGACTTGCTCCTGATATATTATTGGCAAAAGAGGGAGGAGTATGCAGAATACTGAAGGCGCAACATTGTTGCACTTAGATACCTGATAAAAGTGTTGAAATTGGAAGGTATGTAAAGAACATTACTCATTTGGAAGAAGAATTCAAACCACTGGAAGTTGATAGTGCATTCAGGAGACTAACTGATGATCTCTCCTCTGTAGGTAGTTGGCTTTCTAATGTAGGTAGAAGCATTGTAGGTAAAATACTCATGCCAATAATGCCACTATTAATTCTGGTGATAATGATTTGGTGCAAATGCTGCAGATACAGAAAAAAGGTATACTGTAAATGAGAAAAAGAAGAAATGAAAGTCAGATGAAATTCAAATGGAAGAGTTAAAGGGGGATATACATAAAAGAATGAAAGTTTTCCAAAGAACTCCCAAAGTAATTGAAGAAATTGAACTGGGAGAGTGCTAAAAGTTGGCATCTGGTTCCTTAATTAGTGATGATATAAAACATCATCAAAGAGGGGATTGATGGAGCAAGGTTTCATACCTACAGAAACTTGCTCATACTTAACCCTCTCCAAATAACCTGTAATTTTTCATTCCACATGTTTTGTTTAATAATATTTGCATTTACACGCCATTTCTAGTAAGATGGGGAAACTTGCATATGAGCGTTTACTAACAGTAACCCGAGTGTCCTAAAATGGGTGCCGAAAACGCTGGAACCTTTTTGCGCATGCGTCTGTCACATCTACGTGGCATGACGTCTTATGCTTTTTTGGCGGGAACTTCTTGCTTCTGCACACTGGTGCCAGAAATGGCTGCTTCAAACTTCACATGCTAATGCTGATGCTGCTGCTTGTCCTAAACTTGTTCGTTCTGCTTAACTATTAATGCTATAGTTAAAATAAAGTAATGGGGTTAGAGTAGAAATAAGTGGTATACAGGGTGTAACGGCAGGATTCTCGGACCAGATAGGATCAGCTCCTCAGAGCACCTCCAACCCAGCCAGAACGTAATCACCTCCCTCCTCAGGACGTATTTACAATAGGTATATATATATGCCTTGTACCTAAGGATGGGGAATTAGCAATATACATGCATAGGTTTTATACAATATCCCACTCATACCAGTTAGTCTCACGGCAACTTAGGCCCAGACTAGTCTACCCTAGGGCAGTTCTGATTAGTTACCATTACACACTGACCACAGTCAGTGCTCGCTCGACAAGCCGCAATCCTGCGTGTCTAGACACCAGTCTCCTCCCTGGTGTTCTCTCACTCACATTCCGATCCGCAATCCTGCGGATCTAGGCACCAGTATCCTCCCTGGTGTTCTCATTACTTGCATCCCAAGCCGCAATCCTGCGGGTATCGGCACCAGTGTCCCGCCTGGTGTTCTCATTAACGCCGCTTACCAACGACGATCACTTTCCTATGAATACCTTTGGAAGGAATCTTTCGTTGGCTACTAGGGATATGATACTACAATATTATGGATTACACAACAGTTTACCGAATTAGATGATGTACAATCTATTCTCCACATCAAGGGGCCCCTCTCCCCCTCGTTGCTCAGTCACTTCTTACCTGACCGGGAATTACATCCGTTCATGAAAACAATGCCTGATTAGAAGAGCAGGTTACCCTGATTGAACAAGAATACGAGGCACATGCTGGTTCACTAAGAACTGGGGTACTTTATTATAATGATCATAAAAACACAATACTGCACTATGACATATATCCTGCAAAGGAAAGTGAAAGGTTAGAATGTGCACACTATGGGAAAAAGACCGACGTCACCTGATTAATGTGAAGTCTGGATTCAGCAGTCATCTAGGTTCCCTTCTCGTCTGTGCCTTGGCTCGTCTTAAAGTCACCCTTCAGCAGTCACGGGTACACGTCTGCACCGCTATGCTCTGTCTTCTCTGCTTTCCTCCAAGTCACTGTAACCTTCCTTTATTGGCTGCTTTCTCTCTGGCTGTTCTGCGCTACTCCTCTCTCCTCTCAATCACGGACCATCTTCACTTCTCGACTTCGATCTTATAACTCAGTTTCAGCCACTCTGGTATTCGTTCTCTTGACTAACTGCTTCATTCGGAATGCTCTGATCTTATATGTCAAAGCTCGCCAGCTGCTCCAACTAAAATAACTTCAATCTTTCTCAGAGAGTATCAGCCTCTCGGTCTTTCTCGGACTTCAAAATGGCGACTGACTGCCTGGAAATAATTAATGGCATTGATGCTAACGGCTAGCTGCAGCCTACAGACTGACTAATTTACTGCCTCATGCTTTCACTAATATGGAAGCCTGTTCCTTCATGGAAAGTTACGGCCAGTAACCTGCCGCCCACCAAATTCTTGTACCTCCCCGTACCAAGGACACGTTCCCAGCCGGCCGGCCTGATATTGTGTCTTCGAGTGGAGAAAAATACAGTCTTTCGATAAGGGCCAGCCTGAGCCGGTTCTCTCCAAGCGAACAACACCTCGAAACTAAAACATTACATTTGACCTAAAAGCATCTCAAGCTGCCGGGGCAGACAGCAAGATGGAGTCTCTCCCGTTTGAGGCCTACAAGGCCCGAAATAAGCATAACTCCATAGAAGGTATACTAACACTCTTGCAAAAGGATGGACAATCAATAATACTAATGAATCTATCCCCTAACATAAGTTTATAAGCCCTGATCTAAGGAAAAGGGTATGAAAGTTCACTACTATGCCTTGTGAATAGGCCCTGTCTATGAATCTAATCCTTGCACTAGAATGATAATAGACTGGAGTCACTTCCAATCATCTTCCCTCAAAGGAGGGCCGAAAAAGTCGGTCAGAACACTTCACCCTTGACTTTAGTCTATTAATCATTCGTTATACAGAACTGACATCTGTGGAAGAATATTCGTGCATTCAGTATTGGAGTAGGGAAGGAATGCACTGAATAAAGCAGCAAATAGCCACTAAAATACTAATAGCAATCACAATACCCCCTAATATCTGTCATAGGGAATGTAAGTCAGGTAACCAATTGAAGAGCCAGTCAAACCAACCCTGGTCAATGTGTTTTCTAACCTCTTCAGTCAAGTCATGAAGTTTGTCAATATGAGCCTGAATGGATTTAGTATGATGGGACAAATTAAAGCAACAAAGACCTTCAAAATCAGAACAATCATGTCCATGTTTCAATAAAAGATAATCAATGGCCGCACAATTTTGCAAAATAGCTCTACGTTCACCCTGGGCATCTAATAACATATCAGATAAAATTGTAGAAGTATGATTAATTGATTTGACTATCCAACAGGCCATTTTCCTGATGGATTTGGCGTTATAAACAGCCAATGCTGGGACACCAATAATCGAAATAGCTAAACTAAGGTATTCAGACTTGGAATAGAGATGTAGGGAAGAATCACAATCCTCATGTAACATCATAGCATCACAAACTATACGGGAATAGGTATTAGGATGTGAGGAAAACATTAATAAACTCAGTCTAGTGATGGCACATGGGCCTCCGGAAATATTTGCGGGAATATAGGGCCAAGAGGTGTTGCCAAAGGAAAAAAACCAACCAGAGGGTAACAACATTGTACGATAATGGCTAGGGGCAACTACTATGCTCTTACAGGTCATATTATTTTTAACAGAAGTACATGACTTTGGAGGTCTCCGGGAGCACAAAGTTCGTTCATGAGCTGAAAAAGAAGCTGCTGCCTTGAGCTTCAACCGCACACATTCAGTAATTGCATTAGGATCACAAGTAAGAAAGAAACACAGATCTCCAAGTGTGATATTATAAGTAGTAATTTGGGAATGAATCGGGGGCATTGAATTCGAAAGTATAGTACATAAAGGACAATATTCATGAGCTGCAAAGTCGCCCAGAATTACATTAGGTCGGGCATTTGATATATTAAAAATATGCTTTAGAGTTTCTAACGAGGCGGGGAAAGCAACCAAACAGGTCGCTAGAATGTCAGTTACTGAACGCATAGGTGTCAGGCAAAAATGTGGAGAATTGGTAACTCGCTTAGCTAAAGTTGTCCAAAAGTTTGATGATGAATCCCACGCAGCAAAGGAACGCGGTACTCGGGTTCTCGAATCAACCAAAGTCTGTAGGTTCCCTTCTCTCCCGACGTAGCAGACCAAAAGGAGTCCAACGCCGGCACATCCTGCAGCAGCAGTCTAGAGAATGATCTGAAAGAAAATCAAATACAGGCATTATTCATTCTCGTAAGTAACATTTATCAGCCGGGACAGCTTCCCAGCTATCTTTCCCTGGTCTCATAACTAAAATAGTATTATCATGACCGGTTGCAATGATTTCAGCTTGTTCAGGGGGATATTTAGGCGATTGCACCCATATTCTCTCTCCCGGATTATCCGTAGAGCCAAATCCTTTCTGTCCACGCACAGTTAGCAACGTTGGGGCAGTGCCTTTCTGAATCTCACCACTGAAAACAGGCATAATTAGCAATTGGGCAACTCGGTCAGTCTTTTGAATCGATAAATCAATCTCGCTGCTGTTCAGCAGGAGAACCTTAATCTCTTCCTGATAATCACTGTCAATGACTCCTCCGAGTACTTGAATGCCTTTTAAGGCTAGGCCCGATCTAGGGGCGATCAGTCCAAAATTTCCAGTTGGTATACAGACACCAACACCAGTCTCAATGATAACTCGATCTCTGCTCTTAATCACAGTGTCAGTCATGGCATGCAGGTCCAAGCCTGCGGAACCTGGGGTTGCTCTGCATGGAGCCAGGGCTCCGGGGGAAATTTCCCAATACATTACAGTGTTGCCAATGGAATTGGGTTTCGCATCGACAATTGGGGGAAACAAACGCATTAAAGGAGATTCAGCATTCAAAAAGGGACGATTGTTCAAAATTAACAGTGCTTGGAACAACTAATCTCTCCAATTCTTATATTTATTGTCAGTCAATTTTCGCAATTGTTCTTTAAGCAAACCATTCATTCTTTCAATAAGGCCTGATGCCTGTGGGTAAAATGGTATATGAAACACCCATTCAATATTATTTTCCACACAAAATTCCTGTACCAATCTTCCACGAAAGTGGGATGCATTGTCAGATTGAATTTGAAATGGAACACCATAATAGAGCATAATCAATTCCAATGTTTTAATGGTATTCACCTGGGTAGCTTGTTTACAAGGAAAGGCCACTAAAAGGCCACTGTAGGTGTCGACAATTGTACAAACATATTGGCAATTTTTACTCATAGGGAGTGGACCAATATAATCAATCTGCCAAATTTGAGCGGGCAATTTTCCTCGATGTAAATGACCTTTAACAGTTTGTGGTACTTTTCGTCATCTAGAATGTTGACAGATGGGACAATGCAAAATGGTATCTTTAATGTAATCTAAAGGAATATAAATTCCTCGATCGGCGGCCCACCTGCTAGTGGCTCTCTCTCCAAAATGTCCTGCTTTCTGGTGGGCCCATTTCGCCAATCCCGCCAAATCAGAATCTTGCATGTCCACCACTGCCTCAGCAATTTTAGATTTCTCATCTGCAATGTTATGAAAGAATTTGTCAAGGGAGTCTATTGGTGTATGAGCATCCACATGAAAGATTGTCACAGTACTCTGTGGGAGCATTTCCCAAATCTCTTGCCATAATTCTTTTCCCCACAGTTCTTTTGAATGCAATTCCCAATTATGAGAATGCCAAGTTGGTAACCAAACCGCCAGTCCATTAGCAGTGGACCAGGAGTCAGTAAAAATATGACATGTGCCAGGCAATTCCTGTTTCAAAACTTGGTAAACTGCATATAATTCAGCGAATTGACTACTCTTACCCTCACCGGTTGTACTCAGCAACTTTTGTGTGATCGGGTTATAGGACACTGCCTTCCAATGCCGTTTCTCTCCTATGAACCTTGCTGAACCATCCGTAAACCACACATGTTTTCTGTCCTCCACAGACAAATCATCAAATGGCTTACCCCACTTAACAGGAGATTCCTGTACTACAGGTACGGAGCAATCACTTCCAGTCTCAATCGATGGCGCCTGCGCCACTTGCTCATGTAAAGATGCTGCACCTTTCGGACCCACACATGCCCTATCTTGAATGTACCATTTCCACTCAATCACACTCGCCTCCCGAGCATGTCCAATTCGATGAGTTTTCGGCGAACTCAAAACCCAATGCATAATAGGAATTTCAGGTCTCAAAACCACATCATGTCCCAGAGTCAATTGCTCGGTATCCACCAGAGCCCAATAACATGCAAGCAATTGTTTCTCAAAAGGTGTATAACGCTCACCAGCCTCAGGTAACTTTTTGGTCCAAAAACCTAATGGTACTTTTTGGCTGCCTTGTTTTTGCCACAAACTCCAGTTTGCATAAAGACCTTGCACAGACACATTCAAATCCACATCACCCTCGCACACAGGCCACAGATCCAAAGCATACTGAATCGCTTCTTTTGCCGGATTAAACGCATTTTGCTGTGGTTCACCCCATTCAAACACATTCTTTTTGCGAGTGACTCGATATAAAGGGGCCAATATCTTACTCAAATGTGGAATATGTTGATGCCAAAAGCCAAACAAGCCAATGAAGCTCTGGGCTTCCTTCCGGTTTCTTGGGACTGCAAAATCTAAAACTTTTTGTTTAACCTGTGGGATCACCTCTCTGTGACCTTCATGCCAATTGATGCCTAAAAACTTTACACTTTGGGATGGACCTTGTAACTTATCGGGATTAATTTCCCAACCTTTTTCACGTAAGCATTCAAGGATTTGATCTAATTGGGTCTGAACTTGATCTTGTGTTTCACCTTGAATCAAAATGTCGTCAATATAATGACATACCTGAATTTGCGGGTGTACAGTTACTTCGGACAAATGTTCCGCCACCAGCCGGTGACAGATCGTAGGACTGTGTACATAGCCTTGGGGAAGACTTCTAAACGTTATTTGACGTCCATTCCATGTAAAACTGAATCGTTCCTGACATTAGGGGGCAATCGGAATTGAAAAGAAGGCGTTAGCAATATCAATGGACGCATACCATGTACCTGGATGCTTTTGGATTCTTTCAATTAAAGTAATAATATCTGGTACTGCAACAGTCAAAGGGGGTGTATGTTTGTTCAGTTCGCGATAATCAACATTCATGCGCCAAGAATTATCACTCTTGCGCACGGGCCAAACGGGATTATTCCAAGCAGAAGTAACCGGAGTTATAGCTCCTGCGTCAACCAAATCCTGAATAGTGGCACTAATCTCTTCAGGGCCACCTGGAATACGATATTGCTTCTGAGAAACAACTTTTGTAGCCTGAGGGATTTTTATGGGGGGCATTCGTAGACGACCAACCCGTACGGGTCTGGAAGATATATAATGTTTAGTTCCAAATTGATAACAGCCGTCATCCAAATGCAAAATCATTCCTTTCAGAATGTCAATTCCAATTATGTACTCTAAAAGTGGTAAACCTAATACAGAATATTCTTTTCGGGGAACTCTACCTCTTCTCATTTCAAGTGTAGTTTGCACTGCGGGAGTTTCCTTTCCACCTAAACCCGTAATTGTGAAAAATTGGCCTTTGAATTTCCATGAATAAGAGTGGCCTCCGCTCCTGTATCTACCAATGCTCGGGCCCTTTGGATATTACGATGTTTCCAAAAAATTTCAATATCTACATAGGGTCTATTGTCTTTGTGAGTCCACCTGCGTACTGGAGCTTGACCTATTTCCTAGTCATTCTTACTGCGTTCTGTCAACCAGGACAAATCAAGATAAATGCTCTCATGTTTTTTGGGTATCAAAACATCCTGTTCATATCCATCTCCATTACGAAATGGATTCCTGTCATCTGTATGGTACTGTGAGTTACGATCGGAAAGTCTGTGTCGATCCTCCCTTCTCCTCAACTCCGGGGACTGATCCCTTTCTTCTCTATATCTGTTGTAGACACGATCGTCTCTCCCCCTTTCTCTTTCCCCCTCACGCCCCCTCTCCTTTTCGCGACGAGGGGACACATCACGCTCATATCGCCGTTCACCACGACGATCAGAATCCACACGACGCCTGTCGTCACCACTGTCATCAGAACAACCACGATCACAATCATTCTTATGCACACAACGGGCACCCTCCTTACGATCCAAACCACGCTTGCGAAACATGTCCCACAAGCGATTATTAGGCTCACCATCAATTTCCTCCTTTTTCACACCGTCAACCAACAGCGCAAGAAACATATCACGTCTAGAGAATTTATAATCTCCAGCAGTACGACCCTCCGGTCTGGACTGTCTCTCAGGTTTAAACCAGTCACCCAACTCACCAAGCTGACCGACAGATTCAAGCACCATAGATAAAGCATTGCCAGTTTGATTGATCAACAAAGTCATCATAACCTGCTTATAAGCAACAGGGGAAGAACGGATAATGCGATTCCGCACAGAAGATGTCAATAAACCATCCAATAACTTGTCAGCAGTACTGAGAAAAATCGCAGTTTTCATCACCTCCTCTTTTAATCGCTGCGCCACATCGCGCAAAGTGTACCATGGCTTGTCATTATAGGCCAGTCAGATTCAGTAGGATATTTATGGTTACAGCCATCAGTCGCTAACTGAAGAAGACTAATTTGGCCAGCACCATTAAAATTTCGAAAATGATCTTGTACAGTAGAATCGGAACTCAAAGAGCAAAATTTCAAGGCATCTCCTGCATCTAACATGATACCTGCAGCACCCAATTCATAAAGGCGCACCATCCATGTAAGCAAAGCCTCACCAGGTCGTTGTCGAAATCGTTGTAAAATGTCACTAACCTCTTGTTGAGTAAAGTCTTCCAAGCTATCCAAAGCAACACCATTAGGATTACCAGGAGCCTGCTGTAATTTGAGTCGAAAAACCGGATGCGCAGAAACCTCCGGACGAGCATCCGAAGAAGCCCGATCCATAGATTTAGAGGAACAATCAAGATGAGAAACGTCATTAGAATGGGAAGAGCGACCACGGTCGCTAGAATCATCATTTTTGTCACAAGAAGTAGATTTACAGTCACGTCCGGAGCGAGAAGACTCGCGCCTGTCAGACTCCTCAGCCGAGGAGCCAGAATCATTCGAGTCCCAGATATTACCATCCCACTCGTCGGGGTTCCAATCCAGTCCGGCTTTCGCCACGACCAGACGCACTTTCCGTTTACAAACACGACCGCGACAGTGTCTATACTTATATTTTGCAATGCGAACAGCAGCCCTTTCGGCAATAGTCTGATAAGTCTCAAGTTTGTCGGCAAGCAATTTATTTTGACATCGCAAAAGAGTATGTGCATTTTGCACTTCAACAAACTTTTCCTCCATATCCACAAATCGTTGTTGTAATTTCACAAATTTCTCATGTAAAATTCTGTATGCAGTCAAAACAATCCAACCTCTGCGTCCTAAAATAAGAAGCTCATCACCCTTCACTACTGGTGCCTTCTGCAAGCAAGAAACCACATCAGCCGGCTCCGCCAGCTCCAAATAAGAAGTCCAATTCTCACTCAAACCAGTAGAATCGGCCCACTCACGAGCCAAGGCCTCGTAAGGCGTTGATTCCCAGCCGGGAATTTCAACAGGCAATTTAAAAGTAGATTTCAATTTTCGCAAAAACATTTTGGCACACAAAAAAGATATACACAACTATAAACAAATAATATACAAAAGAAACCACGTACGAGCTGAGCGCAAACCAACAAGACTAAAACAATACAGCGCACACAGGCTTCGTAAACAGTTTGTGACGCCAGATGTAACGGCCGGATTCTCGGACCAGATAGGATCAGCTCCTCAGAGCACCTCCAACCCAGCCGGAACGTAATCACCTCCCTCCTCAGGACGTATTTACAATAGGTATATATATATGCCTTGTACCTAAGGATGGGGAATTCGCAATATACATGCATAGGTTTTATACAATATCCCACTCATACCAGTTAGTCTCACGGCAACTTAGGCCCAGACTAGTCTACCCTAGGGCAGTTCTGATTAGTTACCATTACACACTGACCACAGTCAGTGCTCGCTCGACAAGCCGCAATCCTGCGTGTCTAGACACCAGTGTCCTCCTTGGTGTTCTCTCACTCACATTCCGAGCCGCAATCCTGCGGATCTAGGCACCAGTATCCTCCCTGGTGTTCTCATTACTTACATCCCAAGCCGCAATCCTGCGGATATCGGCACCAATGTCCCGCCTGGTGTTCTCATTAACGCCGCTTACCAAAGACGATCACTTTCCTATGAATACCTTTGGAAGGAATCTTTTGTTAGCTACTAGGGATATGATACTACAATATTATGGATTACACAACAGTTTACCGAATTAGATGATGTACAATCTATTCTCCACATCAAGGGGCCCCTCTCCCCCTCGTTGCTCAGTCACTTCTTACCTGACCGGGAATTACATCCGTTCATGAAAACAATGCCTGACTAGAAGAGCAGGTTACCCTGATTGAACAAGAATACGAGGCACGTGCTGGTTCACTAAGAACTGGGGTACTTTATTATAATGATCATAAAAACACAATACTGCACTATGCCATATATCCTGCAAAGGAAAGTGAAAGGTTAGAATGTGCACACTATGGGAAAAAGACAGACGTCACCTGATTAATGTGAAGTCTGGATTCAGCAGTCATCTAGGTTCCCTTCTCGTCTGTGCCTTGGCTCGTCTTAAAGTCACCCTTGAGCAGTCACGGGTACACGTCTGCACCGCTATGCTCTGTCTTCTCTGCTTTCCTCCAAGTCACTGGAACCTTCCTTTATTGGCTGCTTTCTCTCTGGCTGTTTTGCGCTACTCCTCTCTCCTCTCAATCACGGACCATCTTCACTTCTCGACTTCGATCTTATAACTCAGTTTCAGCCACTCTGGTATTCGTTCTCTTGACTAACTGCTTCATTCCGAATGCTCTGATCTTATATGTCAAAGCTCGCCAGCTGCTCCGACTAAAATAACTTCAATCTTTCTCAGAGAGTATCAGCCTCTCGGTCTTTCTCGGACTTCCAAATGGCGACTGTCTGCCTGGAAATAATTAATTGCATTGATGCTAACGGCTAGCTGCCGCCTACAGACTGACTAATTTACTGCCTCATGCTTTCACTAAAATGGAAGCCTGTTCCTTCATGGAAAGTTACGGTCAGTAACCTGCCGCCCACCAAATTCTTGTACCTCCCCGTACCAAGGACACGTTCCCAGCCGGCCGGCCTGATATTGTGTCTTCGGAAAGGAGAAAAATACAGTCTTTCGATAAGGGCCAGCCTGAGCCGGTTCTCTCCAAGCGAACAACACCTCGAAACTAAAACATTACATTTGACCTAAAAGCATCTCAAGCTGCCGGGGCAGAAAGCAAGATGGAGTCTCTCCCGTTTGAGGCCTACAAGGCCCGAAATAAGCATAACTCCATAGAAGGTATACTAACACTCTTGCAAAAGGATGGACAATCACTAATACTAATGAATCTATCCCCCAACATAAGTTTATAAGCCCTGATCTAAGGAAAAGGGTATGAAAGTTCACTACTATGCCTTGTGAATAGGCCCTGTCTATAAATCTAATCCTTGCACTAGAATGATAATAGACTGGAGTCACTTCCAATCATCTTCCCTCAAAGGAGGGCCGGAAAAATCGGTCAGAACACAGGGCATTCATTTATTTTTGTATTCTAATGTGTCTCTCTTTGACTTTATTAATAGCTCGTATTTGGGCCTGAGGGTGACTTGCATCTCCATATTGAAATCTGAACTGTGCACGTGTACCGAACTCTGAGAGACCTCGAGCAGTGGCTTTGAAATGGCGCCAGTGAACTGTCTTTCCGGCAATGCGCCTGGGAAAACTTCAACCTCAACCTGGGAAAAGGAAGAAGAGTTGCAACTGTATTGACTTTGTATAATAAAATGAAATAATATTGGTGGGCGGAATAAAGTCGTGAGAAAATAAATTATGGGTGGGAACGTGATCAATATAACTCTATGAAAATGACCTCATCTTAGCATGGTGTGATGACCTCACCTCGTCTTTCTGAACAACCACTGAAGGGGAACACATAGATTTGCAACATTTGAGGGGTGGTACATTGCCCTGGAAATAGTATAACTTAGGTAGGCTTAGTTTGAGAAATTGTCCGACTTGTCTGAGTAGCTGACCTGTCACTGACCCAACGCATGCTATAGGAGATCGAGAGCAGAGGTGCTGGCGGAGCAGAATAGGGGTGTTGCTGGAGGAGAATTATTGATTACCCAGTCAGGGTATCTAAATTGGCTTAGAGAGGGGTGTAAAGCTGGCATTGCACTTAGCTGAGGTCACCTATCCTGTTCTGCACCTGTCCTGTCTTGTTGGTGCCTGATTAGTCGAGAACCCAATCTTTGCACCAGCCAGTGTCCAGGGTTGGTCTTCACACCATTCTAGGTAAATATAATCCATGTGGTATGTCCTTGTGCTATTTCCCTTTCTCACCCTTCCCAGGTACCAATGTCTAAAGTTGTTACTATATTTTTCTTGAGAATTTATGACTTATTAGTTGTTTTCTTATTTGTAAAACTTATGGTCAGTGTTTTGTGGCCTGACTCTACAAAATTTGCTAGATACAGCATTTAAAACTTCTCCAGAGTCTGTGGTTTATTACAGGAAAGGTAAATTAATTAAATGCTACTTATTATTCTAACACCCTTTTCCGATCCCTAGGACTTATTACATTGGTGACAAGGATTGGTAAGTCATGGTTTATAGGTATAAGTCCCAAAAGGAATCAAAGTACTGATAGGCTGCAAGTAGAAAGCAGGACTGCTTGTTCAAGGTATAAATGATAATGGGTCCAGGTAAGTACGGTAAATTGAGCTGGTAGTCCCGTGCACCTTCACACAAAGAAGTTTCTGCATGGTACGTGGCGAGTTAGAGCATTTACTAATGCATGACACTGCAAAGAAACTGCTTTATCTAAAGCGTACTTTATTACGGAAAATGTGACAAAGCAAATTGGTTGTTGGCATACAAGCTCAAACAAGCGACCTAGAAACCAAGTCCATAGTATATGCAACGAGTAAAGAACAACCCACACAGGCACTAAGAACAACATCCTTTACTGCTTTACCAGATACTAGTGTTGCTCTTTGTGGGTAATGATCTCTCACCAAATGCGCAAGATGCTTACCTAATCTCCTATTATTGCCCAGTGAGGCGTGCAGACTTTCTATCTCTTGCAAAAGAGATATCTGCAGAGGAGGTCAGAGAGGCAATTTGTAACCTATCAGGCCGGAAGGCTCGGTGCCCAGATAGCTACCCGGCTTAATTTTCTGAGGCAGTCGCCGTTCCTCTGGGGCTGTCTATGCATTGTTACATTCAGCATAGTCACAATGGTGGCGTCACAAATTAGATTACTAATAAAACAGCCTACAGCATGCTCACCTTACCGTGCCACTGTACTTTCCAACTTCGATGCAAAATATTACATCCATATTAGTCACATGTCTGCATTCCGTATGGACAAATCTCATTTCACCACAACAAACTGAGGTTATTTGTAACTGCTACGCAAGGGACAATACCAGGTTAGCAGCCACTAACACTGAAGTGGCTGAAAGAACCAAGACAAGGATGGCCCTTCTCTTGCTGTACATGGAAAAGGCCTTCAACAGAGTTAATCAGTCTTGTAGTTCCAAGCTGTTAGATAGGACTCCCCATGGGCCCGAGACTGAAACTTAGTCAACTACCAAAACCCAGTAGCGAAATTTAAAGTAAATGGAGAGTTTTCGTCATCAATATGCATCTCAAGGAGCATCAGTCAAGGAAGAACATTGTCCATGCAAGTGTTTGCCTAGTCGATGAAACCATTAGTCCAACGAGAGCAGGATAATCTCACCATTAGGGGAATGCAGGTGGGCATCAAAGAATTCAAACTGGCATTCTATGCAGATGATGTGCTCAGATTCTTTAGAACCCCACCACCTCCATCCCTACGTTAAAGGAGGAACTGGCTCATTTCACAGGGGTGTTGGGCTTCTTCAATTATTTAAAATCCAGAGGAATGGGAGCATCCACAATCATGTGGATTCCTGTTCTATTCTTACCAGTATTGACTTCACAGGGGTGTGGTTCTCTATTCCAAACCTGGGAGCCAATATCTCTAGTTCCACAGTGAAAATGTACCAGTGACTTTACGCCCCTGCTCCATAGTCTCTATAAGGATGTGTACAGATGGTGCAAACTCAAGATCTCCTGGCTAGGCCGGATGACCTCTGTAACAAGCATTTGCAATGCAATAGGTCTCGCATTAGGAAAGTTTGGTCTATTGGTATTGTAAATGACAAATGTTTTATTTATGTGTTGTTTTTGAAAATAGCGAAATTAATAGCTTTGTCATTTACAATGCCAATAGTTTTAACTTTCCCAAATGTGACACCTATGTCTTGTCTTTCTCAGAACCACGCTATCAAAGCAAATGCTGTTTTATTAGAAATAACTTACAACGGTCTGTCCTTGTAAAATAAATGATATATGGTCACCCTGGCTCTTAGCTATTTAACTCATGCTGCGTTTTCCAGTGTTTCATATAGAAGGCAGTACGTACTACTTCTTCTGGTTTTCCTTCGGTAACACTGTCAGTAAGCATTACAAAACATGCCACGTTTTCCAGCATTTCGTACAAAAGGCAGTACTGTTGCTGGAGTTCCTTCGTCAACATGGTCAACAAGCATAAAAGCGATTTACATGAGAAGCACATCTATACTAAAGCTTACCTTTCTGCCTCCGTGGCTTGGGGGAGGTCCATCTGAGCTCCTGGTCAACTTCCTGTGTTTCTGGGAAACTCACTTAATCCCCCGCTCCACAAAAACGAGACCTATTGGCTATGCCAATGCTTGTTGGAATTGACAAGTGTGAATAAATCGTGGAGTTGGACTTGGAGTGGGGCAGTTGTGCAGGTTAACATATGTGAAACTGTGCTAGGGGTGTTTGGTTATGTGCTTTGTGAACGTGCTGTCAAGTTCCCCAAGTCCGCTAGTCCAGTTTTATTTTTGCTTTGCATTCTGGGAGTTGTAGTCCTAATTTTATAATCATTTTAACTGTCTAGAGGTCCCTGAAAGTAAAGCAAAAACTTGGAGTGAATGAGCAACTCTCACAAAAACTTTGGAAACTTTGAAGCTCTGAGCTTTATGCAGTGTACGGTTTGGTTAATAATCTGGGGAGACACGGACATTGGAAGACAAGGACCATGGAAGACATTTAGAAGTCCGGGGAGGGGTCATTGGTAGAAGTCCTGGATAGACTAGGCAGTGCGGTGCCTGTGGAGACAGTGGAAGATCCGGATAGTAGAGCCAGGAGGAGACGGCCATAGAGACACTATTTCTTTATTTAATTGATGTTTTATAAAGGAGAAAGGGGAGAACATAGTACGCTGGGACATGAGGCAATAAAGAGCACTGGAAAAAAAAAAAGCCCGGGGTAAAGTAAACAAGTGGGAGGGGTGTGGGGGGGGTGCATGCACGGGCAGCCCTGACCTGTGGTGCGTGGTGTGTGGAGAAGAGTGTGAACAAATAGTACAACTCCTTAATTAATGTTGTAGTCCCTGTGCGGTGGGTGCGGTCCCAACAGACCAGCATCTATTTGGTTTGTTGACCTATTACCCCAATGCTGAACAATACTACGGCCTTTCCCTGTGCTACGTAGAATATATTGGCACAATCATGAAAGCCACAATTAATTTCACACAAACCTGTGCACATACAGATATATGGAAGCTTTTGGCAACACAGACTTGACTAAAGCTATATATACAAGCATGCCACCGGGCCCTATCCAGACGGTACACTCCCGAGTTTTAAACACAACACACCCTCCGTCCCCCAAACATGATTTTAACGGCCCCCGCCTGAAACTGCCTATTTTAACATAAGTCAATGGGGAAAATGCATTTGCACAATTTTTTTCAAAATCTTACGCTTTCCTAAGGAAAAATGTTGCAATGTTTGCTCTGTATGCACTGCCACTTGCACGCTCATTTACACAGACAGCTACATATACAAAATAAAAGTTTGTACACGCAAATCTGTGCGATGGGAAATGCAAAGCCATACTGAGACAGCAAATAAATATTCTAGAAACTATCAATAAATGCTGACCCAGGCAGAAGAAGATACGGACCCCTACCACATGACTGCAATTGAGCGCTAAGGACGTGGCCCCAGTTTACATATAGCGCCTTGTGACTTAGAAAAAACAAGTGATGATCAGACTCTTCTGTGTTGTTTGCAAGGCCAACACCACCAGTAAAGTGACTGTCTGGCTGCAAAACCGTTGCTCAGCTTGAAAATACAGTACACTCAGTCCTAGCCAGGTACAAGTGGAAATTCGCAAGAAAGAAAATTGAAAACTAGAAGTCTGTTCCCTTCTCCAATCTTAGACAACTCTTCTGAGGCTGGCCTCTCATTCCTGACGTTGAGACAATTCATGTTGCAATCCTTGCATTGGCTTTCCCTGACCTCACATCACCTTTCTTGGACCGTACTTATTCTGTGTTTACCATCAGCTGTTTATTGTGCTGTGTTAATGCAATCGCTGTGTCTATTGTTAACCCTTTCAGTTAATAAATCCTAGAGGGCTGCATTTCAAAACCTTCTGAGGACAGAATTCAAATTGAAAATCATAAAGATTTATTCAGATTTAAGAATCAGTACAGGTTGCAAAAAGGAGTTCGTCAAATTCAAATCGGCATCAATAAAACAGCAAATCATGCACATGCAAGAGGCTCTACATAAAGTGATTTACACACGAATGATATAGCGAGAACAATAGTATTTTACAACGACAGGACAAGCACAGAATCTGCTCAGTTTGAAGTCGAGAAAAGTCAAAGTATAAATCAGTAAACTAAGGTGCAGGTTTTTGTACCAAAAAGGGCACGTTTTATAGGTTTTAGCTAGTGTAAGCCACACGTTCGACAGGGTGGGATCTGACATAATAAGGCTGCACTAATAAAGTTAAATATACATAAACCTATTACTTTTCAATAAATTATGATACGTCAAATAAGGAACATTTAGGAGCACCTACATGTGTGCATAATTATACACACAGGTTGGGACACATCCTGGACCAAATTTGGCAACGTGATTGCCCGGTCAACTCCCTTTCAGTTTCCCCATGTTCATGGTCAGATCATTCACTAATCACCTTTTCCCTATCCCCTGTTCCACCACCCAAACCTACCTCTGCGAAAAATGTCTGGGTACGCTCATGGAACCGAGTTGACATCGTAGCCCTATCGTCTCTCCTTTCTTCCTCCAGCCCTGAACTGACTGCGCTGCCTTCCTCTGGCCAGGCAGAAGCAATTACCAACTGGCTGCGGGTCGGGTGCGATGCTATCGCTCCGCTTAAACGCATCGCAACCAAACGCCCCAAAGACGCAAATCGTTGGTTCTCAGAGGATCTAAAAAACAAAAAACTCACTCTCCGCCAAGCCGAACGAAAATGGAGACGGAATTACTGCCCCACTGCCAAAAATCGTTATACTGAACTTCTTACCCAGTACAAGACAGCTATACTTGACACGAAGAAAAACTATTTCTCCTCTAAAATCCAGCTTGCGGAAAATCGGCCCAGAGAAATCTTTTCTATCATCCAGGATCTTGCCTTTTCCGACAGAACATCGCTCAAACCATTACCCTCTCAAACATTATGTGACTCGCTCAATTTCTTTTTCTTGGACAAAATTAATAAAATCAAAAGTAAAATTCCCTCCCCATCCCAGACCTTCACTGACCCCAGCTGCCCTCCAGTCACCGCATATTTGGACTCAATTCCTCCTCTTTCGACAGACTCATTTCTCTCTATTCTCCCGTTGGTCAAATCCGGCTCCCCGCTGGACCCCTGCCCCGCTTATATCTTAAAGCAGATTTACACTCACTGTCCCTCACCACCCTTAGTGCTCTTAAACAGTTCGCTGGCTCAGGGCATTGTTACCCCTGCACTCAAATCGGCTGTGATTGTCCCGATCCTAAAAAAACCTGGAGCGGACCCCTCCGATCCAGTCAACTTCCGTCCAATTTCCCTCTTGCCTTACCTGGCAAAGGTATTAGAACGGCATGTGGTTAAAACCTTGAGCGAGTTCGTGGAAAGTCACGGCGTGTTAGCCCCTAGACAGGCCGGCTTCCGCCCAGCCCACTCAACTGAGTCCGTTATAACATCGGTTCTGGACAATCTCCGACAAGGAATGGACACCAACCAACATCAGGCCCTGATCCTCTTAGATCTCTCCGCCGCATTCGACACGGTGGATCACACCATCTTACTTTCACGTGTCGAAGCGGCGGGAATCAGAGGCACAGCGCTACTATGGTTATCCTCCTTTCTGAACGGTCGGACTCAAGCGGTTCGTTTGGGAGAGTTTTCTGCAGATTTTCAACCAATTCAGTGTGGTGTTCCCCAGGGCTCCTCTCTGTCCCCCCTTCTGTTTAACCTCTACATTGCCCCCCTCATTTTTGCTTTACAGCGTCTGGAGGTCTCTGTGTACAATTACGCAGATGACCTCCAGCTCATTTTTTCCCTTTCCTCCACCCCTGAGTCTATGTCCAATGTCCAGTCCATCATGACCTTTATTCAGGACTGGATGAACTTCAACCACTTGAAGCTCAACCCCGACAAAACGGAGTTGGTGCTAACGGGTGGTTGCTCCAGTCCCTGGACATCTTTTTGGCCCCCTTCACTTGGCCCCCCTCCCACCCCTGTACCCTCTGTCAAAACCCTTGGATTCAAAATCAATAATCAACTCTCCTTACACTCTCAAGTTTCTGCTGTGGTTTCCTCAGCCTTCCTTTCACTTAGGACGATCCGCAGAGTCTCTCGATTCTTCGCCCCGGAAGCGCTCAAACTAATTCTATTAGCCATGGTAACATCTCGCCTAGATTATGGCAATATCCTTTACCATGGCATGCCCAACTACCTCTTGAGACGCCTTCAGCTTGTCCAAAACCAGGCTGCTCGGCTGGTTTTTAACCTGTCTAAGTCACATCACGTAACCCCTCTCCTCCTTACCCTGCACTGGCTCCCTGTCCGACAACGTATCTTATTCAAGCTCGGTTGCACCATCTTTAAAGCCCGGACAGGATCTGCCCCCTCCTTCATCAATTCAACTATTCAATCCTACACGCCTTCACGAGACCTTCGATCCGCCTCTCACCACCTTCTCCTGGTTCCCCGTTTTAAACGGAAGAAGTGGGGTGGCTCTAAATTTTCTACCACGGGTCCAGTCTTCTGGAACTCTCTTCCATTGCACCTTAGAACCTGTACCCAGTACCCCCTCTTCCGTAGAGACTTGAAGACCTTCCTCTTCACCCAAGCCTTCCCATCTTAAACGCTCACCTTCCCCTCTCTCCGACCTGCCTAGTAGCAACTGTCAGTGAGCGCCAAGAAACCGCCAGGTGTACGAGCGCTATACAAATCCCTTCAAATTCAAATTCAAAATTGGGAAAGCACATGACATTTGTGCAACAAAAAATGGAAATGCGCAGAAGAGATACGTGGTTGAAGAGAACTCATTCATGTAGCTTGAATGTATTTATTGTTCCAGTTACTGTAAACTTAATTTCAGTAGATGCAGAGTAGGCCACAGTTATGTCATCTGAAGCCAACTAAACATGTATAAATTAACCATTGTTTTGTGGTCACATCTCTTTGGGGCTGCCTGGCTCCTCGTGTAAACACTGTGATCTGTACAGTTCTCTGCCGCTCTCCTAGTTGTTTGCGCTGTGTAAACACCTATAAAATATCTTATAAACTTCACACTTGATAGGACTTCATATCCCATTTTTTAGCGGTTCCTACAAGGTGATTTTGATATTTAGTGAAGTGTCATAACCAGTTAAAAGTATTAAGATAACGTCCTTATCACGAATATAACCTTACAGGTTGGAAAACAAGATCCGCAGCCCGGCTTGAACAGGAAGCCAGGCAACCTGTGTTGGGACGGGGGCAGGGCCGCAAAAAGACAGGAAGCAGACGGGAGCCTACCCCGCGCTCCTGTGCTGAAGCGCTCCTGTGCCCGTCAGCCGGAAGATTTGCGTGTAAGCTAGCGGGGCTCCCGTGCTCGTGGAGAGCCCCGCCTGCTGCTGAGGATGACCCCCTGCCTGCCGAGGGAGAGAGGGACACACGAAAAGAACTCAGTGAGTGGGGTGTGAGGGGGGGGGATGTGTGCGCGCGTGTGTGTGTGTGTGCGAGTGTGTCTGTGTCTGTGTGTGTGTTTGTGCCTGTGTGTGCGCGTGTGTCTGTGTGTGTGTATGTATGCATGCATGCATGCATTCGTGCGTGTGTAAAAAGAGCCGATGACTGGTGGGGGGATGGAAAGTGAAAGTAACCAGCGCGCGTGTGTTTCAGTCTGTGTGGTGGCTGGCTGTGTGCGCACGCGTGGACGGAGCCGACGAGCGCGTTCGCGCACCCAAATCCGAAAAGCTCATAACACCCTCTTGTCCGTCATTCCCCCGAGACGGGCAGCTATAAGTCTCCAGCCTGGACGCTTCGGATGCTTATTCCAGGCGAGACCTAAAAATTGACTTCTTGCAGAGGCTTAACCCTCCCGCTTACATTTTCATCCCTACTCTGGACCTTATCCAAAAAACTGTGTGTTCTTCATGTGTAGGGAGTGGACCCCCAGAGTCACGAAAGCACCATCTATAAAGCCTCTGTTGTGTGGTTCCTGAGCATTAGAACTTTTATCTTGGCTGAACTTCTTCCAGCCTTAGACTTGAACTCCAGTATAAGTGACAAAGGCTGGGTTCATACTTCGGTACATTTTTCCCCATATCATTGCATGCAATACTGTGGCTTCCTCAGAAACAGTTCATACTCAATACCACTCTTGTATTGCTAGAATATTAGCAACATATCAAGCAAAACATGCTCAACCTCATTCCTGTTGCCAATGACACCTATGGTCAGTAACCCAGATTTCCTACTGGGCGTTATGACTCAGGCTTTTCTCGCGGAAACGTGGGGTGCCCTTCTGCTCTAAGCAACCTATATTTCAACTGTGATCTTTGCCCTCGGTAAGAGTCGTCGGCAGACTGGCAGCAGGGTAGAGAAGACGACTTCCGCCTCACAAAGCTACCCCATTTGGTGGATACAAGAGGAGTGAAAGAAAAGGCCAGTAGGGGAATTACCGCATTGGAAGCAATATGTGAAGAAAAACTAACAAGAAAATGCATAACCCTGCTGTAAAGTGCTATCATGGGCTTAGGCACCAACATTAAACATAAATGCATAGCTGCATGGTAAGGGGACCTGGGTCACAAAATCCAGCCCAACACATTGGAAGGAGCATGGTGAACATAAGAACAATTATCTATCATCCCCTTACATAAGGAAAATGCATCTAAGCTGACCAAACACGTGTATCTGTCACCTATACGGTACAAGCTATGTTCAGCAACCTAGACACTTTTGGAAGAATTGCATGGAGAGCGGGACATCCTTTCACATGTGGTGACCATATTTATTGGAAAAAAATCTTGCATCCCTCTGGACCCACTGCTCATTTATTAGGTGACTCCAACTAAGGCAATATAAATCCCCTGGGTGTTTGGACAGAATATGGAAAAAAAACGTGTGATACATAAATATTGTGTCAAGAATATCAGGATATAACAAATATCATTGACAGTCATATCGAAGGTAAAAGTATCGTCTTTAGTGTTGCTTTTAATATTGTTGTAAAAAATATTCATGTTGAAAATATTGTATGTAATGCTGTTTTTATAAATAATGTACTGTTACATGTTTGATTATGTTTTTAATCTTGAAATTCTTTTAGTAATATATTATTTTTTTAATGAAAATGTTAACATTTGTATTTATAGTTGTACTTATGTATATAAATATTTTTATTTTAGTAGCGGGATATTGGGTTTTTAGGGGATAAGGGTGGAGAGATTTTCAAAGAATCTGCATTTAAATTCTACTATTAAAGGCAAATATTTTAATGATATGCAAATTCATAATTGAGACTCTTTAAATGTATCTTATCATATTAATATTTTAATATGTTTTATTTCAATGTTAATTGAGATAAATGTTAGTAGTATGATATATATTTTTGTAATACAAATGTATTTTTAAATAATCAGAATATTTAGAAATATTTGTATATTAAAACAATTAATTGAGTTAGGAAAATTGTACTAAAAAAAAAGAAAATTCTTTTTAAAATGTAAATTCATTTTTTAGAAATGTAAAAAAAAAAAAGTATTTATACCATTATAATGCATCTGAACACTATGCAGGCGCATGCTCCCTTTTCTCAATGGGAGCTCGAGTTTCGGTCGCAAACCGTCTGTAACAGCGGCTCCCATTGAGAAAAGGGAGGTACAGTTCATCCCTGCACCCCATGGCAGGGATCAACAGGGAAGCACCATAGGAGCTCCCTCGGCCTCCAACCAGAGTCATGCACCAAAGGGGGCCCTGTTGGGGACGAAACATGCTTTCCTACATGGTTTCCATGTCGGACAGGCCGGCATGGAAACAATGTTGTAAACCGTGCATCGTAATCTCAAGTTTGGAAAGGCCCACCCTTGAGATTTCTGGCTGGTTTCTGGCTGCCAACCGGCTCTCCGAGCCCATCGTAAGCCAGCCGGAATGACCACCCTGTTTACTTTTCGACCGCCTACATTATAATGAGGTGGTCGGGAAGTAGACCACGCATCCCATTACGATGCGGCCCTGAGGAGCCTTTACGGGCCCCTTAATGTCCAGCACAGAGTGGGAAGAGTAAATGTTACCCCTTTAGTGATCAACACCTTTCCAAAATTTTTTTTTTTTTTTTTGGAAAACCTTTATTGGACAGTATGTGCAAACAGATACGGGCCTACAACCCACAGGCCGGCCTCGACAATAAAAGGCACATCAGCAAACAATTAGGCGACTCAGCAGCGTATCAATGCAGGCATAAGTAATCCAAGTTACATTATACATATTCGCGCCACCGAGAGGTAGGATGATGAGGTTTAATTTTTAAAGTTTTTTATAATAAGTCCACAGCGTTAAGGTCAAGAAGGATCCGAGTCAGAACAATACGATGAGGACAGAAGCGGGTAACGAACCTCAGAATAATCAGCAAGCATTCTCCACAAGACAATCAACTGTAAGCAATTAATTCAGGATAGAAAATAATTCAGCCACCTAGTGACCTCCAATCGCTACCCACCAGTTCCCAAATCACCCTCTGACCCAAGAAAATAAGGGAGGAAAGGAACAAAGGAGAAAAGTGATAAGAAGAGAAAAGAAGGAAAAAGAGGCCCATAGAAACTAAAACAATCGAAAAATTAACCCCCCACCCTACACGCATGCAGAGGCTACGGCCTACCCCCCCCTAGCAGTGTGTCTGTCGCCCCAAAGGAGTACCCGAAATGCAGAAAAAGAAGAAGATAAAGAGAAAGAAGAAAAAATCACGTTTGATCGGAGGAGGGCCCAGGATATTACCAAAGCAGACAATAACTTTACCCACGGCCGCCCAACCCCAGGTCCCGACCTAGTACCTAAGCAACCTGTACCTCCAACAAGTGTCAATCACAGTCCCGGCCATACACATAGAAAGTTGCAGCATAATAGAGTGCATCATCAGCCCTGTCCCCTTCGAACCAGGATGTCAACAAAGTCCAGTTCCAGAGCAGCCAGCATGGATGGGGAGGGCCCCCGTGGAATCCAACGCAAGAGTCGAGGCGCTTGCAGCGGGGCAAACTGGCTTGGAGCTCGATGGTAGGGGGCACAAGAAATCTTCACCGCCAGTCCAAAAACAGCACAACAGGGTGAAAGACCAGATGAGAGTTCCAGCATAGCGGTCAGACGATGCGCAAACAACAAGTCCCGAAGGATGGAAAGAAGCATGTCTCCAGAGAACAAAGGAGGAGGGCAACATGGCGTCTGAGACTGAAGCACCGGCTCTCGCAGAGGTGCAGTGTCACCAAACTCCCCCGAGGCGATGTCCAGGAGTACTGCAGTAGAAACGGTGACGCGCCCATCCGATGTCTCCGTACACTCTAGACCGGGTGTTCCACCGTCGACCAACGGAGGATGTGGCGTAGTGTGCAGTGCTGAGAAGCCATCGTGACCAGCTGGAAGGACCTCAGTGAGCCGGGCCCCCAAGTCAGTAGCAAAGTTGCGAAAGGCCATACGCAGACCTTCAAGTGCATCCAGGACATCCCGGAGCCCCAGCGGTGGATCCGGAATGGGGGATGCATCTTTGGCCACCATCTTGTGCGCCCAGCCGCAGAGCGCCACGAAAAACAAGCCTCACTCGTCAGCGAGCCGCCCCCAATAAATCCGTGTAATATCTGCAGGGCACAGCTGACACCGTGATAAGAAGGCAGCCGGGCACAGGGAAGTTTCTAATATTAGGAAGCCGGCGGAGCAGGGAATCCCTCCGGCAGGCACAGGGTTGCAGACGCGGAAAATGGCGTCCGCCAAGGAGGAGTGCTACAAAGAAACAATCCCGGTTCACTTCCAGCGAGGCCGGGATACAGTATACTGGAGCCGATACAGTGTAGCAGGCAAGGCGCGCTGTGCTGCCAAGCCGAGGAAAGCTACGATGAAAAATCCCAGCGCCAGTCTGCAGCTAATGTCCACCGGCGCCTCCCCCTCCTCAGCGGCCGCGGCTGTTGCTGTCGCCGCCGGCCGCCTCTGCAACTAGATGACCCTGCTGCGGCCACTCGAGAGGCCGGAATGGATACAGCGGCTCTACATCCTCGGAATCGCTCCGCTTTCGCCGGGACTCGCAGCAGCGGGAGTAGGAGCGTCTCCTGGGTAAGTGTGGCGCACGGAGGTGCAGGATTCGATGCAGGATATTTGTGAAAGGCACACGGGTCGGCGGAGCCGAAGCGCTAGGCGGCCATCTCGGCTGCTGGCTAGGCTCCTCCCCCCCACCTTTCCAAAATTGGTTTCAATTGGAGTGGGAAGAGTAAATGCCCTCCCTTTAGTGCCCAGCACCTTCCTCAATATGCTTTAGATTGGAGCGGGAATAGTAAATGTTACCCCTTTAGAGTTTATAACATTTTTTTATATGTTTTACATGTGTAGCAATTTTTTAACTATGTTTTAAACATTTAACTTTTTACAATATTTACCATTCATTTATTTGAGGGGATAGAATTTTTATTTTGTTTCATTTGGCGGCCATTTCTTTTTTTATCCCTACTTTCTTATTTTGTAATTCATTTGTGTTATTTTAACCCCTTGCATGCTGATGACGGCCCCCATTCGGCATGCACTACGGCGCTCGTGTGCTGATGACGGCTGGGGGCCGTCATAAACCCGCCCACTCGCGATTTTGCTGCACAGGCGCAGAATCGCTGCCGCATGCAATGGGTTAATCTACTTTCCCATATCCAGTTCGCGAAAAGGTGCTGCTGTTTAATGGAACAGGTAAGTCCTTTTAAAAAGAATTTAAGGGTTTGCAGGGTGGGGTATTTAGAAGTGATGTTAGTTATAGTGTTGTTTGTTGGTTTGTGGTATACTTAGATCTATTGCTGTAACTATCTTACACTAGTTTGTTGTTTGTGTTTTTTACCCTGTTTTAATAATGTATTAATACGTTATGTTAATATGTGTGGTGTTATATTTTGATGATTAACTGTTATGTATATGTACTTTTGAGATTGTAATGTGTTTTGTGGGTGGGGTTTGTCAATTTCTTATACAGCTTATAGTCAACTAAGGCGTTCTATGGGCACTTGGAGTTGTTATTTAAAAAATGGTTTTCTTTTGAGAAATCAGTTTGGTTGATAATAAAACAATGGTGTTTACCTTGATTTCCTTTTTGGGGGGTTTCCTGGAGAGCTTCTTGTTTTATAACATAGTTTTCAGGTTTTTTATGGGATCTTGATACTTACGCTGGATCACTTTGAGGGATTTCAAACAGGATTGTTATATTTTTGCATTTTTGGGGGGGATTTTTGGAATAATTTATCTCATTTTTCTTGGATTATTAATTTTGTTACGGGAAGTCAGAGCTACAGAACAGTATGTGTTAATGATTTCATTTATTTTGGGTGAGAAATGTGGTTACATTGTTTATATCAATCAATCAATCAGTCAGTACTTGTAAAGCGCAGCTTATCACCCGTGAGGGTATACACGTACTGGATTGCTAGGCTTTGTCGAACAGCCAGGTCTTGAGCCTCTTCTTGAACTCCATCATCAAGGGTAATGTTTGGAGGTGAAGGGCGTTACAGGACTTGGCGATGAGGTGGGAGAAGGAGTGGCTGTGGCTATGATGGATGCTCAGTGTCTGAGAAAGAGCATGGGATGCGGAGCAGAGGTTTCTGAATGGTTCGTGGAAGTTCAAGTGGTGGTTCATGTATGCTCGTTCTTTGTCATGGAGGACTTGTAGGCATGTGTCAGTAACTTGAATTGGCATCTTTACTAGACAGAGAGCCATGGAGGTTTCTCAGGTATTGGGTGATGTGGGTCCACGTGGGTAGGTTCAGGACCAGTCTGGCTGCAGAGTTTTGTATTGTCTGGTGCCTTCCTATGAGTTCAGGGGTGGTTCCTGCATACAGTGTGTTGCCGTAGTCCAGCCACCTGGTGATTAAGGCTTGTTCTGATGGAGAGCCATTTGAAGATTCTTTGGCTCAAACAGAGAGTGTGGAAGCAGATGGAGGATACTGTGTTGATCTGTCATTTCATGGTGAGTTTGATGTCCATGATGATGCAGAGGTTGCGGGTGTGGTCTGATGCTGTTGAAGCGGGTCAGAGTTTGGCAGGCCATTAGGTGTCATTCTAGAGGGAGGCTTGGTTTCCAAAGCTCAGCTTTGTTGTCCGTAATTGAAGGAAAGTACCAGTACTGAAGGTAAGAAATGTTTTCCTTTTCATAGAGTTTTCATAAATATCTTCCTGTCCATTTCATTTTTATTAAGTGAACAGCATCTTAACATCAATCCAGATGTGCTGATGTGGCTTGATGGCCTAGATGATTTGCTGCTCCTACATGCGTTTGGCTTTCAGATGATCTTGTCTTTTCTCTTCCTCCACACGCTATCTGACATTTGATTTCACATCCTGAGCAGCAGTATCCTATTTTCACCAGTGACTCTTCTATCTGGATCACTCTCCTTCCTCGACCCTCTGTCTCTTTTATTTTGCTCTTCTTTTTTGGATTAGATATAACCAGTTTGGGTTCAGCCAGGTCATTGACTCCAGCCCTCTTCAGTATTTTTCGAACAGCAGCTATCTTCATGAGAAATCGTCGTTGCATGTTTAATGACAAGCATTCCTCACTGACTTGCAACTGCAATGCACTCTCTTTATTGAACGAGTTGAATGTGCTATTACTGCTTGCTAACCAAAAATACTCACCCATTAGGGTGCTTGGGCACTATCTTTTGCCAATTGGAGGGTCTGATGTTTTGCAGCACCACTTCATTGTCGGTCCACAGTAGCCAATGAGACATACACAGAGTGTGCCCTTTGGACTGCTGATGTACTACACCATTAGACAGCTACAGTCTGAAATTGTGGCTGATAGTTCTCTAAACCAGTATGCAGGATCTGCCAAGCAGAGAGAAGCCAGGAGCAAGAGAAGCTTGATCCACGTAAGGCACAGGAGATGGAGCCACAGGAGCACATTTCACAGCAGGGCAAGAACAAAAAATAGTCTTCATTGCTGATGTGTATGTGTTGTTCTGTGTGTATGTGCGTGTTTATGTAAATACGTGTTTGCAAATGATGTGCTGCCCCCAATCCTTATAAAATGCTGCATCTCCAATAATGGTTGCAATTCTTGGCATGTGGAGGGCATTCATGGCTTGATGGTGACCATACTGTGTTATAATATTGAGCCTTACAAAATGGTGGCATATATTTCTATATTGTGGAAACTCACAGCATGATGGTAGCCAGCTACACAATAAATATAAAGCAAAACCAAAGGAGATGATGGACGGAGTGTTGAACATTGCAAGCACTCACCCCCAGTCAATTGATCTGGATTTAATCCATCATCATTCTTTAACTCACTCCGCCACCCCAGTTCAGACATGGCCATATGCAAATCAGTCTGACCCTGTGCCTCATGGGAACAGTCCAGCCCGAACTACCAAGCCATGTCTTCTCTGGACCGGAAACAAGCATCCTGGGACCGGTTTCTGGCTAATCACCCGTCATCAGCCAGGCGAAGCTTGAATCCAGTGGCAAAGTGAGCAAGGGACCCACCTCTGGGCATACCCTGCCAACTTAGGGCGAACAAAGCAAAACCAAAGGGGATGATGGACGGAGGGTTGAACATTGCAAGCACTCAACCCTAGTCAACCGATCTGGGTTTAATCCATTATCATTCTTTAACTCACTCTGCCACCCCAGTTCAGACATGGCCATATGGAAATCAGTCTGACCCTGTGCCTCATGGGAACAGTCCAGCCCGAACTGCCAAGCCATGTCTTCCCTGGACCGGAAACAAGCATCCTGGGACCTGTTTCTGGCTAAACAGCCATCATCAGATAGGCTAGCTTGAATCCAGTGGCAAAGTGACCAAGGGACCCACGTCTGGGTATACCCTGACAACTTAGGGCGAACAAAGCAAAACCAAATGGGATGATGGACGGAGTGTTGAACAGTGCAAGCACTCCCCTCCAGTCAACTGATCTGGGTTTAATCCATCATCATTCTTTAACTCACTCCACCACCCACCCCAGTTCAAACATGGCCATATGCAAATCAGTCTGACCCTGTGCCTCATGGGAACTGGCCATGTACTTCAAAGGCCAGTCTTTGAAGTCTCCTTAACTTTAAAAGCACCACTGTGTATAAGCAATGGACCTCAGACAACACCACTTCAGTACACTTCTTGACCTGTGGATACTCTGACAGGAAGAAGGACTTCTGTAAGAGACTGGCTTAGTATATGGTGCACACGTATTTAAGTGATGCACCTTGCACTAATGAAGGCAACCCTTATGGTGATTTTAGTGGCCTTTGATAACCATAGAAATCTCTCTAAGTGGTAGCTGTGGAGAGCAGCATTCAAGCTTCTCTTGAAGGAGTGTTAAGCAGCTTGTTTTACCAGTTTAACCTTAGGATGTAAGTTACATACAAGAGAACCACACAGTGTTTATCTATACTACTATTATAAAGAGAGAACAGACACCTTTTGGCAAGGTAAACTCGGGAACCACAGCGCCAATCCACACACCCAATACATTGTTGTAATCCTCAGGGTGTGTAGAAGGACATAGGCTGCATAACATTAAAAAAAAACGTAAATTAAAAAATTTAAGTTTAAAAACAAAGTAGTCCCCTAAAACAAGCGCCGGCCACGACGTAGCGCTAACCGCAACCTACACCTGCGTGATGACGACAGGCGGGAGGAGCGGTGATGAGCGGCGAGGAGTGACGTGCTGCGGTGCCTCAGGTAAGGCGAGGCGGGAGCTGGTGCGGGTGGGGGCCCGAGAGTGGTGAGGTAAGGCAGAGGCGGGAGGCGGGAGGCGGGAGGCGGGAGGGGAAACATAGGTAGTGTAATGCAATTTACGGCACAACAGTCCTTCCGGGAAATGCAGGCATGTACTAATAAAAATACAACAGCCATGGTGAGAAGTGCTGATTCTCTCATGCAGTACAGCTGATCTGAAAAGTGCAGACACCGCCTCATTCTATGCGCTGCAGACTTTCCGAGAAGTGCATTATTTATCTAATCAATGCATTTTGGCTAGAAGAACACACATTTCCTGGCGTGAGAAATGCCCGTCCCTTTCACTTGCTAATTCTGAGAATTTGCGTGCATCTCTCCAACAGCACGGCTCTGCTGCAACTCTCGGCTTAGCAGCAATGAGTACAATGTAGACCTTGCATTTATATAGCGTTTACTACCTCTGAAGAGGCGTTGGAATCACGTTTGCAACATTTCTATGCGCAGCAGATCACTTACTTTTTGCAATTCTTTCCAAGTTACCTTCAAAGTCTAGAGCCCACTGGTTCAGGGCACACGCAATCACTGTCACTTTTCGCTCCATTTCTGATTCTAACCGTGACGATTACAATATATCTATATTAGTTTAAAAGATCACGGGCTGCGAGCGCGCGCCTTCTGCAGCAGGCCTTTGCTTTCGAGGCGCTCTAGACAGCAGCTAGCACTTCCCGGTGTCTGATCGTGCACCGAGCCGGGCAGTCTGCTTAAATAGATATGAATCCCCCAAAGGAAGGATACTGGTGCGTGAGGTCACGTGGCAGCTTACTCAGCACCGGGAGATGTGTTGATAATAACATCACAAACTTCTACGGGGATACTACAAGAGCTAAAAGGATATTTCATAATTAGTATGTGCAGCGCAATGCTGTGTGGGACACATCCCCTCCTGCCCGGCTGAGAACCTGCAATCGATCCTTGAAGTGGCCACGTGCCACCGGAAGCGCCTCTAAGGATTATAGGGATTGAAGTCCACAGTTCAAAGATCATGCTCTATGAACAAATATTACTATTTATGATACTCAATATTCAAAAGAACAGATGAGCAAATAGCGGAAAGCTGGTCCATACACAGAACAATGCTGGTTTAATGTTAGTATAATATAGGTATGTTTTTAGTTCAATGTAAGTGTAGTTATGGAACAGGAGGAAACTGGTGTGAGCTTCAGTGTGCAAATTGCCAGTTTTAGAAGGGTAAATTCATGACTTTGTATTAAAACTAGCAGCCCGCCCCAGCGTTGCCTGGGGCAGAAAGGGGCTGGGGGCAGCATTGTAAGCCTCTGTGCACCGCACCCCCCCCCCCCCACCGACATTGCCCAGTCCGCATCCCTCCCGCCTCCCGCCCCCCGCCCCGACATTGGCTATACCGCCTCCCGCTTTGAGCCCGCCGCCTGCCGCCCCCCCGCCCCGACATTGAGCATTTTGTATTGAGCATAGCGCCTCGCGCCTCGAGTCTCCCGCCCGCCTCCCGCCCCGGCTTTGTAACCCCCCCCCCAGGTCCCGACTTACCTCCCCGCGCTGCAACTGCTCCTCCGCTTCTCACGGCTCCGTATTGCTGTTGCACTCCGCTCCTCCCATCGCGCAGACGCTACTCATGTCCTCGCTCTTCCTGTTGCTGTGAACGACGCTACTCCCCTCACGCATACGTCGCGGCCGGCGCTACTTGCAAGGGACTACTTTATTTTTATTTGTAAATATTTTAAAGAACGTTTTTTTTTATTTATGTAGCCTATGTCCTTCTGCTTGCCCTGAGGTTTTCTAAGATGTCTTGGGTGTTCAGATTCGTGGTGTAGTTTTCGAGTTTACCTTGCCCAAAGGTGCAAGTTGTCTCTTTATAATAGTAGTATAGATATAGATATAGATAAACGTGAATCTGTGCATTCAAGGGGATTAATCCAGGTGTGAAAACTAAATGTATGTATGCGTGTATATATCTATATCTATACTACTATTATAAAGAGAGAACTTGCACCTTTTGGCCAGGTAAACTCGGGAACCACAGCGCAAATCTACACAACCGATACATCTATGAAAAGTGTGTAGATGGACATAGGCTATATAAATTTTAAAAAAAGTAAATAAAAAAAATTACGTTTGAAAACAAAGTAGTCCCCTGAAAGTAGCGCCGGCCGGGACCTAGTGCTGGGCACGACGCGACGTGTGTGATGACGAGAAGGAGGGCGGTGCAGTTACGAGCGGCTGTGCAGTGAGTGAGAAGGCGGCACAGGTAAGGAGGCAGCAGTAAATGAAAATGTCGGGGCGGGAGGGTGGCGCGAGTGAGTCTGGGCGGGAGGGTGGCGCGAGTGAGTCTGGGCGGGAGGGGGCGCGAGTGAGTCTGGGCAGGAGGGGGCGCAAGTCAGTCGGGGCGGGAGGGAGTCGGTGCGGGAGGGGGTCGGGGCGGGAGCGGGTGTTTTGCCCCCAGCCTCTTTCTGCCCCAGGCAACGCTGGGGCGGGCTGCTAGTATAAAAATACTTCTCTTTATTACACAACACTCACCAACACATTGACATATCTCCTACCCAGAGATATCAACGCAAACACACAATGATACTTCAAATGCAATAAGGTAAGTAGCACAAAATACACTGGTCGACAAGGGGACTGCGAACTGCAGAAGAGGTAAGGATTTGGACCAGAAGCCCCAGAGGAGATGGGGACACAAGTAACCACCCAAGGTAAGTACTCAGGAACCCCACGGAGGCTGTGTGCAGAGTGGGTACAAAGCTGCATGATCAAAGAAAGGCATTGGAGAAGTCGCAGTTGCAGTTTTGCAGAAGGACCTTTCCCAGAGGACCACAAAGAATTCCCTTGGAGGACTGAAGGTTGGAGAGCCACCCCAGCCGTGGATACCCAGGAGACCAAGTTACCTACACCAGAGAAGCCAGGTGCATAGAGGTGAAGAGATGTCGAAAACAGCAGCCGGAGGTAATAATCATGTCTGTGGTCGGCAGCTGCACTAGCTGGATGTCAGGCCCTGAAAGACTGTTACTGGGAGTATAGGGTCGTACCCTAAGGGAGCCCCCAGTACATGGGATCATACTTCCAACACTGAAATCGGTGTTGGGGTATGAGTCCATCATGTTTAATACTAAACATGACCGGGTCCGGTGCAGCCACTATATAGTTAGACATCTCGTAATGACTTATGTCCATTATATGTAATAAAATGGCTAACTGCACTTACAAAGCCTGGAGAATTGATTCTGGGGTTAGTAGGAGTGTCCTGCTCAGGCAGGAGCACCCTTACACTTATAACCAAGCACCCTGCCCTCAGGACTAAAGAGCCTGCCATAGGGGTGACCTATAGGTTTTAAGTGTAGTGACCTCAGATATAAGGAAACTTAAAACTTGTGCAAGCACCATCTCACATAGGCTCTATTGGCAGACCTGTAGTCATAGTTTGAGTGACTTCCCATGGGTGGCACAATACATACTGCAGCCCATGGGAGAACCCTGATGTACCTATACCCTTGGTACCTTAGTACCATGTACTAGGGACTTACCAGGGTACGCCAGTAGCCAATGTTGGATGTACAAACGTACTTACCATGGTCACGTTAGGGCAGAAACACAGTGACTGGGATCCTGCTTAGCAGGATCCCAGTCAAACTAGGTCAAAAACATACTGCCATCAAGCAAAAAGTGGAGGTAACCATGAAAGCAGATCCTACTTTCCTACAGACAGCCATTCTGTTGGATTTTTACTTTGCTGGACTCTTGATTTCTTGTGCAGACCTGCTGGCTGGCTGAGAAGGACTGGACCTGCATCACATGTCCCCAAAACCCAAAGTGACTCCAAGGGCTAGCTGCAGCAAGTTCCTGGAGCGGTTTTGTCCCTAGAACTATGCCCACGTGTCAGGCTCGGAAAGGTGGTCTGAATGCAGGGGGTCCAATGATAGGTACTCTGGTTGGGGGAGGAGAGTGCGGGCAGTGACACAGGGCACCCAGTGCAAGGTACCCTCAGTGAGAATAATCAATCAATCAATTATTTTTTTGTTGCAAAGTTTTATGTAGCGCGAACTTGACCCGAAACGGGTATCAGAGCGCTTTACATAGCACCAGTTACGTTACACACATTCATTTTTTTTGTTAGGCACGAGGAGATTAGGTGATTTGCCCAGAATCACAGGATGTTTTGTTAAGCGCGCTACTCACCCGGGAGGGTCTCAAGGCGCTGGGGGCAGGGTGGGGGTGTGGGGGGTGAGCCGCACTCTGTCAGTCGGAAAGCCAGGTGTGGGGCGTCTTGCTGAAGATTTTCAGGGAGGGGGCGCATCTGATATTGAGTGGGAGCTCATTCCAGGTCTTGGCTGCGATGTAGGAGAAGGTTTGTCCACCTGTTCTGGCTCTGCAGGTGCGTGGGATTTCGGCAAGGGCGAGGTCGGCGGATCAGAGGTTTCTCTTGGGTATGTGGAAGGAGATTCTCTCGTTGAGGTATTGGGGTCTGGTGTTGTGGAGGCATTGGTAGGTAGGCGTGTTTGAGTATCTTGAAAGTGATTTTCTTCTCAACGGGGAGCCAGTGTAGGTTCCGTAGATGTTTGTGTTGAGGAATGCCGAAGACGGGTCTGGCTACAGTGTTGTGAATAGTCTGGAGCTTGATGAGCAGAGTTTTGTTGATAATGGCATAGAGGGCGTTTTCGTAGTCCAGACTGCTGGTTATGAGTGCATGGGTGACGGCCTGCCTTGATTTAGGGGGATCCACCTGAAGGTCTTTCGGAGGATTCAGAGGGTGTTGAAACAGGTGATGGCGACGGTGTTGACCTGTCGTGCCATGGAGAGGGAGGAGTCAAGTATAATGCAGAGGTTTTGGGCATTGTTCGTGGGTATGGGGGGACTGCCGAGGGCGGTAGGCCACCAGGTGTTGTCCCATGCCAAGGACGAGGGTCCGAGGTTGAGGACTTCTGTCTTCTCCGAGTTGAGCTTCAGCCAGTTTCTGCTCATCCAGGATGCTACGCCCTTCATTCTTCCCTGGAAGTTGAGTCTGGTGGTGATAGGGTTCTTGTTGAGGGAGAGGATGAGCTGGGTGTCATCAGTGAAGGATACTATGCTGAGTCTGAGCTGTCAGCGAGGCAGCGAGAGGGGCAATGTAGATGTTGAAGAGCACGGGACTGAGCAATGATCCTTGGCGCACTCCGCAGTTGATTTCCATGGGTTTTGGAGAGGAAAGGTGGTAGTCTGATTCTTTGGGTGAGGAACGAGCGGATCCAGTCGAGGGCGGTTCCTTGTATGCCAGCATTGTGGAGTCTGGCAGTGAGTGTGCGGTGGGAGACGGTGTCAAACGCTGCAGAGGTCGAGTAGGATCAGGGCGGCAGTGTGTCCTTGGTTGAGGAGGGTGCGGATGTCGTCTGTGGCGGTTAGTAGAGCTGTTTCGGTGCTGTGGCTGCTGCAGAATCCGGATTGGGAGGAGTCGAGGATGAAGTTTTCTTCGATTAATTTGGTTAGTTGTGCATTGACGGTCTTCTCTGTGATTTTGGCCCTCGAAGGGAAGGAGGGAGAATCGTCTGTAGTTCTTGAGGTCGGTGGGGTCTGTTGAGGGCTTCTTGAGCAGGGGTCTGACTTCTGCGCGTTTCCAGTTGTTGGGAAAGATGCCGGTCTTGAAGGTGGTGTTGGTGTGTCGTAGTTCGGGAGTGATGGCGGTGGCGGCTCTGCGGAGGATGTGCGGGGGGCAGGGGTCCGTGGGGACCCTTGAGTGGATGCCTTTCATGGTCGAAGTTGTGTCTTTGGTGGTGAATGGGGTCCAGGAGGAGATGGTGGGCTGGATGGCGTTGCTGGAGCAGGAAGTTGTTTTGGAGTGGGGTATCTGGTTGTTGAAGTTGTCGCAGAGTGCCTTGATTTTCAGATGAAAGTAGGATGTTATGTTATGTTAAAATAATTTCTAAAGCGCACTTACACCAAGCGATTTCATGGCGCTGATACAGAAGAACTGAGGGAGTGGAAGGTGAAAAAAGTTTATTTGTATGCTTGTGTGAACAGGAAGGTTTTCAGGAGAGTTCTGAATTGGGAGTAGTGTGATGGAGATCTCAGCGACTTGGGGAGGGAGTTCCAGAAACGAGGGGCCAGAAAGGAAAACCTCAGTCCACTGTGCATTTTCCGTTTATAGGTGGGGACAGTAAGCAGATGAAGATGAGAGGACTGGAGATCCCGAGAGGGGACATAGGGTTGGATTCTGGTAGAAATGAAAGCAGGGCCTTAGCCCACAAGGGTCTTGAAGATGGTACAGCCCAGCTTCAATTCACAACGTTTGGCCACTGGGAACCAGTGAAGGCTCTTCATCAGAGGTCTGACATGTTGATGCTTTGGTTGGCTAAAAATAAGCCTGGCTGCCTGATTTTGAACGAGCTGTATGCGATGTAGTTGGTATGCTGGGATGCCAACATAGAGAGCATTCGCATAATCAATGCAAGAGGTAATTATGGCCAGGGTGACGAGGATGAGAGCTTCCCTGGTCAGAAACCTACAGATTTTACGGATAATGCACAGATGAAAAAAGCATGGGGAAACTACCGCATTGATTTGGGGTTTCAGGGATAAGTCACTGCAGATAATAACACCAAGGCTCTTTACAGAGTTGACAGAATCCAAGCCTGTCCCAGAGGTCCTGGGAAGGGGTGATGTCTGTGGTATCGCTGGGGGGCTTGGTGAAGTCCTGGATGACGCTGAAGAGTTGCTTGGAGTTGCTGGCGTTAGCGAGGATCTTGTTGTGGATGAAGGTTCTTTTGGTGGATCTGATGAGTTGGTGGTATTCTGTTGTGGTGCTTTTATAGGTGGTGCGGTCTTCTGGCGTTTTGCTGTTTCTCCAGTTCTTCTCAGGACGTCTGCAGGTACGTCTGGATTCTTGGAGGTCGATGGTGAACCAAGTGGCTTTTCTGGGGCGTTGTCTGTCGGGGTTGCGTAGTGGTGCAAGCTAGTCTTTGAAGCTGGAGATCCATCTGTGGAGTTCTTTGGCTGCGAGGTTGGTGTCGGTCGGCGAGGTGGGGTGTCGCGGTTGAGGGTGGAGGTGAGTTGTTCCTCAGTGACTTTGCTCCAGTTCCTTCGTGGGGGGAATGGTGCAGGTTTGGGCGGCGTGGGTTTGTCGACATGGATATGTACGCAGTGGTGGTCTGTGCATGGGGGTTCGGTGGTGTGGTTGAAGTGGATATTGGTTCCTCCGGCGAAGATAGGGTTGAGGGAGTGTTCTGCCTTGTGGGTGGGCATGGTGACAAGCTGTTTCAATCCGATGTTGGAGAGGTTGTCTACGAGGGTGGTGGAGTTTGGGTCGCTGGTTTTGTCGAAATGGAAGTATAGGTCTCCAATAAGTATGTAGTCCATAGAGGCGATGGTGTGGGGTGCGATTAGGTCAGCGACGGTAGTGGCGATGGTAGTACAGGCAGTGACAGAGGTCACGCAGTAATAGGTACCCTGGGATGAGAGTGCAGGCAGTGACACAGAGCCCCAAGTGATAGGTACCCTGAGTGGGAAATGAGAGTGCGGGCAGTGACACAGGGCATCCAGTGATAGATATGCTGGGTGGGGGGTAAGAGTGCAGGCAGTGACACAGGGTGTACAGTGATAGGTACCCTGAGTGGGGGATGAAAGTGAGAGCAGTGACACAGGGCGCCCAGTGATAGTGGGGGATGAGAGTGAGGCAGTGACACAGGGTGTACAGTGATAGGTACCCTAGGTGGGGGATAAGAGTGCAGGCAGTGACACAGGGCGCCCAGTGATGGGTGGGGGGCTTGCCCCTCTACCTGTTGAAACGCCTTCAGATGGTACAGAATTACGCTGCCAGGCTGATCCTGAGCCAACCTAGATGGCAACCGGCCACCCCACTGCTTATGAAACTCCACTGGCTCCCTGTGGCCCAATGTTGCACCTTCAAAACTGGCTGCATGATTTTTAAATACCTACACTGTAAAAGTCCCAAATTAATCGACAAACTTATCACAAAGCATGTCCCGTCTCCCAATCTGCGTTCAGATTCCTTCTTTCAAACGCAAGCGTTCAGGCGGCTGCAGATTTGCAACACTGGCCCCCCGCCTGTGAAATGCTTTCCACCTTGAGATCCGGATCTGTCCGGACCTCATGTCATTTAGGAAAGCACTAAAGACCTGGCTTTATAAACAAGCATACCAATAATCCTGCACGCGCAAAATCTCTGGTCACGTCTTCTGTTTCTCGATAGCGCCAGGAAACCAATCGGTGTCAGTACGCTTAATAAATCATTATTAACATAACATAACATAACACATACCATAGGTACCCCAGGTGGGAGATGAGACTGCGGGCAATGACAATCTGGGATTTGGCAGGAGGAAGGAAACTTACACTCACTCAGCAAACCATCCATCCAGCTATTCACTCAATCGCCCACCTGCTCAGAATCATGCCCTCACTCATCCGCCCTCTTTCACTCATCCAGTTTCTCAAAAACCACTCATCTTGCCCATTCATCCATTATCTATCCATGCGCTCACTAAAGCGTTCCTCCATTCATGAACTCAGCCTTGAATTCAGTCAGCCATGCACTCATCTCCCATTTTTTATGCGCTTTCTAATGCATCCCTCCAACCATTTGGTAGCTGAAACAATCCACAAATGTGATGCCACCTGTATCTGAATGAACATATCATCCCCCAGGGAATAAGCATCAGAGCAAATGTTCCTTATCATACTCACTATAACTCAGTGTCATCAGTCACTGAGTGAAGCAGACCAGCCCCATATGTATTGGAAACTTTTGAATGATCTACGAAATCCACTACCAAGATCATGTGTCAGATTCTCAGAAAGCAGAGTACAATGGATTGCTATGCGGCACTGTTATAATTTTATTTTCTTACTAATGTGTTTCTGTGTGTGATTCAGCAGCACTGGGTTGTGTCAGGATGTGTGTGTGCCTGCTGGGCTTGCAGCCACACCCTGGGAGACCAGCTAGTTCCAGATCTGTTCCTGCTGCCCTGCTAGGCACATAACCATTCTCATGACTGGTCCAAGTACAAGGGCTGTGTCAGTGGCTCATGTCATCCAGTTTCCTCATGCTGTCGATTCCAGCCCTGGCTGCCATCGACCAGCTCAGGTGTGTGGCTCACTCAGCTTCTGTTCCAGGTTTCCAGATGTGTCATTAGCCTGCTTCTGGATGTTGTCACGGAGCCTCTTGGTGTCTCTTTCTGTATCCAAACCCTGCACATCTCTGCACAGCGCACTGCAGGTTATCACTGTCTCAAAGGAAGTAGAGCTGTACCCAAGTTACTAGGTTAGTGACCCACATTGGATTTTGTATTACAGTTTCACACCTGCATAAACCCTGGCTACCAAGGCCAGTATCACTGAGGATGTTTGTTAATTTTGGTGATTTCATGAGAAAGCTCAATTGGCCGGGCTTACCTGAGCAAAAGACTCAAATTATCTATATCAGAAAGACATCTGAGATCCAACAGCCTCCGTCTATTGATTGTTCCCAGATTTAGGCTCACCAGGAGTGGCGGCAGAACGTTCGGCGTGACGGCGGCCAAGTACTGAAATAGCCTTCCTCTGGACCTTAGGTTCATTGAGTCAGAGCAAGTCTTCCGACGCAAACTAAAAACCTGGCTGTTTACCAAACTCTGATTAGGCGAGCCTGTGGCCCTCTGTAGCTTCAGGTTTGGATGGTTTTGAACCTGGTAACCCCCTCCTGTGATTAACTTGTACTCTCAGCGCCGGGACACCCCCGCCGGGGGTAGCCGTGCGCTTTATAAGCTTCTTAAATAATAATAATAATAATATCCAAACACCAAAGCCTGATTCTGACAGTTGCAGTAAACGAAATGCCCCTGGTGCATCATGGGATATACAGTTGTAGATGATCTGATGGCACGTGTCCTATACATAGAATCATCCTCTTTTCACTCTCTGTTCATGGAAGCTCAGGTATTTTGGGGGAGACTAGCGGGTGGGCCTGAGGTCAATCTCATTAAGGGTGGGCTTCATGGCGCAATGTTATTACCTGGTCACCTGGCGGTGGCATCAGAGGCATTCTTGGGCTCAGATAATATCTAGATACCAATCTGAAATGGGCATCTGCTGTCTACCTCAAAGCCAATCAGACCAAACCCCGGTTTGTCCTCATCAATAGGCTGCAAGCAAACCTCAGGTCTATCCGTGGCTCCATAGCATGAGCAAGAAAGGTTCCCCCTCTCCCATGACCTGGTGCAAACACTTCAATTTCCACTAAGACAACAGTCTCTCTCCTTCTCCTTTCATGTAAGAAAAAGGTCCAGCCTGCAAGGTTCTAGCTCAGCCTATTATACAAAATTAAACCCCTCACTCAATTGCACATGGACAAAAGTAACTCTGCTATTTGGTCTTGTGAAAAATACAATTTCCGATGCCTCTAAAGACTCCCTGTATGCAGCAACCAAGCGAAATCTGAACACATCCCCCAACTCTAATACAATGGTACTGGCTGTCTCATCCTGCCCATAAGGACGTCACAGCACATGGCATGGCCTACCACAACATCCATTCCAATAAAACAAACTGGCAAGCAAAATCTCCATCTGTAGCATCACATGCACAAAACACAGCTTCTGTCTGGCCAGACTCACAACCAAAATTCTCATAGTGAACACACAGAACTGAGCCTAACCTAAGTTCCCTGCATGTGGAAAGACCTTACGGGATGATAAACTGAATGGACTGTCTGGAGGGGACTACAGGCGGATTCAAATCCAAGCTTCCCACAGCTCCTGCCATTTCTTATAGAGTCCTTTGGTATCTAGAGGTAAAACAGATAACACTAATGCTCTATTTTGTAGTAGTGTGGGCGAGCAGTTATGCTTATCAGGAGGTCGTGTTCAGCATGGGAAACAGCGTTTACAACGTTGTTGTTACCATGCATGGCATTACATCGCAAGTCATTTCTACGACTTGCGCTAGGTGGCGTGCAACACTAGGGAATGTGTTGGATTTTAAGTCCAACACATTACCTCCTGTTGTGCTAACTGGAGTAGGACTAGTAATTTATACTATTGCTAAATCCAGCGTGCCACAAAGTGCAAGTCGTAGAAACGGCTTGCGTTGTAAAGCCATGCATGGGATTTGCTGGCGTAGTAACGTCATGCATTCGTTAAGCATTTGTTGTACTCACAGAGGCAATAATGAGACACATATTCAAGGTTAAATCCGAGACCAATTTATAAAAATAACACCGATTTTTATGTCATTTTTGAGACCAAGAACTTAATTCACAGGTTAATAGGATTTTTCAAAGTTTGCAAAATAGTTCACACTTGTGCGCAATTACGCACCGTAGAAGTCTTTAGAGAAAAAGAAGAAAAATGCATATAAATTCATACCGTTGGATCTCGGGGTTCACCTTCAGGACTTAAGGTAGAAGCAAGTCCAGGTCCAATATTCCAGAAGCAGCTCGACAGGAGCACCCTGGATTTGGCCGGAAGCAGAGTGCAGAGGTAGTTGGTAGCAGGCGCTAGAGAGAACAGACTGCACAGAGGACTTATAGGTAAGTCCGGGGGGACCCCAAACAAGATCCTGTGGCAGGGGCTACAGGATCATGGGAGCACAGTTGGGTCCTTGTTACCTAGGTTGGGCGGGCTGGGTGCAGAGCAGGTAGGTCAGCAGTGATCTGTGTGTCAAGGTGGCTTCACGGTCTGGGGTGAGCACATTGCAGGGACGATTTCTGGACGGTTGGGGTGGGTCTCAGGGGTTTCAGTGTCCCTCGACTGTTGCTCGTCACCTGGCCAGTTTTGGTCCTGATTGGACTCTGTCTCTGAGATTTAAGGAGGTGGTCAGGTACCTCTTATATTGGTACAAGACGGCTACGGTAGGTTCTGGTGTCTTCTCACTAGGTGGGGGGTTGGGGGGGGAGGACAGATTTGACCCTCTAGAGCTGGTGTACCGTTTCTGGTTCAATTGCTGCATTGGAGTCACCGGGGAGCTGCAAGTCAAGAAGCCGGACTCAGCTGGTTCAGTGCCTGCGGACTGCAGGATAGTAGCTCCTCTACTCCATGGCAGTTCTTTAGCAATTGTCAAAGGGCTGGAGGTACTCCAGGGTTCTTGGAAGTCTCACAGGAGCAGGACAAGTCACCACACCAAGATGGTCAAGTCATGAGGCAACAGGCAAGTGTTCTTGCCAAAGTTCTGCAGCAGGGTCTCGGTTTTCAGGTCAGAAACTCTTCTTAGTCCTTTAATCTTTTTGGGTCTGTAGAAACTGAGTTCTGGGTAGAAGGGTGCCACCTACATACTAGATTTTGGGGTGATAAGGGGAGTACCAGGTAGTAACCAATGGGCTACCTACCTTAGGGTGACTACACTCTTTATATGGCCACTCCCTGTGAGGAGTGAACATAACCCTGACAGTAATACGCCATCTTCCTCCAAAGCAAGATGGAGGAAAGTGAATTGGGGGCCTCACTTCAGCTACCCCACCTAAGGGGTGGAGCTGGCTAGGAAAGGGCACACCTCCTAATCTTATTAATTTTCCTGTCTGTCCTCCTGTCAGCATCTGCTTCTCAAAGTAGAGGCCTGGGTCAAACCTCATAGGCAGCATCGCCTTTGAGGCTTCCCGCTCTGGAAGACAGGTCCTGCTCAGGGGGGGCTGTGTTATCACATCCACCCAGAGCGGGCTTTGTCTCTGACCTCTGAGAGCAGAGGCACTCATCCCAGGAGGCCAGAAACATGTCTGGTGGTGGCAGGGTGGCTAAGCCTAGTCAGAGATCACACCAGTGCTAGTAGGTTTTTAGGGGGCACCTCTAAGGTGCACTCTGTGTGCACTTATTAATAATCCAACATTGGCATCATTGTGGCTTTATTAAAATAAGATGTTTGGTACCAAACATCTTTGGTTTCAGTGAAGTCATCATGGAGCTGGGGAACTCATAATGATGAGTGTCCAGTCCATGCAATTTCTATGGCTTCCCTGTGCACTTACAATATCCAAGAACGGGCTTAGATATTGTAGGATCATATCTGCTCAGGCAGATAGGATCACACATAGTTTAGTGAATCCTGCCTTAGTGCTTGTAAGGCCTGCTGTAGGCGTGACTTACCTATATCTCATGCAGTGCTGTAGGACATGTGCCATGTCATCTCTTTGGTTTTATCTGCACCAAGACACACAGCCTGCAATGGCAGTATGCATGTTCTTGGTGAGGGGTCCCTAAGGTGGCACAATTTGTGCTGCTACCCTAGGGGACCCTCTTTCATCCCTATGCCTTGGGGTACCAGGGGTACCATTTACGTGGGGCTTAGAGGGGCTGCTGAAATTGAGCCAATTGTGATACAGTTTTTGGAAATGAGCTCTGGCACTGGGGACCTGGATAGCACTGGGGACCTGGATAGTATAGATCTAGTGCACTTTCATTAGAAATCACCCTAATATCAGGTAAAACGTGGGGGCTAACCATGGCCAATAGAGGCATTTTCCTATAGCATTTATCTAACAAGTTTCATGACAAGATCAATGCTGTCCTACATGCTCATGTGTTTGATGGTTGTGCCTGCCAACTCTCTCCACTGCCGCCAACTCTCTTCCCCACATCCGGCATAACAGGATACAGATTTCCTAAAAAAAGAAAAGGAATAAAGTCCCCCCTGCTCCGGCCCCATTTGGCCTACAACGCCCAACTGGTGAATGAGCCTTTAATATGACGACCGAGAGATAGCAATAACTTTTCTTGGCCAGACGATGGCCTTGTGACACATCATACTGCATAGAATTATATCTTGGAGCCATTCTGGTGCCGGCAGGTATGTAAAGTAACAAAGTTAATTCCACCACGCAGTCTCACCACAACAAGCACCAACCAGACGGCTCGGATCCGAAGAACAACTTTCGGTGTCAACTGGAAACCTCGCCTACTGCTCACAACCTGCAAAGGCGACTTCAATTGCAAACACAGCCCAAGTCGCTTTAAAGATAAACATGGCACAAGGAATGTGGTGCAGCTCGGGCACGGGTTACAAGTTGCACACGCTATACTACAGTGCCTTGGTTGAATATTGGCAAAGACTCTCCCGGCCACACCCACTTCAGCCAAGGTGGAACTGAGCGACAGGATATAAATAACCAAAAGGAGACAATACTCAACTGCTTATGGGACTTGACACTCACACAATGCACCCTGAATGAAATTAAGAAGGCACTAGAACAGAAAGGAAGTAAAATTAATGGAGGAGGAAGCAATAGAGGTTTGACCCACTAACATGAGGATCAGCAACAACCATCCGATCAGAGTATCTGAGGGATATTTTATGTAACTCTGCAGATGCACTAGTGTGCTAGGCGCAGCTAGTACCTGGATTACTGTTGTCCATCTTGCTGCCCTGCAGGGGCCATCCCTGGCAGTGTTCTGAAAAGCCTGGAGGAAACCCTCACAAGCTGAACAAATATTGCAGCAAAAGTGCCTAGGTGTACATAGGACTAGAATTGAAACTTGACCCTTTGATTCATCAGCCCTTGATGGAGGAAGACATTCATATATTTGCCGGAGATGCTTTATCCGCCACCATGAGTATCGTGAGGCTTCACACACAGGATGTGAGAAACTGAAGTAAACAGGCGACTGGTTCAGCTTTACTATCAAGTGAACATTTCACTAGCCAAGGGTTGCCAGCGTTATCCTAGCCCAATTTCAAGGATGGAGGCACCTGAAGCAAGTAATACCAATGTTACAATATCCAGATGGAGCTGGGGAGACACATGTACAGCAGCTCAGACCTTCAAAACAAGAAACCATGGTCAGTATTTCTAGTCTGAAAGTTTTGTGACTGCACTACTTTCACTAGCAATACTATTGACTTAATGAACACTTCCATTCTACTTGTATGGACCTACCCAACAACCCTATCACAGTCATCTGTGGACCTTACTGGGGTCTCTCAAAACTGATCAGAAATCCATCCTGGTAAATGGGAGGACCATGCCTATTTATGTACACCTAGCAGAGGGAGTCTCCATTGTGGAATAATATCACAGCGGCTGTCTCTAGGTTGGGTTGAGAGAACTACTCCGTCTCTAATAATAAATACTCAGTGTTAGGACTGGGGGTCCCTGGTTGGCAGAGGTAGGTACCTTTGACCAAATAGGGGCCCTTGCTTCTAGTCAGGGAAAGGGGATTACACTCCTGGATAACCCCTGCTCAGTCCCTCGGTAGCTTGGCAGGAGCAGACAGGCTTATCTCAGAGGCAGTGTGTTAAGCATTTGTGAACACATACAGTAATACAGTGAAAACACAACAGATGGACATCATGCAGGTTTTATAAAAAGAAGTATTCTTTATATAGACTTATCAGAAGACCGTAAACGACAAAAATCCACAATACTGTAATAAATGATAATTCTTCAAGATGGTAGGAATAGTTCAAAAATAGGTTAATTACTTAAAAGCAGTCTTTAGCAACAGATAACCCCAACTGGAGTTATCCCGAAGTCAAGGTCAAAGAAATCCCAAAGTACGGCGCCGACCGCGAGTTGTGTGGCGTCGGGCCCGGAGTCAAAGCAGACCCACAATACCTTTGAAAAGCGAAAACAAAGACTGTTCACGGCGTCAGGGAGGTGCGGCGTCGTTGGCGAGTTGCAGCGTCGGTTCCTTGCTTTGGGGGAGATGATGCATCGGTGTCTTGGATGTTGGCGCAGGCAAGGGAGGCGTTGGTTCCTGACCGGAGAGGAGGTGACATCATGATGGCGCCAATACCACTGTTCTGTACAGTGTCACGATGTTGATGGCTTCTTGACCACCCATGTCGACGATCGGTTCCGCGATGATGCAAGCTTCGGAGTCGATGCGGTACAGCAGCAGGCATGCGTAGCAAGTCTGATCAGTGCTCACGGCTATGGCAGGTTTAAGATGTTGTTCACTGGCGTCGGTGTGGCGCGGCCGCCGGCATCGGGTCTATATTGCAAGTCGGAGCAGCGGTCACGGTTTCGATGCAGATGACTGCGTTGCTCACCGGCGTCACTGTTGTAGAATTCCTTCTGTAGCAGCTAGAACACAAAGTTCCAGATGCAGGCAAACAGAAGGGGTGAAGTCTGGTATCGCTGAGACTTTGGTCAGGAGGCAAGCTCAGATTCAAGCCCTTGAAGAAATATTCTGCAAGATGATGAAAGTTCCTTAAAAATTCCTTCTCCTTTCGTTGGCAATAAAGAAACGACTACAGGCCACCCCAGCAAACAGCACACGGGCAGAGGGGCAGTCTAAACTCCTGCAGCTTCCTTGGTTCTTCTCCTTGTCAAAGGTTTGTCTTGTGTTCGCAGAAGTATCTAATGTTCTGGGGTCTGGGCCACAATATTTATACTGCAAAATCCTTTGTCCTCTGAAGGCAGAGGGTCCTGTACTTAGTCTAAACTAGTTCTTTGCAGTCCTGGAGCACTTTGTTTACCTGACTCCTTCTTTCCTTTGGCAGGGTGGGTCAGGATCATCAGACACACCACAGGAGGTGGAGACAGCATTGTGGAAGGCAGGCACAGTTCTATTCTGGCCCAGGTGCTACTCCTCCTACCACTCTACATGCAGAAAGGTCTATTCAACCCTGTGCTGACTCACCCTGTCTCATGGAGCCACCCCAGCCCCTGTCACTCACAAAACCAGACATACATTACACAACCTAGCAGAGGCAGACTGGATGGTTAGGTAAGACAACACCTACTTTCTAAAATTGATATTTTCAAACACAGAATGTTAAAACCAACTTCACTAAAAGATGTATTTTAACATCCTGAGTTCAGGCATACGAAATTCGAATTTCTACCATGTTCACTGGGTCAGTTTGGATTATAAGATGTTATAATCAAACTGCCCATTCTGGCCTGTGGGGACAGGTAGCCTTGTAATAGTGAAAAATGAAAATGGCTGTAATTCACTATCAAGACATGCCACACACATTAGGGCATGTCCTACCTCTTACACACAATGCGCACAGCCTTTGGGTCTACCTTAGGGTTGTCTGATAAATAGAAAAGGGAAGGTTTAGGGACTGGCAAGTGTGTGCACTTGCCAAGTCAACATGGCAGTCCTAGGTTGCACACAGGCTCTGCAATGGCAGGTCTGGGACACACATTACAAGCTGCTTCTGTGGGTGGCACAATCAGTGCTGCAAGCCCACCAGAAGCATTCTATTTACAGGTTCTGGACAGCATGGTGCACTGTACTAGGGTCTGACAAGTAAATCAAACAAGCCAATCATGGAGTCAATAATCAATAAATCAATTTAACATAGGGAGCACTTGCACTGTGGCACTGGATAGGAGTGGCACAGTGCCCAACGCATCTAAACCAGCAAAACATATAAAAAACAGAGGAGGCAATCAGTGAAAAATGGAACGGAGACTCACACCGATGGTACTAGGTCGAACACTCAGCTCAATTTCTTTACCAGTCTCTACAATGTAAAGTCTTTGAGGGGAGGTGGTGGACATGTGGGTCATCTCGAGACCGGGGGCCCTACCATCACAGCTCACATCAAAACTGGTATTTCATTTGTACAGGCTCAACACCAGCGACCTAATAATATTGTCTGTGACATCATTACAGTCACACCCTATGGGTGCCTCCCATTCTCCAATGACGATTTACGTCATTGGAGAATGGGAGGCATTGCCTGTGTAGATGCATTTGATGCAATTTGCTCCCATCAAAGAGCTAGTATCTGCTGATATGAGGTGCCCTGGTATTGGCTCAACTGTGTGGAATAACAGTGCCTGACTCTGGGTTGTGGTGAGGGACCTAAACCTTTTGCAATAATGTACCCTCATTTACATCAAACTCTGACTGAAAGTCTTTGGAAGGGGAGGGAGATAGTTTGCAACTGTAAGTTCAGCTCACAGCTGTAGTGTAAAGAATTGTGGCTCATGGTGCACCCCGCGCTTGAATGCTTGTGGGCTCTAGTCGATTCTCACCACAGCATGTTTGTATTCAATTCAGTGTTATCATTCAAATGCATTATTGTCTTACTAGGCCCGTACTGGCAGAGATCAGTTGGCGAAGATTCCATCTGACCTAGTCAGTTTGTCCTGGTATCTGAGCCGGCCAATCACTTACTTACCACATTTTGACGACAATTATTCTTCACTCCCCGACAATTTTCAGCACTTGGGTTTCTTTATTTATGGAGTTTTTCACCATGCCGCCTGTTGCCTGCAAACTGCGCTGAAAGTGGGAGCGTTCCAGTGTCTATTTCTACAAGGGACGTCTGTGTGCCCCAGAGACACCTGCGGCAAGTTTGAGGAGCGCCCCAGCGCCTACCGCTGAGGAAAGCTATCTGCTAAGGCATCTCGTTGCTTGGCAACAGCTTCCCAGCAAATGGCAGGCAACACAGTGACGTCACACGCAGTGGCCATCTTGAATCGGCCTGCTTCAATGATTTTACAGCAGTCGAGTTCTTGTTGCTGATCGCACATGTGAGGAAACTTCGACCGACGCATGTTTTGGTAACTTCTGGATTTACCGCCTGTGCAGCGGAGACTCCAGGTACGCTGCTGATATTGATTTTGTTCACTTTGCTCATCACAGGTACTTTGTTTTTGATGTGACTTGTACATTTTATTCTGTTGGCATTCCTTATTTCTTTTTGCTGTACTTTTTCTGGCATTGTTCTTCAATTTCAAGTGCCCCAGCGTTATCTCTGTTTTAGATGTTTGCTACCTCGTGCTGCAGTATGGACACACCAAAACAAATTACACAGCGTCCTCCCTTTTAGTCTCCACCTGGCAAACCTACCATAAAGTGTGCACATTGGTTTCATTTATTTAAAAACCATCTCATGGCTATTAATGCAGGCAATTACTGTCCTGAACGTAAAGTCACATTCTTGTATGGTAGTTTGACTCTGACAGCTCAGCAAATATTCAACAATTTGCTAGCAGCAGTGAGGCCCCGTGGACAGTCTGGGGATGATCCTTGGAATGTATACTTAGAAGCCATTGAAAGGTTGCGTAAATCATTTTCAGAGGAACCAAGCATCATTTTTGGAAAGACATAATTTTGTTAAACGCAACTTCCTGAACAAGGGGTTGAGGAGAATGTAGCTGCACTCAGGATTTTTAGCAGCCCCATGTGAATACGGTCCAAATGTAGACACATATATTTGTGACCAGTTAATTTTTAGGTCTGAGAGACTTATTGTAAGGGGCTTTCAAAAGCTCACAACATGCGGGTAACCGCAAGCAATAGGCCACACACGCACAAGCGTTACCCGTGCGTGCGCCATATGTTCTCAATTATCGTGCCCAGATACTGGCGCGATAATTCAAAATTTGCAAACATTTATGACAAGAATTTTCAATTCTATTAAGGACTAGGAGGCGAGGATTATGCTATCTCATTTCTTTAATGAAATGCCCAGCAGCCATAGAAACAAATAAACTACATTACCCAGAAACACATGGGTAACAACCATAGAGTATGTGGTATAAAAGGTCATAGAGATAGTCACTCCTCCTCTTTCTTTCGTGAGAACATATCCAGTAAAGCAGTACAAAGCCAATCCGGAAAGTCAAATAAGGAAAACAGCATCACCCATTCAGGAAGGCCAAGGAACATCCAAAAGGCAACCAAGTGAAGAAAACTGAAGCTGGAGGACTCTGAAGGAGCAGGTAGGCAGACACCAGGCAGGTCGGAAAACTCCTCATTTGGAATCAGATCCTGAAAAGAAGACACAGCCGTAATACCAAGCTATGCAAAATACTGAGCATAGAAGCAAGGGAGGGTGAATAAACAGGATGCATATAAGGAAAACATCATAAGCATAAATGCAGAATATGAATAACAATAAATGCATACAATAACGGGTGGGATAATCCTCGCCTCCTAGTCCTTAATAGAATTGAAAATTCTTGTCACGAATGTTTGCAAATTTTAAATTCTATTGCAGGACAGGAGGCTCCGATTATGCTTGTTTAAAGCTGATCCACCACCACAGAAGCAACAGTAGCAATAGGTTTAAAATAAAACATCTTGAAAACAGAGTCAGAGGACCAATCCGTGGCCTTCATAATGTCAAACAAAGTAACCCCCATAGAGAAAGCTTTAGAAGCCATGGCTCCGCGAGCTGAGTGTGCCCCAAACACAGAAACATCAATCCCAGCCTCAGCCATGAGCCAACGAGCCCATCTAGCTAAAGTAGCCGGGGTGACAGGGCGGAAAGGCTTTTGCAAAGCAATTAACAACTGACCCTGCATATCTGAACGAAAAGAAGCAGTACTTACTTCATAATCTTTGAGACATTGGACGACACACAGATTAGGACGAGCAGGGAAAGCAGGATAAGAAATCACTGTAGTGTTTGTCTTAGTACGCCTGGTAAGGTGAAAGGTAACGCCATCCGGCGTGAAATGACGGCCGGCTAGATCCAAAGCACGGACATCAGACACCCGCTTGCAAGAGATCAGACACAGTAACATAGTTAATTTGGCCGACAGTTGCTTACGGGGCAGCAATGAATTAACAGGCCAGGCCTCCAAAGAACGGAGAACAACCGACACGTCCCATAACGAGACGAATTTAGGATGTGGAGGATTCGCAAGACGAATCCCCTTGAGCAGTTTAGAAACCAGCGGGTGTTCACCTGCAGGTTTACCGTCCACCGGGAGGTGGCCCGCTGAGATGGCAGAATGAAAATTGTTCACCGTGCGATACGCCAAACCAGAGGAAGCCAGGGAAGCCAAAAAATTCACTATAGCAGAGACATCCGCTGAAGCGGGATCAACTTGCCGTTGAACACACCAGTCACACCAACGTTTCCAGGATCCCCTGTAACGTTTGTGGGTGTTGGAATTCCAGGCGTCACTAATGAATTTGGAAGCGTCCGCAGAAAGTCTTGGGACCGACCAGCATCCCCCGAAATCCGCCACACTAGCAGGAGGAGAGAGCCTGAGAGAATCAGGGGATGCGGATTCCGAAGAGGATCTAACAGGAGATTCCACTTACGGGGAAGAAGGACCGGCACTGCACAACTCATCTCTAAGAGAACCCGGGAACCACGGTTGAGCCCGCCACAGAGGAGCAATCAAAACAATCTCCGACTGGAACCGTTTCGTGTAAGCCAGAACCCTGGGTATCATCATGAAAGGGGGAAAGGCATAACACAGAGCAGGTGGCCACTGCTGAAGAAAAGCATCCGTGGTCAGAGCCTCCGGATCCGGTCTCCAACTGAAGAACAGTGGGAGCTGAGAATTGAGCCGAGAGGCAAACAGATCCATGTGACACGGTCCCCTAGTCCGGAGAAGAGCGCGAAAGGCGCGGGGATGCAACCTCCAATCGCTGAAGTCTTTCAGGTGTCTGGAATGCCAATCCGCAACCTGATTCTCGCGGCCGGGAAGATGTTCTGCAATAACCGTGATCCTTTGTTGCAGACAAAAATGCCAAAAGTCCTTGGCAATCTCCGCCAGAAGCTTCGAGCGAGTACCGCCAAGATTGTTGATGTAACGGACTGCTGACACGTTGTCCATGCGGAGAAGAATACAGCACTGGGACTGAAGGGGAGAGAAACACTTTATCGCGAAGGACCCTGCCAGGAGTTCCAGGCAATTGATGTGCAGGGAAAACTCCCGAGGAGACCAATGACCCCCAGTCGAGACAGAACCGCACCAGGCTCCCCAGCCCCATTGACTGGCATCGGACTCGATCACCAACTCCGGTAAAGTGCCGAAGAGGGCTCGACCATTCCAGGCCTCCATGTGGTCCAACCACCACTGCATCTCCCATTTCGCTTCCTCCGATAGAGGAATCTGAATCCGAAGACCTTTCCGGAGATGACGGATCTTCAGGCGTTGCAATGCCCTGTAATGTAGAGGCGCCGGGAAGATCGCCTGAATGGAGGAGGCACACAGACCGACAACTCGTGCTAACGACCTCAACGACACAGTCGGTTTGGAAATAACAGTAGTCAGCTCTCTCTTGATATAACATACTTTCTGAGCGGGTAACAGAAGTTGACAGGTAAGAGAATTGACCTGGAAACCCAAAAAGTCCAACACTTGAGTCGGGACCAAGACAGACTTCTGGACGTTCACAAGGAACCCCAGAGACTGCAAGAGATCGATGGCCCAGTTCAGATGGGTCAACACTCGAAAAGGGGATTCCGCCAGAATGAGGATGTCGTCTAGATAAATAATCTGGCGCGTAGAAATTCCACTACCGGTCTCAGAAGTTTCGTAAAGCACCAAGGTGCTGACGATAGGCCGAACGGGAGAACCTTGTACTCGTACCATTTCCCCAGCCATTGAAACTGAAGGAAGCGCCGATGAGGTGGAAATATTGGGACTAACAAGTAAGCGTCTTTGAGGTCCAGACGAACCATCCAATCCTTCTCGTGCAGAAGATCCCTCAACAGATGGATGCCCTCCATCTTGAAATGCCTGTAAAGTACTCCGTTGAAATCCCTCAGGTTGAGAACCAAGGGAAATCCTCCCCCTTTCTTTTCCACCAGGAAAACCGTGCTGGCGAACCCCTGAGGATGGTGCACGGTCGGAACTATGGCCTCTTTTAACAGGTGAGATTCCAGTTCCGCGGAAATGAACTCCTGATCCTGAGTGGAAAAGCAAAGTGGAGAGGGAGGATGGGGCTGAATTGGGTGATGATAGAATTCTATCCGATAACCTTGAACAGTCTCCAGCACCCAAGCATCGTTGGAGATCAATCGCCAATTGTCTAAGAAAAACTGTATCCTGCCCCCAAGAATGACACTGCATAGGAATTAGGCTCACCTGATGAATTGAAATCCTGGTATCCACCATAGGATCCTCCAGAACAACCTTTCTGGTACTGTCCACGTCCTTTTTTGGAAGGATAGAAGTTAGATCTGTTGTAGGACCCGGAATCCTGTTGACCGCCTCTGTGGGACTGGTTTCCAATTTGGGTGTTCTGACCACGGCCGAACGAACGTCCCCTACTTCGTCTGGCCCTGCCGAAAACCGGACGAAAGGCTCGGCGTAAAGAGGCCTGAGCCTTGTCCAAACCACTGAATGTATTAACAAACGTGGTCAGTTCTTTTAAGAAGGGTTGGCCAAAGAGTAAACCTTGAGCTTCCGGACCCGCCTCAGAAGTGCAAAGTTCAGCAAGCTTCGGGTCAAGCTTTAGAAGAATCGAGCGACGACGCTCACTGGAAAGGGCACAATTCGCATTGCCAAGTTGGCAAATGGCCCTCTGAGCCCATTCAATCAACTCATCAGGATCCACCATCGCTGAAGATTCTTTAGCTACAAATCCAAGATCCAGAATCTTGGTGAGCGGGCCCATAAGATCTAGAACCTTATCCTGGCAAAAGCGCCGAGAGCGGTCCAAGCCCTTCTTAGGGTCTTTTGCATATTTGCGAAGATAGGTAAGCATTGTGAGATCAACTTCGGGGGTGTCTGCAAGATGATCCGCCAGGTCCGGGCGCAGACATTCGGAGCTAAGGCGAGCTCGCACATCTTTGTCAAAAGGCTGGCATATGTGAGTTTGCACATACTCAGCCACCGCAGGGGAAGGAAGCCAGGCTGATGAATTAGGATGGACAATGTCCAAGGGTTCAAAAGTCAGGACAGGAGGGTGCGTGGGTGCATCCACGAAATGCTCTTTGCATACCTTCTTCTTGGGAGGAGGTCTCGTATGGTCAGATGATGAAGACGAATCCTGGTCATCCGTACCCACAGGGGAAGCAGTGGAAGGCGCACCCACCTTGGGTACAGGCTTCACAGAATGCAAGGTTTTAGCCAATTTTTGGAAATCCGAAGAATGAGGATTTTTAGGGGAAGAAGAAGACTTGCGCGAAGCAGGTACCCATCCTTGCTGCTGCTCATACTGGGTCAAATGCCGCTTCAGAGGCGTAATGGCTCTAACCAAAGCTTTATTAACTGAATGATGTACCCCTTGATCAAGAGCCTCCACCAAATCATATTCCTAGGACTCAGGGGCTTCTTCATCATCATAATAGTCATCCCCGTAATATGAAGCAATCATGGTTCTCACTAAGTGAGAAAATATATTCAGCCCACTGGATGACTAGAATCCGGTTTGCCAAAGGCAAAAAGCAGGGGGAGTGTAAAAACCCCAACAGCAAGCCAAAGAAGCAGAAAAAACTGCCCAAAAGTAAATACAAAGTGGAAGGAGGGCTTGCTGAACACAAAAACACACTCTAGGCAGAGCCTATGCCAGGATTATCCAGCCCAAAGCCTTTAACCAGCAATGGGCGTCAGTAAGGGTTAAACACACCGGCTGTGGGCGTCGACGCTGAGAAGAGGCGTCTCTCTGTGGGCTCCGTGTCTCTGAAGAGATGTGGAACAATGAAATGAGCAACCGCGCATGCGCGGAATGCTAAAAGCCAGGCGCGTTAGGAGTGAGCTCGCGCTGCTGCGCGCGAGGCACACAAACCCCCGTCTCCCGTTCCACATGGAAAAGTAAACAAAACACTGGCGCCGAGCGCCCGGGTACAGGAAGGCGGACCACGCGCTTCCAAAGGAAACCGAAGATTTGGCAAACACGAGCCAAATACTGCAAGCCGAAGCAATGAAACGGAAAGCGAAAAGCGTGTGCAGCACAGACACACAAAGCGCTAAAAGCGCAACTTGAAAGCACGCGACAGCAAGAAATTAAACAGCAATTCAATAACAATAATACAGGTAAGATAAGTCAAAAGCACTTAACTGGCTGCGGAGCAGCAAAGAAAGAGGAGGAGTGACTATCTCTATGACCTTTTATACCACATACTCTATGGTTGTTACCCATGTGTTTCTGGGTATTGTAGTTTATTTGTTTCTATGGCTGCTGGGCATTTCATTAAAGAAATGAGATAGCATAATCGGAGCCTCCTGTCCTGCAATAGAATTCAAAACATATGGCCTGGTGCTTGCTATCACGCGTGCGCAACTCGCGGGACGCTGCATTCCTTTTTTTTTTTAAACGTTCAGTGCGATGCGCGCGCGCTTGTTTAAGCAACACACACTACGAGCTTATTGCCTGGAATCCACAGACCCTGAGCCCCTCCCTCATTCACCAGCCCCCTCCCTCTCTCTCTCCCCCCCTCCCTGGCCCTCACTCGGTGCCCTGTCAGGTACTTGACATGGTCGCTGCTGGTTGCTTTCCCTTTCGCTAGCACTCCACAGCGTTTCTCGTGAGCTGACAGTCACTTTCACTTTCGCGAGCACTCCACGGCCCTTCTCTGCCTGCAGCGCATGGCCCCTCTGCCTGCAGCGCATGGCACCACTGCCTGCAGCGCACAGCCCTTCTGCCTGCAGTATATGGCCCTCTGCCTATCGCTTGTAAAGATCACAGCGGCGTGTGACCCTGCTGTCCAGGCCCCGTAGAGGTGCCTGCCTTCTCGCTGTATTCCTGTAAGAAGCCACATGTAATGTGTGCCCCTTATGGGCACCATTCTAGGGAGGGTTCTGTTTACTCTTACTTCCCACCTCTCACTCTATATCTGAAGGGCCCACCGCCCATGGAGTGTGTGCCCCCTCAAACGCCGTCCACAGGGCCGTGCTCTTTCTTTTTATCCCTTCCTCTTTATCACTGTTAGGAGGCACAGTGCCTTTTCAGTGCACGTCTGGGGGGACTTGCTCTCTGTGTATTACTGCAAGGAGCCAAAGCCCCTGCAATGCGGGGCCTCTCAGTGCGCGGCCTGTGCAGGGTGCCCATCACTCTGTATTATGTATTCGGGCCCACAGCTCCTGTAATGTGTGGACCCGCGGTGAATGGCATGTAGAGGATCCTGGTCTGAGTGTTACTTCTAGGTGTCCCACATTCCGTGTAACGCAGCCTTTTTGTGCACGGCCTGTTGGGGGACCTGCCTCATGTCTATTGCTGTAAATTGTGGCCTCTTGGTGCATACTGCATAGTATGTGCAGGGGCCTTCCCCCGTCTGTGTCTCTCTCTCTCTCTCTCTCTCTCTCCCTCTCCCAAATGTACTCTGCCCTCTCTGCTCCCGTAATGTGTGGCTCCTCGGCCCACGAGATATAGGCGTTCCCTGTCTCTCAATGTGTAAGGGCCCCACAAGCCGTGTCACGTGGGGCCCGAGGCAGGCTCCTGTAGTGCGCCCGAGCTCTCTCTGAGGTGAGTAGTCACAGCTGCAGTCCTCACCTGCTCGCACGCCCATCCTGCAGCGCTGACACTGCCGCACATATTGCATCACTTTTATCACTTCATTAAAATGTTTTTATTGTCTCTGTGTAGAGCAGGCCCAGCCATCCTTCACGCAAGCTCCTGGAGAGCAGACAGGCGGGGAATGCATAATCAGGAGAGTTGCAGCCTGCTCCTCGGAGGGCGAGTTCTCTGCTCTACCTCAGTCCCTGCATAATCAGCGGGAAAGGGAAGTACATAAATGTTCCAGTGAAACGCTCTGGTACCTCTCTGCACTCCCCTTTCCCGCTGTATCTTCCCTCAATTCTTTGATTATGCTTGAGTCTCTCCTCTCCCTCTGTATATTGTCTGCACCCCTTCAATGTACCCTGCCTTCTCCGCCCCCTCTGTACATTCTCTGCACCCCTTCAATGTACCCTGCTTTATCCTCTCCTTCTGTGTATTCTGTGCACCCCATCAATGTACCCTACCTTGTTCGCCCCCTCTGTATATTATCTGCACCCCTTCATGTAGCCTGCCTTCTCTCGCCCCCTCTCTGTATTCTGTGCACCCCATCAATGTACCCTGCCTTCTTCGCCCCCTCTGTATATTATCTGCACCCCTTCATGTAGCCTGCCTTCTCTCGCCCCCTCTCTGTATTCTGTGCACCCCATCAATGTACCCTGCCTTCTCCGCCCCTCTGTATATTCTCTGCCCCTTCAATGTACCCTGCCATGCCAATAGCTCTAAGTCTCGCAAATGCCAGACCTATTGCATTGCCAACAATACTTGCAGTCATAACACACTAGGTGTCAAATATATTTTCAAACTGCCAATAAAGTTACTCGTATCTACCTACTGTAAATATTTTGCAATCACAACATCGTATTTAGTAGTGTATAATAAACAAATGTGTGCTTTTTAAATACCAAAAAAAGTAACTACATTTTTATTGATGTTTTAAATGCATTATGATAAATACAAAGCACTAGCCAATAAAAACTCCCTTTAATAGGCCTTTAACTACACTACAACTGTAAACTGCTGCAATTGGTAAAAAAAAACAGGCCACTTTGCAAAATATTAATTAGCACTCATATTCACAAAAACTACTTACACCTACCAATGGCTATGCCAATGCTTGTTAATTGTGCTTTCAGGGAGATCCAGGAACGACTACTTAGTTGTCACAACCCCATATTACGATGTCAGGAGGGACACTGCTGTAGTAGAATAGGGTCAGACCAACCTCCAGTCAGCAACCCCAACCACAGCATTACAACATGACGGCACTTGGTGTGGTCGCTTACTCCCATTTGTCTATGAGAGCTTGTGCTGTGGCCGTAACTGGTGTAGCAGGCACCTCAGGGTGCCTGCCACACGGTGCAGGGATGAACGGGAGGCAGGGTGAAAGAGGCCGTTCTAGGGGACCCCAATGTCGCTTTCCGACAGGCTTTCAATGTCGGAAAGCCCGACGGTGGAAACGCTGTCCATGGGAATTATGGGCCGGCCTTTGTCTAGCTGACGAGCTCCTTGACCCCATCAGAATGACTATCAGGTTTCACTTTCGACCGCCTGCATCGTAATGTGGAAGTCAAAACTGAACCAATGATGGGACCCGGAAAGCCTTCGACCTGCAGTCGAAAGCTTTCTGGGTCACATCGTAATGAGGCCCTTAAGACTTAGCCTAGAACATAGATTTATCTTTAATATCCTCAAAAGTTTTAAATTCGGCGTCTACAGTAAATTTGGTGTCAAACGCAATTCCAGAACAAGAAGGTGATACTTTGTGTGCAGCTTTCAGTAGAGAAAAGTCTTTTGTACAGGACGGAAATACAAAGAAGGATTCAACTTACTGTTACCGATGTAGATTCAAGAACCATGTTAGCAACTATACTGGTTGTCCCGCAGTGGGCAAACGTTGCATATCTTGCAATAAATTAGGACACTTTCAAGTGGTGTGCATGAGTAGCAAAGCTCCTGTGCGCGTTAGCTGCATTGCTGCGGAAGTCTTCGTTAACTGATGCGATCTGTGGGACACTGAGGCGCACTGCTGGAATCCGCCGACATTGCGGGTTATTGTAATGCAGCCTGAACTTTCCCAACCTGCAGGCCCCGTGCAGTCCTGAAACCTTAACACTCTAGCACCCCCGCGGGGCAGCTCCAGGTGTCCGCCCCTTGCCAGTGGGACTCAATCTCCTTGATGTGCACGCGCCCCGCCGTCCAGGATATCGAAGAGGGTCTACAGGCAGCCCATCTGTGCCCTCCGGCGGCACCAGGGGCACCGGCCGGCAGGGGTCCGAGCTCAGAGCAGCAGCCATGGAGCCCCGGGACAGGGGACTTGCCCCCTTCCGACCCCGGAGATGCCGCCTGCGTCTGGAGAGGGAGAAGAGGCGCTGCTACATGATGCTCCAAGGAAGATGCACAGCCTTCCACCCGGGGCAACTTTCATCCCACATGAAACTCTGTTGATCGCTCTGGTGAGAGGCCCCCTCCTCCTTCCCTTTATACTTTGTTTTTGACTTTGCTGCCTCCCATTCTGCGAACAGCTTCCTTGGCGCCGGAGGTCTTCCTTCCCTGACCCCTGGTCTCCAAATCGAACTCCTCAGCCCAACTCCTCATGGACGATGAGGCTGTGACTTTGCTGCGGACTGCCTTTCTCCCCCCGGACTTGCTGGCTATGGCAGCCCTCTTCCTGGACTTTCAGACTTGGACCGTTGCACTCCCCGCCATTTTCTTTTTATGACTCGCTTCTTCTGCTACCTCTCTCCTCCGCCATTTTAGCGTTCTCTGACCTCCCCCTATGTCCTAACGACCTTTCTATTGTCTCTCCTGTTGCATCTGAGACACTCCTCGCTGTCCTACTCGTTACCATCTGCTTCCCTTTCTCGTTTCTCTCACTTTCCTGACCTTCTCTGTCTCTCCCCTGGTGCTGTGACTGCATCCCCCCTCCGACTGCATCCCCCCTCCAACCCCGCTTAATGGAACTCTGCTTTTCTGTATATAGAGATAACTCTAATCACTAGTATATGCAGTAGACCTTTGTACTCTCTACCATTCCTATGTGACTCTTAGAGTATATCCATGTGTATCCCTTCCCTATGTATATAGAGATAACTCTAATCACTAATATATGCAGTAGACCTTTGTACTATTTACCATTTCTATGTGACTCTTAGAGTATATCCATTTGTATCTCCACCTTGTGTGACTTTACATCTTGTACATTTGCAATTTTTTTCTGTTTGTATCCTTTATGTAACGCATGCAATCCTAAATCCTTATGTTTTTCAACTGGTTCTTATGTAAAGCGCTCTGACACCTTCGGGTAAAGTTTGCGCTATATAAAATCGCATAAATAAATAAATAAATTATACATTGATTCCATCAGCAATGTAGTTTTGACTGCTGATTGTAATATGGTGTGCACAGCTGTGAAAGTTCCCACTTGAGATGCCATAACAGATGATTTTCCTTACAAGTTATGGCGGACTCAGGCTTGCCAATTACTATTTTCCGTGACACAACTTTCTATGAAAAGTGGGTGCGAGAAAAAGTTCTATCTACACCTGATATTAATCCTAAAGCATCTGTCGAGAAACCCATTGATATGCTCGGTTTCTTTACAGCAATTATACAGTGTCTGGGTAGGGAAACCATTAATAAAGTGTACGTTGTCATCAAAGGTAAGGACAGGACCTAGCTAAAATGGGTCTATACCTGGTTCCTGGCTCTGACACTCCAGGGATGGTAGGTGACACACCTGAGAAGTCAGTATGTAGCTTGGAGGAACCACTTCTGACAATTCTAGATAACTACAAGGAGCTCTTCAGTGAAAAGGTTGGGACTGTCAAGGGGTTTTGTCCACCACATCAGAGTCAAACCTAATGCTAAGCCTTTCATTCACAAGGTGCAACAGATTCCTTTCACTGTCGAGGATGAGTTTAAACAATTGCTAAATGATCTTAACACCCAAGGCATCATAGAACCTGCAGAGTCATGCCAGTGGGTGGCTCCGATCATAGTTGCATGAACAAAATCCGGTGAGATCAGGCTCTATGCAGATTTGAGAAACTTGAAAGCCAACATTTTAGTGGACAGCCATCACCTACCTAGGATACAGGAAATGCTAGCTAACTTAGGCAGTGCAAAGTGGTTCTCAATCATTGATTTGAGATCGACCTACCATCAGATTGTCTTAAATGAGGCCTCTCAGGACTTGACAGCTTTTGTCACTCCTATAGTACCTACAAATATCTTAGGCTGCCTTTTGGGCTGGCATCAACTGCCTGTTTCTTTCAAAAGCTTATGGATGTTTTGTTTACCGACATAAAAGGGGTCCAGGCCTACCAGGACGACATACTGGTCTTTGAAAATTCTCTAGAACATAATATCATTGTTTACAAGGTGTTGTCCATCCTAATGCACAGGGGTATGACAGTCAGGAAGGATAAATGTAAATTTGCCACCAAAGAGTTGTAATACTTGAGGCACACCATATCAGAATCTGGTATTAAACCAACATTTTCTTTAGTGAAGGCCTTCAAGGAAACATGCACACCTACGGACCATGATGTGCTGTGCACCTTGCTGGGTCTTGCTGAATACTACGCAAGGTCTGTTTCAGGAGACGCTTTAGCAGTGGAATATCAGGTCTTTACTTAGAAAAGGTCAGAAATGTGTTTGGTTCAAGGAAGTACAACCCGCTTTTGAAAATGTGAAAGATTTAATTGTACAAGCACCAGCACTGTCGGCATTCAGGGTAGACTGTACCTCGATAATCACAGTGGGTGGCAGTCTTCAAGGGCTATGTGCTGCGTTGAGTCAAAAGATAGGAGCTAAGGAACAAACCAGGTGCGGGCATGTATCTGGGCAGTACAAAAGTTTAAGATGCAGGTTTGGGGGATGTGGTTCGAACTTCATACGGATCATATACCCTTAGTTTTTATCTTTACAGGGGGCATGCACAACAATGTGTCAGCCAGGTTGACCAGACATGTGTCCAAACTACACGAGTACACTTTCACTATTAGCCAAGTATTTGGCGGTCAGAATTTCAAAGCAGACTGCCTCTCCGGAATGCCACTGCCAGAGTTTGATGAGGAAAGTACCAGTGGCAATATAGAATGTGTTGCTTGCATTGATGCCACTCACGCTTTACAAGATCGTGATTTCATATTTAGTGCTGATGAGTGGTTAAAAGCATGTCAGGAGGACGAGGTGCTGAAACAACTTGGCACACACACTGTGAAAGGCTGACCTGTTACATGCCTCCAGGGTGATTTAAAAACATATGCACAAGTAACCAACGAACTCTCATTGATTGGTTGGCTGATTTTGAGAGGTGATTAGCATATTCCCCCTCCAAAATACACCATTTCGTCATTTCCAAAGCACATCAGGAGCCTCTAGGCAACACTAAGACATACAAGTAATACTACTAGTGGCCTGCCTTAGATAGCCAGGAGAGGTTTACAGTGGACAAGTGTCCTGAGTGTCTACTGTCAGAAAAACGTTGGTAGTCAAACAAAGCACCTTCCTGGCTCACGTTGGGCCAAATTAGGTCTTGACTTTCAGGACCTTACATTAACTTGCCAGGGTACAAGAGATATGTCATTCTTTTGGTTGATTATTTTTCAAAGTGGTTATATTTGTCCTTTGTAAACTCTTCCTCTACTAACACAGCTATTACATTCTTGGAGCAGGTATTCTCGATAGAAAGGTCTCCCAGATATTTAGGTATTGACAACGGGACACCTTTCTTGTTTTAGATGGCGACGCCTTTGCTTGCATGACAACAAGCCAGTGCTCGTATCTGGAAAACCCAGATCTTGTAACCTGCAGGCTCAAAGACACCCCGGATAAAGAAATAAGGTGCTAGCCTTCATGTCAAAGGTAGGTCAAGGCGGCTTCTGGCAAGGATGTCAACATTCTACACTGGGGCCAATAACTGCACAACTAAAATGTCCAATACTTAAATGATGACAGCAAAAATATTAACTGTGTTAATACATCTACTTACTTTTAATTAAATAACCTAACAACATATCTACTTTTTAGCAGCTTAGAAATACTGCCAGAAAATCACAGTGATGGGACATTGTGACAATGAATCTTTCCAAGTGCAGTCCAATCGTATGTGAGCGAACAAGTTCTAGGAGGCAGAATTTAGGCAGTTCTTTTGCTGTAGATATTTTGGTGAAATACATTACCTGCACCTGCAAGAATTCATTACAGTCTGTTTGTTTTGGTTACTTTTTTTTAAAAGTATTTGACAAACAGATTTCCAAGAAGCAACGCTTCCTGGAAGCACCAGGAAGACAATTGTAGTAAAGGACTAGTCTTTGGAACATAGATCATCAATGGGCGTGGGATGAGATATTGCGCCACTTGTAAATCAATTCTTCGAACAAGTGTGAGCTGTACAATATGCAATGGTGACAACACTAGCTAGCACACTCTACAGCTTTTTTACCGTATGACATTTCCACATTCTTTGAATACACATAGTTACACTTTGAGGCACAGGAAGATGAAGCGATTTCTCCTCAATCCCACAATTTGTCTTCAAATGTCAAAGCAATTTTTGAAACCAGTGTCTAAGATCAACACTGAGCAGCTACAGCACAAGACCACATCTCCTATTACCTGTTACATTCTGGGGTACATCTTACCATCTCATTCTATAACATTTTAAGTAGTAATGATTGCGAGCAGTTACAGGCTTTTCAAGAAGGTCAGTGTGGGTGTACTCCAGCTCAGCACTCAACACTGTACCCAGCTGTTCACTATAATCATTGTCCCGGCTGGTGCTTCTCCTTTGAAAAAAGAAGTACTTTATTTTATATACAGACACAATACTACACACTACAACAATTATTAAATACCTGATACTAGGTGTGAGACCCATATGCTTCAAGATGGAGCCCCTGTTAGGCGCCCTACGCCCGCTCTCTCTCTCCACTCTGAGAGCATAGGGTTCAAATGACAAATCTTCTAGATTAGGTGCAGCACACCCTCCCCTCTCTTAGCACACAGTTAGCTATTGGAGCTAAATAGCTTTTATAGTCCCAGACCGTTCCATCTTCCTGGGGGTGAAGGGCCACAGTGGGTATCCTGCTGGCTCATGGGCTGGTTCATAGGTGGGATAAGCACCACCAAGTGCACTGCTTGGGTCAGTACTGCTCAGATGGGTTGGCTGCAGGCTGAGTGGTGAGTCTTCAGAGGGTGGTGGCAGGAGCAGCAGCTTCTGGAATGGGCCCTCTTCTGTGCTGCAGCAACCTCTCACAACAGACAGTGCTCCTAGGCCTAGCAGGCCCAACTCCTCTAGTAAACACACTACAGCCAGCCAGCAAAAACAGTCAAGGCAAAACTCTAGGGGTACACCACACAATCTTACTTTCCCACAGGCCCCTCCACTCAGCAGGAGGCGGGAAAGAACTACTCACACTCATGTGAGTTCTCATCGCGTAGGCAGAAAAACATTTGAAAACACCATCAGCATTTGCATGGTGAGTCCCAGGGCAATGATCCATCATAAAGTCCCTACCCTGGAGGAAGATGGATCACTTAAACAGTTTGTATTTACTTCCCACATTTTCATCAGTCACTTGAGGAATCAGTGATCTGACTGCACCCTGGAAAGAGTTCTTAACAAGTATGGTTTCAGTTTTGTCAGTGCCCAGACCCCACAAATGTTTCCTCTCAACTGCACCGAGCCTCTGATCCCTGGGTAGTAGTCACCTACTGATGAAGACTAGAGGTAGGTCCATGCCCCACCATTCATCTGTGAAAGAATAACCCTAATACCATGCTCTGCAGCATCTGTCTGTACAAGGAACTCTTTACTGATGTCAGGTGCTTTGAGTACTGGTGTTCAATACATGGCTTCCTTCACAGTGTCAAATACCTTTTCGCACAACCTCTGTTCAGAGCACCTTCTTTGTCTGCTTCATGAACGTCAGCTCAGTCAGGGAGCAACAATGGTGTCATATACATTGATAAATCTCCTTTAATACATAGTGACACATAGCACTTATTTTAGGTGATACAGGTTCATCCCAGCTGGAACTGAAGACAGCAATGTCCTAGAGGTAGGTGGCACTGAAGTTCTCCAACCTAAATAGGACCCGGTTGACCAACCTTTCGAAGGTGGCAGGGGCATCTTTCAACCAGAAGGGCATAAATCTGAGCTGGAAGTGCCATTTGCTGTGGAGAATACTGACATTCCTTCCCCTCTCAGTTAGAGCAATCTCCCATTACCCTGATGTCAAACCAAAGGTATTGTAGTGTAGTTCCTAGTTTCCCACTAGGCCCTGCGCATTGGAATAACATAAACAGTAGTATCGACGTGGAACTGCTTATATTCCAGGCCTCCACTGACTATGCTAAACTTAATTGGGTTGTGTTACCAACTAGCTCAGAGGTCACTGGAAACTTTCTTCTCTGCATAGGAAGTGATCAGCTTCCCTGGCACAGACAAGAAGGGATTCAGTTTTCCAACAACCGTGCAACATGACAACTTTGCTCCTCAGATCAAGAGTCGATCTCTAGGGTCGTGTGAAACAATAGACATGTATTTCACTCAGTCAGTCTAGTGCAGTTTACTTTCACGATATGTAGAGAATAGAGAGACGGGCGTTTGTCAATAAAGGGTTAACATTTATTGAACAGTCTTTCTTCTCGTACAAGAGAAATGTATTGCCACAATTGCAATAATTGTTATTATAAAAAGTACGTACAGTAAGATAAGTATTGCGAAATAGAACTGTAAAAGCATTGATATGGTTTCTTAGCCATACAATGGTTTAAAAGTAATAAAACATATATACAGTCATATATACATTAGGCTAACATACTCAACTGGTGCTTCTAACTAAGCCTACCCCAGTGTGCCTGACCTAAGCCTAACACGTGAAAAGGGGAGTAAGTAAGTAGCTTTAAGTTAAGTTGGTTTTGCCAAGGTTTGTTTCAAGAATTCTCGTCTAAGGGTTTAGTCAACACCATACCTCTGAATAGAATGATGGAGGATTGGTATCTCCTTCAGGGGTCTCTCTCGATATCCCAGTCACCTGCGAGGGTAAACCGGAAACGCTGTAGCTGGATTTCTCTGCACGAGAAAGGCAGCGGCTGCTCTTCAGCGCGTCGAGGAAGGAGGGGGGACAGCGTCCGCGGGCAGCTGGAATCTGCTGGATGTCTTCGCAGAGGGACGTCTGTTCAGCTCCTTAAGCGTACTGCACCATAGTTCGCGCTGTAGCGGCGATAATGGTATCAGCAGCTTCACCACCACAGGATAGCAGGCTGCAGCGACAGAGTGCTAGATTTACCAACACAAGGTCATGCAGGCAGCCAGCATCAGTAGCTCGCAGCTCACAACAGCTCACATTGCTTAAGGCAACGTTGGTAATATTTATACCTGACAGGTGCCGGGTTTGACGCAAGTTTGCTGGACATAAGACGTCAATTAAAGATGTCACTAGGAAGTGATAGTTATCAGTTGCTCATTAGAGTTCCATTACTAATCAAAACATAGCAAGCGGGGATTTCCAGGTTTGCTAAGTTTTTATCTTGTTGAAGAACTCGGAGTGTTATCTAGGAATATCAGATAGTGACTACTGCTCTGTCATTGCACTAATTGGTCGCAAAGGAAGTGGCAGAGGGAACTATGCTGGAATGTGGCTCTGTTCGTGTGAGGCCAGAGATGACTTTTCAGAAAATCGCACTTGAACGGTTATGCCAATATAGGGAATAAAGGGATTTATAGCCGAATAGGGGCATAAGGTCACAGTATCGATCAGGAACCTAGATAAACACGCAACACCCACTCCACGGGTTAATGTCCATCAAAATTACTAAAACTAAGCAATTAGATGCATGTGTAACATTGCCCACCCCAAAATACATAAATGCATTCGAAATAGGCGTACTTGTAATACATGGAATTTAGGTACTGTACGTTTTTTTTTTAAGCATAGTAATCATTCAAAAAATTATTGCATATGAAATCAATGAACGATTATGCATAAGGAATTACACATGAAGTATCTCTGACAGAAAAAAAGCGAGATAAATCATCACATAAAAATGCATTGTAATAACATGTGTGCTAGAGGCTGGTGTAATGTTGTTATGTCTCTAGATGTGTTTAGAAATAGAAGTGTGAAGCTTCTGTTCTCTAAGAATAGTTTTTACGTTAAGCAAAGAATTGTTCGTGCCAAAAAGGGTCAATATTAAAAATGTCCAATTCAAAAAAAAAAAATTGTAATGCTTGAACGGGGAAACATAGAGTTCCAAAGCTTATTGCAGTCTTTGTTGATCAAAACTAAAGGCCGAATTCAGAGTTCATGGGAACGCTGTGTGTCGGAAAAGCATCTCAAAAGTTATTGTTTCTCTATGGGTGAGAACATCGTATCAGACAGGCTCTCAAAGAATTGATCTACAAATTCAGATGATAGTTCAACCAAATTAGATAGCGCTGTAACTTGGCAGGTGTGAGAATGATCGCTGTCATCGAAGGCAGGACCAGCAATGCTCACAAAACGTTGTACCTGGATGATGTTGCTTTTGTCACTCGCTCCACTGTTACCACTTGGCTGTAGTACAGGAGTCTCCACGAATGCCGTCATCAGGATTGGTAGCCGCTGGGGACAACACAATGCGTGAGCCGTTATTGGACTGAGCAAAGTATCGACGTCCATTGGTACTGCTGATGGAAGTGAAAGACAGATGTCCAACACGCATTCATCGCCGCAAAGCATACACCGTAGCACAGGTAAAATGCAATTTTGCCATATCGGTCTGAATGAAAGGAACCAGGTCATGTTTAGATCTCTCAGCCTGGCCAATCCGAGGACGTTAGTTATCCTGTCCCGGTAGCGCATTGCTAGGATTGTCTCTTCCATTCCCATGGGAGCTATGTCTGAGCCGAGGCTTGCCATAACGTAGCAGGAGGGTCAAAAATAGAATCCCTGCGACGAGTCCCAAAAATAATGGTATGCCGCCAAAAATGGAGTGCACAAAATTAGGAAAGATTCCCAAAATTGCCTGGAAGGGTGTTAGCAGTCCCGTAAAGACTGTCTTAAATATGCCTGGGATGCTTGTTGCACTAGACATGTTAAGGAGTTGGCTGAACATTTCTACGAAATGCACGGGGCAATTTGTTGATAAAAGGTCATGAACCTCAGTAGCTGTCCTTGCAACTAGAAGATCATACGTCTCTTTAGATGACGTTATAGGCACTGTTGTCTGTAAAAGTACAGATTTCATTTTGCTTAATGTATCAATTCGTATAGAATAGAGATTCAGACGAGGCCAGATGGGAGTCACTATGTCTGGAGGCCCACTCGGGAACAATGCTTGCATACAACATTTGACCATGGACGTTACTTGTACTAGATAACTTTTCCCTGGCGCGAGGCCACAACATCTGTGATCCGTTCTAAGAATGTAACTCCCGTTCGAAAGTTGCATAAAGAAGGGCTCTATCTGAGTTGCAGGTGTGACTAGCTGGTGGCATGAAAGGTTGTTTGAATTTCCATCACATGCTCCGTGTAAATTAATACCCTGACACAAAAGTATACCGCTTAGTGAATGTTTACAGTTATCACCACTAAGAAATACATTTTTGTCGCTGTCACTATAGCAAGAATGAGTGTATGGTAATTTCCATATAGATTTTACATATCCTTTACCCAATTGTTCTTACTGGCCAGCAGGTATGTATTCAAGGCACTTTTTAAATCGGAAAGTTGTTATCGGAATTGTGATAATTCCGTGTATTATCCATTCAATGACAGGACTCTCTGACATTGTCAATGGTAATCTCTCGAGTTTTTGGATGCTCAGGATTGTATAGTCTGCTCCTTTCTGTGCCAAACTGATCTGTTTATCAGTAAGGATAAAACTGGAAAATAATGACGTTGTGTTTATCAAACGCCAAGGCACATAGCCTGAACGAAGATTTTGCAGCGTCCAGCCTAATTCTATAATAGAGCGTAATTGAGACTGGCCTTGTTGTAACATAAGCAAATCTCTGTCTATCACATCAAAGGCAGAGGATACAATATTGTCCAACGAATATATTCTGGAAGACAGAGTCATTAACCCATTGTCTACCACAGAAAGTGATTTCTCCAAATTAATACGATCAATTTCTCGTATTTTTTCAGCAGTTTCAATTTGCTTTACTTTCCAAGCCTCGTTGTAAGCAGCATAGATGCTGGTCGCTATGAAACGCTTTTGACGCTGTTTGCGAGGTCCAAGAATGAAATCGCGCAAATCAGCACCATCTTTTAGTAAAGACAAGTGTTGCTTAATTTCAGCCAGTGTGGACGAGGTTAGCCATTCAAGGCAGAGCTTCCCTACACTGTATGTTGTTATAATCCCTGGATGTTGTCTCTGGGAGTATCTTGAGTCTAATCTGGTCAGTTTTAAACCCTGTGTTTTGTTCAGGAATCTATCTTGACAGCTATTTGTGTCTGTAGGCCAGATTAACCACTTTTTCCAATCAGGATGTGTTCTGTTGAAATGTAAAATTTGTGACACGTCTAACTCAATATCTGTGGTTGCATTCTCAGTTATTGGCTTTGGTATAGACGGTGTTCTAAGGTCTTTGTTCTTAGCTAGGCCAAGACAGGATGTTTGGTGTACTGTGTCATTTAAAAATAACATTTGTTCTGGTATCATGCAGGTTCTAAATAGTGCTTCAATGCCTTGCACCTGCCAATCTTTTGTACCCCAAATTGTTTTCGTTTCAATATTATTTTTCCAATAATCAAAACCAAATGTCATCATTTTGTCATAAAATGCTTCTGAATATATCAATTTAGAATTTGTCAGCATTGTTTTCATTCCTGTTTTATCTAACAGTTTATAATAAAACGTTTCTGCATCACTGGTGTTAAACCCTGAGAAGTATTTGAATTTCTCAAAAAATGCTTTAGAACTGCTTTTAGGTGGTGTAGAACAATGTTCCCATTGGTTATACATAAAAACATTTCTAGGCTGTGCAGATTTATGCAAGTAATGATCCCCATAGTGGGTGTAACAGAATAACTGCTCATAACTAGATGAACCTTGTAAATAATCATGATCTGTGAATCTAGCTGACATTACTAAATCAGACATCATGTCATTAATACTGTTAAAGTCCCAATCATCAGAGAATGTACTAGGAGTCACAAAGTCACTTAAGGAAACCTTTAGTTGATGAGGATACTTCAGGATTTCGACCGGACCATAGATCTCATAGTCTGTTTTCTCCCATACTACCCCACCAGGTATTGGAATTGCTGTGACATTTACTGTTGACAGTTCTCTTTTCTTCACGTGGGATGATCTGTGTGGTTTCAGGACTAGGTTGATGTTCTGACTTGCTGTGTCCATTCAATTGTAATGAACTTTCCTAAAATTAAAACTAAAATTAGGCAGAGTAGGAGTATGAATACCCCTGAAATAATCCAATGCTCAATCAACGGTGAATCCAGATATAGTTCTTTGATTTGTTGAAGGAGTCCTGTTGTATTTTCTTTAGAATACTTTTTTGTTTCTGGCATCACTTCGTGGTCATTTAAATCTTCAGAGAAGTTGTCGAAGTTGATGAAATAACCAGAGGCAGTTCTGTCAATTGATGGGATTGTTCTTTCAATCTGTCTCTCGGTAGCACTTTCTGATGCCACATCATTGTAGACTGGTGTTGTTTCTTGACGAACTGTTTCAATCTGTGTTTCAAGAGGCACGAGTTCCATGGCATTATTGCATAGTCCTTCATTGTGCACTGCAGGCTAATCGAATGTGATGAGTCTTTCAGTTTGAACCTCTTGGATTGTTGCAAGTTTGGGTATTCTGTTGTTTCTTGGGAGTCCACTGGGCCTACTGTTGATTATAGGCCACATGCTTGTGGTTTTACCAGATCGATGGACACAACTCTGTTCTCCTTTTTACCAGCAAGGGGCGGTAGCACAACTGATCTTGTTCCGGTGACTGCCAAGACAGGTACTGCTTTTCTGTAAGAAGGCCCAAATTCCTTCTTAACCGCGATCTTTTCTCTGACTAGATCCCCAATCTTTGGAATCCAGACAGGCCTTGCTGGGGCTGTTGCGGGTGGTGCCTCGTCAGTGGTACTTGGCTGTTGCTTTAACTTTATGTTGCTTAAGGATTTTCTTGTTTCATTCAGTTCCTGTAAAACAGCCAAACGATCTTTGATGTCAAAGTTTGTTGTATCTTCTTGTACCACTGACATCTGACTATCGAGGTCCTGAACTCGCATTCTAATTCCGAACCATAGTTCGTATGGGCTGAAACCTTTTAGAGAATTTCTTGGCATGTTGTTAAGACTAGTCTGGACACTTATTAAATGTTTGACCCACCCAGCGCCTGAACCTAATACCTTCGCTGTTATAGATTGCTTTATGCCCCGGTTTTTTCTTTCTACCACACTTTTCCCTTCCGGGGTATGACGGACAAGAATACCGCAACCCCATTCCCATGCTAGCCATGGCCTCCTCATAAGCTCAAGAGCTGAAAGCAGGACCCTGGTCAGAATGGAACGTGGTAATTGCGTATGTGCCGATATAGACTCGCAAATCTTTTATAACCGTTCTAGCGTCAGCCGAGCGCTGGTGGCCTCATTTTTTAAGTGCTTTTCGTCCTAACTGTTAATAGGACGCAGGATGGGGTGTAGGCAGCGTTACGCTCTTTCTGATTGGTAGCCGGTAGCAGGTTTGCTACTGCGATCCCTATTACAGTTTTCACAGTTGTTTGCATATATTTGGTGTTCTACACTCATTCCCGGCCACCAGAATACTGATTGTAATTCAGTCAGTGATTCCTTGATCTCTCTGTGCCTAGGACCCAAACCCATGTGTGCGTCTGCTATTAAAAATATTCTCCTGTTCCTGTTTGGAATTACTCTGTCCCCCACTCCAGGGATTCAAGCAAAAGGAACGGAGTTTGCATCGATTATGTATGCATAATTGAGTGGATAGTTTACGGGTAGTGCTGCACAGTCGCCTTTTACGGTCGTTTTTACTGCCAGCATGGTTTCCCCGTCTATGTACTTATCTGTACGCTTTTTTGTGGCTACGGAAGCCGGTTTAGTTGCTTCCGCTATGGCTGTATTAGTCAATGAATTCCCTGCAACGTGAACGCTATCACGTTGAAGACTCTGTGCGTGAATCACGTGAGTCTTTTGTAGTTCTTTGTGTAAAAGAGCTACCTGTTTCCATAGCATTTTATGCTTTATTGTGGCACCTGTGTCATCTTTGTAGTCGTTTTCGATCCAACTCTGCAGTTTATTGTTGTAAGAGTTGACGCAAAAATGAGAATCGCACACGATAAGTGTCGGGAATTCGCGTTCTGCATTTTCGAGCGCCATCTTTAAAGATCTGGTTTCAGTTCTCTGAACCGAACAGTTTCTTACAGATTCAGTTTTTGTTACTTTCGGTCTGAATTTACCGCACAGCCAACGACCTTTAATGATCGCACATGCTGCATCGTAGGATTTTCTCTCTATGTTGAAATGCTGTACAAAGCTATCTGTATAGATTATACAGGCATATTGTGGGAGAGGCAGAATTTCGATTGGCAGAGGATATTCTGCTCCTGGTCTACCTAGTGGACCGAGCCTAGTTATGTGATCATTGTGTTTTAGGGTGCCATTAAACCAGAGCAGGTGCTCTTGAAATTTAAGTGGAATTTCAATCTCCTCGAAAGGAGCGTACTCTTCCGGAGGTTTCTCTATTTTGTAATAGTGAAACTCTTTTGTTCTAGCGTTTACCGCTGGAAAATGTATCCATGAATAGAATACCACTGTCTGCTGATATTCGTGAGCCTCTATCACGAAGACTACTGTACCACCTAGAGGTGTCAGTCCGTTCTCTATAAGGTTTAAAGTTATAGATCTTCTTAAGTGGACCGGGATGATAATAGCATCCGGGTCTGTTTCTAGGAGACTCGTGTCTTCCTCTATTAGTATGGATGCCAGCCTAGCTGCTTCCCTTTCTTCTTCACTGTCTGACATTTAAAAAAAAATGCAGGCTTTGCAGAGTAGGTCTCCAAGGAGACAAAGATTAGGTGCACAATATTTTGGAACACTGTATCCTTCAACGTTGAATAAACCAGAGCTTTACATAGGAATCTCTTCCTACTAAGGTCGGGCGGATTTTAACCTTTCACCCACTCCAGACGTCTATTGGAGTATTTACGGGAGAAAGGGGTGTGAAATATGCACGACTGAGTTACTCTATAAGTCTTGCGTTAGTTTATCGCCTTACCAAACGTTTGGGCGCCATGTAGTGTAGTTCCTAGTTTCCCACTAGGCCCTGCGCATTGGAATAACATAAACAGTAGTATCGACGTGGAACTGCTTATATTCCAGGCCTCCACTGACTATGCGAAACTTAATTGGGTTGTGTTACCAACTAGCTCAGAGGTCACTGGAAACTTTCTTCTCTGCATAGGAAGTGATCAGCTTCCCTGGCACAGACAAGAAGGGATTCAGTTTTCCAACAACCGTGCAACATGACAACTTTGCTCCTCAGATCAAGAGTCGATCTCTAGGGTCGTGTGAAACAATAGACATGTATTTCACTCAGTCAGTCTAGTGCAGTTTACTTTCACGATATGTAGAGAATAGAGAGACGGGCGTTTGTCAATAAAGGGTTAACATTTATTGAACAGTCTTTCTTCTCGTACAAGAGAAATGTATTGCCACAATTGCAATAATTGTTATTATAAAAAGTACGTACAGTAAGATAAGTATTGCGAAATAGAACTGTAAAAGCATTGATATGGTTTCTTAGCCATACAATGGTTTAAAAGTAATAAAACATATATACAGTCATATATACATTAGACTAACATACTCAACTGGTGCTTCTAACTAAGCCTACCCCAGTGTGCCTGACCTAAGCCTAACACGTGAAATGGGGAGTAAGTAAGTAGCTTTAAGTTAAGTTGGTTTTGCCAAGGTTTGTTTCAAGAATTCTCGTCTAAGGGTTTAGTCAACACCATACCTCTGAATAGAATGATGGAGGATTGGTATCTCCTTCTGGGGTCTCTCTCGATATCCCAGTCACCTGCGAGGGTAAACCGGAAATGCTGTAGCTGGATTTCTCTGCACGAGAAAGGCAGCGGCTGCTCTTCAGCGCGTCGAGGAAGGAGGGGGGACAGCGTCCGCGGGCAGCTGGAATCTGCTGGATGTCTTCGCAGAGGGACGTCTGTTCAGCTCCTTAAGCGTACTGCACCATAGTTCGCGCTGTAGCGGCGATAATGGTATCAGCAGCTTCACCACCACAGGATAGCAGGCTGCAGCGACAGAGTGCTAGATTTACCAACACAGGGTCATGCAGGCAGCCAGCATCAGTAGCTCGCAGCTCACAACAGCTCACATTGCTTAAGGCAACGTTGGTAATATTTATACCTGACAGGTGCCGGGTTTGACGCAAGTTTGCTGGACATAAGACGTCAATTAAAGATGTCACTAGGAAGTGATAGTTATCAGTTGCTCATTAGAGTTCCATTACTAATCAAAACATAGCAAGCGGGGATTTCCAGGTTTGCTAAGTTTTTATCTTGTTGAAGAACTCGGAGTGTTATCTAGGAATATCAGATAGTGACTACTGCTCTGTCATTGCACTAATTGGTCGCAAAGGAAGTGGCAGGGGGAACTATGCTGGAATGTGGCTCTGTTCGTGTGAGGCCAGAGATGATTTTTCAGAAAATCGCACTTGAACGGTTATGCCAATATAGGGAATAAAGGGATTTATAGCCGAATAGGGGCATAAGGTCACAGTATCGATCAGGAACCTAGATAAACACGCAACAGTATTTAATAACGGGATAGCCCCTAACCTGTCAATGGACGCATTATCTCTGGGGATGGGGTGAGCATCAGTCATGGTGACTGAACTGAGGGCCCTGTAATTCACACAGAACTGTCTTTGGGGTGATACATGGTGGGGCACTCTTGAGTACTGGCACCATTGGGCTGGACCAGGGACCCCAGCTCCAGGACCTTGGAAACCTCATTTTGGATGCTGGCTGTCACTTTATCAGAGAGCCTGTACATTTTATTTTTGACATGCTGTCCCTTGTATCCATATCATAGGTACACCAATTGGTAAGCCGAGTCGGATGAAAGAACAGAGAGGAGAACTATCTAAGTAACTTGGGACAGTCTCTCTGCTGCTCTTATGTCCGTTTTGGATGATTCCCTACAGTAGACCATCTTGCTCTTTGGAAAGTAGGATTTCTGGAAGGGGTTAACTCTTTCCCTCCTGCTCACCATCTGTCACCACCAGCATTGTTACCATAGACCTCTAAAAGTGTGATTAGAACCTGTTAACATGCATTACCCCTAAGAGGGTTATAGACAACTAGAGGTAAATCTCCCCTTTCCTTTACTCATTAGGGCCCTGTCCAATGGTCCAGGAGGTCTTTGGGATTCACAGGCTCCATCACCCTCACTTTTTGACCACACTGTACTGTACCAGAATGGCCTTCTGGTCATATCATTGCTTAATTATTTCCTGCTGGCCTCTACATAATCAGTGGCCTCCATCATGTAGCAGCCCATCTTGGGTTTAAGACCTAGCATGTAATGGACTACATATTGTAGGGGCTTCTTGGGAGCTTGCACCTCTTTCACAAAACTGAGAAGTCCTCTCACAGGGTACTCAGACAGAAGCTTAAAGGGGCTGAAGCCCATTACCTTCGGCAGTACCTTATTGTAGGCAAACAATAGGCATGGTAACAGGACATCTTACATCTCAGGGGCTCCAACATACGCATGATTATGTCCTTCAGGATCTTGTTGAACCTTTCAACAAGCCCACTGGTCTGTGGGTTGTAGTGTATGGAGAATAAAAAAATCAGATTCTATTGGCATAGTAATTAGGAGAATCACGATTTCATTACAAGACCAGAGGCTTTGCAAAACTAAATTTGACATGTGTTCAATCAGTTTAAGATAATGTTTTGCAAATGTAGTAGAGTTTGACCAGTCTGCGGCTCTAAGGATGTCCTCTCGTCTGCCATCTTTCCAGAAGAATTGACCAGCCATAGAGCCCCTCACAGAATGTGCTTGAAATCTATTAATGTCGACATCTGCTATCTGCTTGGTTCCTTTAACCCATGGAGGTACCGTTACACAAGTCACCTTTTTAAAAGATTCAACAAAGGAAATGACTAGCCAATTAACACAGTGTGAGTGATGTTCATTCATTCTACAGTCCTATATTTGCATACGATCAACAACACACCATTTTTTGCACAAGTCAAAATTGGGATTAACAAACTGAATCAGACATTGTTTTAGTACTTCTAGTGATCTCGAACTTCACTCCAAAGGCATCATAAACTCTGTTGCTAACCTCTAAAGCTTTCACATCCGTCACACATCAACAGGAAATCAGGCACTTTATGGAGGCTAACTTCATAGAAAGCATTTTTTTGCTTAGAAATCTATTACTTGACCAAGAAGTGAATACATATGATGTTTTGTTCTTCCTCACAGATCGTGACTGAACCTGGTTGCGCCTCCTTCGCATCATGCAGATCTTTGGCGAAACCTCCGGTCTCTATATGAATCGGGGCAAATATTTTTGGTGGCCACTGCGAGGCGGAGAATGGCTGGTTGATTGGTCTCGCGAAGTAGTGGTGGTTCCGGACGGCTTCAAATATCTGGGAGTATATCTCTCAACTTCTCAGGCGTCCGCGTGGACTAAGAACCTCGCCCACTATGGGCACAGGTGAGTGAGCAGACGCAAGTGTGGTCCCACCTGCCCCTACCTCTCCATGGTAGGTCAACTATTTTTAAGATGATTTCTCTACCTCGTCTCCTTTATCAGCTGCAGAATCATTCCTATCCAATCGAACCAACATGGTTTTGTCAATTAAACACTATTCTCGCCCGCTTTCTTTGGGGGGTGGTGCGTCGCGAGTATCCCCGTGGACCTGTTTCCAGTCTACTTATTCCAGTGGATTGGCCACCTCAGATGTTCAGGTGTATTACATGGCTTCCCACCTGCTCGTCCTCAATGACTGGTGGCATGGGGACCGTGGTGACCTGGCATATGCTGTGAAACGTTGGCTGATAGACGACACCACCCTCCATATGGCTCTCTATTCGACGGCACTGCTTCGCGGGTTACCACCCACTACAGCCACAATCTTCAAGATTTGGAGATCATCACTCCACCCGATGGGCTAGTGGGGGAGACTCACCAAGGAAACTCCATTGTGGAATAACAGACAGTTGCCGCAGCTGGCACAACTGTCCAGTTTTCGGGGCTGGGAGGCCATAAAAATATTGTAAACTTATTACCAATACCCCTACCAAACTACAAAAAACCAGAGAGGCATGGCAGCAGGACTTAGGACCCTTGGATGAGGACGATTGGGTTGAGGCTCTAGAATCCCTGCGCAGTGCCGGTATCGCGGCCCGCCTGCATCTTATTCAGTTTAAATACCTTCACAGAGCTTACTACACCAGACACAGGTTGTGGCGGGCGAGGCTCATTACATACCTACACTGCCTACATTGTAGATCCATGGAGGGTACCTTCCTACACACCGTGTGGGCCTGCCCGACTTTGTCAAGATTCTGGACAGGGGTGTTTGAATGCCTATCCGAGGTTCTGGGGTAGGACATTGAATCCTCGCAAAGGTTGGCCATGCTGCATGTTACGGAAAACATAGGTGGGAATAGATATAAGCGCCACCTCCTAATTCGGGTCTCACGCTGGCAAAAAGAGATATTGCCCAGGCCTGGAAGAATGAATCCCCGCCGTCGCTTGGGGTCTGGACTTTTGCATGGGCCTGGAACTCCCTGTCTTTGAAGTAAGGGAAGGCTCTCGTAAACACTACAAAATTTGGAAACGGTGTGCCGACTACAGGGGTTTGTTTCTGTAGCCTCCTCCCCCTCTCCCTGTATGACGCTGAAGAATTGTTGCTATGACACTAGTGAATTGGCATTTCCTTAGAAACTCTGTTCGCTGCAACTGTGGGTGGCAAAAACTTTCCCTTATTTTCTAAGCATGGGCTGAAAATTCGTCTGCTCGCGGAATTTGCAGATTTCCCGTGATTTCACGATCCGCGAATCTCGCGAAAACGCGGTAAAATCCGCGAATCAGCGGGGGCGAATTTTCAGCCATGCACTTACAGGGTTACAGCAGCAGGTGCAAAAGTTGAAGCTAATTTTTTGTAACCTTTTACAAAAGGGTTACAAAGAAATTAACTTCAACTTGGGCACCTGCTGCTGTAAGCCTGTAAGTGCTTCCTGGCGCCTCGTTGCCTACTTGCAACTATTCTCTGACCCTGGTCTGACCTTTGAAGCAGGGCCAGAGAATAGTTACAAGTAGGCAATGAGGCGCCTGTCACGAAAATTAAACCTCAACAGGAAGCACTGACAGATATAAAAACAAGCATTTGCAATGCAATTGGTCTCGCATTAGGAACGTTTGAGCTATTGGTCTTGTAAATGACAATTATTTTTATTTATGTGTTGGTTTTGAAAATAGCTAAATTAATAGCTTTGTCATTTACAATGCCAATATTTATAACTTTCGCAAATGTGACACCTATAGCATTTGTAATGCAACATGTTTTGTATTTACGTGACTTAGCTGTATTTTGAATTTTTTAAAATAATTAATACTTAAATAAAAGTGATTTTAATTTATAATGGCAATAGCTTAAACTTTTGTAAATAACTTTTGTGAAGATTATGTTCAGTGTATTTTATTGTGACGAAAATCCAAGAACAGAAGTGAAATATTAACATCTTTTTGTGACATTTGTAATAAAGTTTGAAACATTGAGAGAACATATTTGAACCAGTTGTTGTTGAATGGTTGCGCAGATTGATGCTGGAGTGGCGCTGAGTGGTGCTGTGGTTATGCTGAGTGGTGCTGTGGTGTTGCTGAGTGATACTGGGGTGGTGCTGAGTGATGCTGGGGTGGTGCTGAGTGATGCTGTGGTGGTGCTGAGTGATGCTGTGGTGGTACTGAGTGGTGCTGTGGTGGTGCTGAGTGATAATGTGGTGGTGCTGAGTGATGCTGTGGTGGTGCTGCTTGATGCTGTGGTGGCGCTGAGTGGTGCTGTGGTGGTGCTGAGTGGTGCTGTGGTGGTGCTGAGTGATAATGTGGTGGCACTGAGTGGTGCTGTGGTGGTGCTGAGTGATAATGTGGTGGTGCTGAGTGATAATGTGGTGGTGCTGAGTGATGCTGGGGTAGCGCTGAGTGATGATGTGATGCAGAGGGCAGAAAGGCACAAAAAGCAGTCTAACAAAGGGCAGCAGGGCAGAAAAACAAGGGGAAAGCGAGTCTAACAGAGGGCAGAAGGGCACTAAAAAACAGTCTAACAGAGGACAGAAGGGCAGAAAAACAAGGGAAAAATGAGTCTAACAGAGGGCAGAAGGGCACAAAAAATAGTCTAACGGGGCAGAAAGGCATAAAAACAAGTCTAACAGAGGGCAGAAGGGCACAAAAAAAGAGTCTAACAGAGGGCAGAAGGGCACAAAAACAAGGGAATAACAGAGGGCAGAAGGGCACAAAAAACGAGTCTAACAGAGGGCAGAAGGGCAGAAAAACAAGGGAAAAATGAGTCTAACAGGGCAGAAGGGCATAAAAAACGAGTCTAACGGGGGCAGAAGGGCAGAAAAACAAGGGAAAAACGAGTCTAACAGAGGGCAGAATAAATCCCGCCCTGCGTGTTTGTCCACGAAGATACCACCTTTTTGTGCAATACCTCTACTCAACTGGAGTACTTTCTGCTGTCTAATCAGTAAGTGCTCCCTCGTTGGCTAAATGTATAGGGGCAGATTTACAATAACTGGCGCATCCCCTGGGATGCGCCAGTTATTGTGCGCCGCATTTACAATGCGGCGCACCATGTAGCAAAAACGGCACAGGTGCGTCATGCATCTGTGCCGTAAAAGCAGCGCATTGCTGGAGCTGCGTCGAGCTTGCGACGCAGCTCCAGCAATGCTCTGGGGGGCCCTATCTCCCCAATGCTGCATCAAGCCTTGCGCCTGCTTCAAGCAGGCGCAGGGTTTTGACGCAGCATTGGCTAAAAGTGACTGAGTGAATTCTTGTAGATTTCACTCAGCCAATTTTAGGAGGCGTTCCTGCGCAGGAACGCCCTCCCCTGCGCCCGAACGCCTCCTGATGGCGTAGGGCTTTACAACGTGACGCATCTCTCAGATGCGTCACGTTGTTAATACCCAGCACCATGGCGCATCTTTTGTGCTGCCGCTGTGTCACAAAAGGTCTCGGTAGAGGGTGGGAGTGGTGAACTAGAGGGTGGCAGTGATGAACCAGAAAGTGGAAGTGGTGAACCAGAGGGTGCCCATACACAACCGCATGGGTAACTTCGCCATGCAAGCGGCCCACGAACACTCAAAAAACCCAGCGAACACGCAAAAAACCCAGCGAACACGCAAAAAAACAAAAATTCGCACAAATTTGCGGATTTTGCGGATTCGATTTCACGCGAATTCGCAGAACGCGAATTCGCTAATTTCGCCCATACTTATTATATTCAAGACTGTTCTATTTGTTGAACGGAGGCAATGTGGCGCAGTTGTTTTTCTTTCCTTTTTCCTTCTTTTGTTTTTATCTTCCTTCACCATATATTGTACCTGCAATCAATCCTCGAATGTTGTTGAAAATGTTGAATCTCATTTATGTCATCCTGATTATGTACCATGGGTCCCTTGCAAGGCTCATGCACTGTACTGGCTGTCAACAATAAAATGATGTTTTAAAGAAAAAAGTGAATACATTTAGGATCAGATTTACATCTCAGAGAGTCGTATACTTAGGCGTAGGTCGTCTTGTCAACCTGATACGTTTAAGGATTCTACACACTGTGACATTTTTTCCAACACTTTTCCCATTTAAGAAAATAGTAACCAGCTGATACTACAGAACTATAGCAGTAAGTGTTCTGTAGCTAAATCCCTTATCAAACAGTTCCACTAAAAAATTAACTAAGTCAACTATATGTGCCTCCACGGCATCCAGATCCCTCTCTACGCACCAACAAACCATTTTTTTCAATATGTAAATGTAAATGTATTGCAATTTTTATATATCACACGAAGGCATCAAGGCGCTTGCTTTGGGAACCCGTCCTGGTATTCGCCTGCGAGATAACCCCAGCAGGGTATCCCCAAGGTGAAAGCCAGGCATCCCGCCGCGAGGGCCGTAGTGGAGATTAAGCAAGCTATTGCCCAGAGTCGCAGAGTGTGAGCCCATGAGTTGAGTAGGCACCGGAACGAGAATTATCGAGTCCGTGGAATTTTTGAGCCCAAGACCCACCGAGGCGGGGAATTGAACCCTGGTCCAGGACCGATCTCAGTTTCCGGGTCTGCTGCCTCTAACCCCTGAGCCACACTTCTCCACTGTATTCCATTGTATCTCTTGTGGGTCCCTGGAGCCCAGGACTCCTCAAGAAGCTCCGCAGCTCTTCCTGAAAGTCCTGACATCTCTTTAGATCTCCTGATACCTTCCAGGCAAGAAGGTTCAAAGTCCCTGTCAAGATCAAAGGATGTTCCTCCCTATCAATATTTCTTAGGAGTCCTTCTGGGGGAAGAAGAAAGGGTATGTTGCAGGCAAGTTCCAAAATTGGCAGGAACCATGTTTGAGATGGCCAAAGGGGAGTTATTAGGACCAGGCATACCGCCAGTCTGACTTTCTGAAGAACTCTCTGGATCATCGCAAAGGGGAGAAATGCGTAAGCCTGAGTTACTTTCCAGGACTGCAGGAAGGTGTTCACCGCTAGAGTCTGGCAACCAACTAAAATATCTCTTCAGTTGGAAAGCGAGAATGCTTGCAAACAAGTCCAAATTCAGAGGACTCATTAGGAGACACAATTTTCTGAATATTAATACGTTCAGCGTCCAGTCGCTGCAGTCCCTCAGAAATCTGTTATTTCAATTGGCTGAAACACTGGCTTCCCCATGGCAAGTATTCTGGTTCGAGGGTGATCTTGAGTTCCAGACAGAACACCCATAGTTTCTTGGCCAGGTCTGATAGATCTGTGGATTTTGTGCCACCTTGACGCTGTATATAAGCTGCTGCTGAAACACTGTCCATTTTCATTATTGCTGATCTGCCCTGTTAGGAATGCTTTACACACATCAGAGCTTAAAGCCCTGCGGTTAGCTCCAGAAAGTTTATATGGTGAGACCTCTCTGCGTGTGACCACAGTCCCCCCGTATTCTAGGTTCCCAGGCGAGCACCCCATAAAAGGAAGCTTGCAATGGATTCGAGGATGTAATCCGGTGACAATCCAAATTGCACATCCATTTCAGGCATCCACTTTGTCTAACCACCAACTCAGCTCTGATTTGGCCTCCTGACCCAGGGAGATTTTGTCCCCATACCACAAACCTGATCGAAGTGTTCTTGCTTTTATTCTCCGAAGAGCCAGGTAGTGAAAGGGGCCCTGAAATGTGGCCTGGCTGAAAGAGGACAAGGGGCCTCGAGTCTGGCATGTTGTCTCAGTGTTAGATAAATTTCCCACTGACATACAATTATAGTAAAACTATATAGTGTACAAACAATGTTTGGATATTGGGTTTCTGCAAATATTTATCATTTGCACATCACAAGTAAAGTGTTCAGTTTATTTTAAGTCTATTAAAATATTTGTTTCCATCACACTTTTGGATTGCAAATAAAGAGCTTTCAACACTGACATCCTACAGCCTTGTTTCACAAGGATTGCCAGACAGCTCACTTTACAAAATCCTCTAACTGCTGTCAAAGAAAGGTGAACACCAATCTCCAGGATAAAATAATCATTAACTTGACAGCAGGTCCAGTCTTCTTCTGCTCTTCATCAGGTCTGCTCGCTCAGTTCTGAGTCGGTGGATAGCCAGTTTTCCGATGATGGTGTTCCCACAGGCTCTACCACAGGAAAACTTATTCTGATGACCCAAAAAGTAGGAGCTCTAAGAGTAAAGCTATACGACCAGTAACACATTCAGAGCAGATGGTGAGATCGCTTTTTTCGGACAGTCATCTCCAAGAAAACCTGTAACCCATAGATAGCAAAAAACACAGTTACACCCACACCCAGGAAATACATTCCCTGGATATGTGTGGATCATTATTTACTTGTGACGGCAGGTCCTCTGAAGGATAGAAATCACTGCTGTTTGCCAGTGATCTCCATATTTAGTAATTGGTAATCAGTCAGAGAAGCAGGACCTAATGTCCTCCAGCCCTGCCAGGGGACGCGCAGGAACAGTTTTTGGTGTTCCCATTGGGGTGCACACTTTTAGAGGCACTGCTGTGAGCACACCAAAAAAGCCTGCCAGACAAGTGGAAACTCCTAATGTGGCGGGCGGTCTGACCACGGCTTTAGCGGTGCAGTGGTGCAGTCACAGCTCTGCAACGCCAACATTGTATTCAGGCCCTTAGAGTTTGGCAGAGTTAACGCCATCTGTATGGTGGAAGATTACATCCGGTAGCCATGGGGACCTTTACCCACCACATTTTGAGTTGTCCGCCGGTCTTGCATACAACTCTCTACATTGACAGGAACCGTTGGCAATAATTTTGTTTTCCATGGTTTGGCTTTCATTTAGCTTTTTTTCCTATCCGTTGCTGCCAGGTCTCTCCTGGCGATGACAGACAGGAAAACAAAAAGCTTTTAGATGCTTCACGCTAAGTATGGCAGATGGTGTAAAGTCCTTTTTCCAACGACCCCCTAGTCCGTCTGGCTGTGGGAGAAAATACTCCAGTGACTGAGTCAACAGGGGCTTTATTAACAGAATACTTACAGTCAGCCCAACTCTAAATGAGACGAGTGGACAGTCAGTTAAGTGGGCACGTTACTCTTGACGTAGACATAATTGAATTTGTTCATTTAAAGGATAACACTGTGTACTTAAAAGATTGTGTTTACAGTTTATCTTGCCTATTATTATAAAATGTGACAAAAATATAATTACATTAAAAAACAAAGTATTCCCTATTCAAAAATAAATTTTGCAACGTTAAGTTGTAAATTTACACCTCTATTTTAATGCTGATTTTCGAATTTCTGTAAATCACAAAGTTTCCCAAAATTACTCCTGGAAAACGTTTCTTAATTCCTGTTTAAATACATATGAAGCCATGTCCATTCTACACACCTGCATATATGGAAAAGGCTTGGTATTCATGCAGTCACTTCGATTCCTATCTTAAACCCTTTCAATCTAAATTATAGCTGAGAGAACTGCTCCATACCTAATATAGAATACACATCAAACCTACTATTTGGCTAAAAGTGTTTGAAGCAAAGGGAGCTGGTTTGCAGATTTATATTCCACTCACGGCCGGAAGCAATTTACATAGTTCCTACTCTCCTGTTGTACCTCATATCACCTATGCCAATCAGTGCCAACAGTGGGCGTGGACAACAATATATAAGTACTGACGCCTGCGGACATTTTCCTACAGGAAACCAGACGCACCTCTGCAAAGCCTAAGGCGTGTGAGGACATCTCATTCCACGTAACATCTCTTTAAGGTATCAGGCGTCAGAAGTGGGACACAAAAATCATTTTAAAATGTCTTCTGCCGAGCCGTCAAGCCCCCCAACAACAGGATCATCAATCAAAGACCTCACAGCATGGGCCCCCTTGAGACTCTTACTGTGGGGGGCGCTGGGGAGTATTTTTGTTGGACTCCAGAACATGCTGCAGCTTGCATTTTCATGCCCATGCCACATAGACCACAATTTGTGGTTTGGGATTTTGTTTTTCCTGCTTCCAGGATTTGCCTTCTCCATTCTAAATGTGATGACATGGAAGTGGAAAAGGTGGCGCTGGGGGCAAATGTCTTGCTCTCAGTTTGCCGGCTTATCTTTACGTCGATTTTGGTCACAATTTTTCTTCCCCTTGCTCATGTGGGCAACAGCTGTGTTCTTGAATGGAGACCCCGTCGCCTGCATGACAACTAATCTTTGCTCGAATATAGAAAGCCCAGATCTCATAGTCTGCAGAGTCAACGATGGTAACTCCACAGATGCAGAAGAAAGGTGTTACCGTTACTGGTCCTTCGTGTCAAAGGTAGGTTGTGTGAACTTCTATTTAAGAAAGTATCTGCTATACACACCAGGATTAGAGCAATTCTGACCACCTTTTAACATGAATAAATCAGTATCACTGAAAGAAATTCAACAGTCTGCACCCAGTTCATAATTCTGAGAACCAAAATGTCCACTAGACAACAACATTATTGGGTTTCTTGATGTGCAATGCACATATGTTCAACCTACTAACATACCTCCTTGTTAAAAACTGGTAATCCTGGGCAAACATTATTTTCCTCTTCTTCTAGAAGATGGTTAATTTCTCACCCAGACTCCAATGTAAGCGTACCTTAAGGCAAAATGTTTGATGGCGGAAGTAGCCTTTTGTTGTTGTGTGGTTATTGTCAGTATAGAAATTATTTTGCCAGTACTTTTGTTGCAGAAATATGTATAGTAGACACGTTTGTGTAAATTCACAATTACAGTACACCAGAAAATAGGGAACTTGGAAGTTATCTTGTTGACTGTGTCAATCAGGCTGCTAGTTTACTCCCAGGTGTCACAAGCTTCCATAAGACTGCCAGAAAGTGAGAGAAAGAGCCAAAAACAGAGATGAAAAACCAAGAAATAAACATATTGTCATATATACTCAACATAGAAAGATTTTGAGTTACACTTGTTTGTGTGTTGTAATCTATCGCTTAAGAGTACTTTTTAATGTTCAATCAATGCGTGTATAGTTTCTCATGTAGTTGTGATTCTTACATATGGTCGCACTATTTATCGTGTCAGTGTGGATATTTGTACATTAATATCAGACAGGTACACATTGTACATATACTTATGGGAAATTCTTCATAAACAAGTGCCTAGTGCATTCAAGTGAATGAGTGTAATTCTTTGATAACTTTCAGTCTTTTCCTATCGTTATACCTAAGTACTATTCAGACTGTTGCTGTGTGTGTGTGTGTGTGAATTAAATATTATTGTAAAGTCACAGTCATAAAGCCATTACTTGGGCACTCAATCACATGCATCGACCTTAGGAGCATGGTCTGTGTGGCACATCCTCTCAAAATGTTATGGGTGGAGAATCCCCACTCGAGACTGGATAAACCTTTTTTGCACTATAGTAATTCTGTATCATTTCCAATATTTCGTTTAAAGCTAAGGGGTCAAAAAGACTGCTTCAGGGCAGCGTTAATGCCAGCAAGGTTAAGGGCAGAGTGGCTCATGGTGCATATAATTTAGTCTGATGCACTAAGGTGAAAGAGTACTGTTAGTTAAGGTGTTTTGTGGTTTACAAAATATTAGTAAAACAGGACATATCTAGTAGTGAGTGTGTGTCAAAGTAAACTAGGGGAACTGAATATAGGAAAAAAGTCAGATAAAAAGATTTTCTGTAGAAGACAAAACAAAAACAAAATGTTACTCCATGCAAAGAAGGCAGATGAGGGGTGATTTGTGAGCCCAACCTCTTGACTCTTATGACAGTATTTTCCTAGCTCATGTGAGAGCAATTGTAGGGGTTAGGAGAGATTCTAGGGTTGTTATGAAGATCAAATACTAACAGTCAATGTTATGGCCCATTTGACAGAAAGGGGATGTCTCACATTGAGCAGTATAATTCTTTATGTGTGAGTTATATATGGTGCACTGGAGAGAAATAGCGCCTTATTTATTCTAAAATGTTTACTTATGTGGGCAGTTCCACTAAAATACTGGGTTCATTTAAGGTCGCATTTGGAACTTTTTCATGATGAATACATGTATGCTTTGAAAGTTGGAAGTTTGCCTTACTTAACAGTGAACTCTCACCTTCCCGGTAGGAAATGGTCTTATAAAGAAGACAGTTCCACAGACAGAATTTGACCATTTTTCTTTACAGACCAGTCAATAGAAAAAGCATTTATTCACATACCTTAGCAACGTTCACCTACCTTAGCAACGGCCTGACTGCATACCATCCTGCTCCAACAGCTGGACCAGAAGTGCTTCAGAAGTTGACAACAGGTGACCATGTTTCACAAATAAAAGTCTATGCAGCATTTACTGTCACTTCTTCAAAACATAGCCTGCTGATTCATAATTTGTCCTGGAAGTTTGCATTTTCCAGGAAAAAATGAATAAAGAGCCAATGGGTGCCACTTTCTTCTTTGTAATGTGACGACGGTGTGTCACTCAAAGTGCTCCTGTGGTTCTCTGTGTAGTGTTTAGCTGTCACCGTTGTTGCACATCCCTAACAGTGCTTAATAGATGCAATATTGAAGTGAATTGGTAGATTAATGTATCTTTATGGTTGTCTGCGCACTGATCAAACACAGGGTAAAATTGCACAATTGTATTGAAAGAGGAATTACGAACTCTCTGTTGCGGTATGCTGGCACTCTGCTAACGCAGCGTCCATGAACAGACTCCAGTTTAATGTTTACCCGCGTCGAGGCACGCAGGGAATAATGCCAACGTTATTAATTTGCACTTTTGACTTTCCAAGTGTCAGGTCACGGAATGACTCTCTCTGCTGACATTGTGTGTGACCTGCAGGTCACGGTTCGAATCCTGGCAGCAGGTAGAATCAAGCTTTTCAGGCTCGTCATGTTAATAAAATCTGTAGTTATGCTTATTAATAACACCTGTTACTTACAGAGCTCGTAGTGTTAGGCTAGAAGACAGGCTATTATTATGTAACGTTATGGAAGGATGTCTAAAAGATTAATTATAAGGTACAACAAACTAAAATGACGTCAGAGGCTTTCATTATTTAATCTGCGTGACTCATTTGCCATATCTACCGATTAAAACGTTGCCTGACATGTACTTTTTGCTAGAAATATGGAACTAATCCTAAAGTATGGAAAGGTTTGCCATGCCGCACAGGTGGAGAGACGAGTTAGCTTGTGCGCACGCACGGGCCTCTTGTTCTCGGTTTCTTTGCACACATTCTCGTTAGAATCAGTCTTCTTTCTCGGTACGTCGCTGAGGCAGAAGTCAGGTTGCTTGGGCTTCTTCTCTTGGAAAACGTCTGTCTGTGTCACGGTTAACCTAAATTCCGCTCCCTTAATTTAGCACGCGCAGCTTCTGGCACCCAAATGCCTGGTTAGGAATGAGGCGGGAGGTGACGATCCGGAAGTGCTTTAATAGGCGGCGGCCATCTTGGACATGCGCACTGTTGTCTTCAGTCTCTTGCACGCTGCAAAGGTAAAACCATTGATGATTCCTAATACCGCAGTCAAATATGAGGGGCTAGTGTAGTCATATCTGAGGGGTTGGTGTAGCGGTTTCCTTAATATCGGTTGCAGAGATTTGAATTTGAATCTCTGGCTCAACATGTGAATACACATTCCGTCACTCTGATAGGGTTGCAACCTTTCCCAGAAAATACCGGCCATCTCTGCTCACGTTTTAGGATTCTGAAAAGGCCCGGAGCTGATTCTCAAGCATACGTGCCAATAGACCGGAATCAGGCGGGACACTCCCGATTTTAAAGCCAAAAATAGCTTTCTTTTAACTGGCACCCACCTGAAATTACATTTTCTTCAATAGAAGTCATGACTGAGCCCCCTTTAAATACTCGCCCTGTTCCAGGGTCAGACAGTCCATGCCAACAGGCCCGGACTGGCCGTTGAGGGCACCGGGCAATCCCCCGGTGGGCCGCATGGTTGGGGGCCGGTTTTGGGCCGCTGGGGCCGTTTTTTGTTACAGGGCCGTTATGCTGCAAAAACGGCCCTGTAACAAAAACGGCCGAAAACCGGCCCTGTCATAGAACGCGGTCGCACCTCTCCCCCCTCCCCTCTCCTCCCGGAGGGGGAGAGGGGGGCCGGCCGAGCACTTTGCCAGGGCCGGTTCTGGTTCCCAGTCCGGCCCTGCATGCCAAAAAGGAGTCCACACCATTTTTCATGCCCGGGACCCCGCCACAGGGCGAAGAGCTTACTGGCGCACTCGCCCTCCCCCACCTATCGCTTGCTCACCTGTGGAGGACCAGTTTGAACCCTTTGTTAGGCAAATGCACCTCATCTGGTAGGTACAACTCTGTTTTGGACCTGTATACAGTGTGGTTGCACATCCGCAGGGGTGATCCAGTCAATAACTTAAGGACTGACTGGTGCAGCGCCTCCCCCACCTGCAGACCTCACTACCTTCAGAAAACCGCGGGAACCTAAAGAGACCCTCTCTTCGTGACATACGCTATTCCCACTACCAGTGCTTAATTTGTGCCGGTGCTTTCCGGTGCTTAGCACTGGCACTTTATTGTCAGGGCCGGGTCTACTCATCTGAGGGCATGTCACTCATTTGATGATTTTTTAAAATGTACCTTTACTGTAGTCAGTGCAGCCGCAGCGTGTCTTTCAGGAATTCCGAGTGTGACCCACTCATGGCGTTTAATAGTGTTGCAGCTGTGATTCTTCTTAATCCCTTAGCCTGCAGCCTAAATCCAAGAGATTATTCATAAATGAATAATAAATAGAATAGGTTCTTCATGGCGGCCGCGGGCCGGGCCCTTCTTAGTTCAGTCAGTGAAGTGTTGACTGTTTCCGGTGGGCGGGCCGTGGAACAAACATGCACACACATTTGGGCGGGCCGCGGGGCCGCGCTGGGGGTTCTGATGGGGTAAGCATGGGGGCAGAGGAAGAACAGAACAAGCCGAGAGGATTCACACATTTCCCGTTTTTCCCCCGGAGGCTGGTGTCACACAAAGGATCGAGGAGACACAGCTTACTGCTACTCTTCAACTCCACTCTGCAGAGGCACGTAAATTCTTCAGGTGCTGGTCCAATACATTATTTTCAGCGCGGCCAGTGGCGTTAGTTAAACCAGTCTGGTCATGGTGTCATCTGGTGCTGTGTTGCAGGGTGAAGGGGCTGGGCAGGTAGTGGCGCGCCGATCGGGGAGGACTCTGCTCAGCTGCTCTTTAATTATTTTTATTAGGGTTGAACACTACTACTGGTCGACGTGAGGAGAGAGGTGAGTGGTGCGGGTTCAGACTCCTCTGTGCTGCCCGCGGAAGAGAGCAGGGCGGAAAGCGGCAGATTTTGTTGTTGGCAGAGGGGTGTATTTTCTTTGTTCTGTGCTTGGTTTAGGCTTCTTTGCTGGTTTTGAGAAAAGTTCATGTAATGGCAGTTGTTTGCCGAGGCAGCAAGTGCTGCTATGGTGTACTATTTGGGGATGTTTACATGGCACCACTAGATTACTGTTCTGGATCCTCTTCTGTGTCGTGAACTGTTTATCTCTTCTAGGGATCTCATGTGGCATGTATTTAGTGGCACAAAATCAGTGATCTGCACAACGCACGCACCGGCACTCTGGCACCCCATCTTTGAAAAAAAAAAACACTTTTGCAAAAAGTTTGCAAACATGCGATTGACTGAGCATGGATGGAATATATATGCAACACAGAGCACACTGTAGCTGTTTATTATATAGAAGGACTGATTGGCTGGTAGCTCTCCGCTTTCCGTTGCCTGGGTTATTAGATTATTACTACCCGTGGTAGACCGAATTGTTCCCAGTTTTGCAGAAACCCCCTTTTGTCACAGTCGTTGGCTGCCAAGTGCATTCTTGCAGGTGAGTCTGCCGAATGAGCGTGCAGGCAGGTCTAACACTCGCCAAGAGGCAGGCAGGTGACTCTTCTAAAACTGTGCGAGACTCCCAAGTCCCGAATGTCACTGCGAGACAATAGACCTCTATGACGCTTGGTTTTGAGAGCCACGCTAGTGCTGTTCGGAGGCAAGTGACACAGTGACACCCATCACATAGAATCAAAAAATAACAAAAAGACCACCTTATTAGGAGAGGTCTGTAATGTAACACAATAACTCCAATACAACTACAAAATACCCCACTTCACTAACACAAAGTGTGCTCTTATTAATGCTCTTATTAACCACCAGACTCTGAAACTCGTGGTGTTGCAAACTTTCTCCCCCCAACTGCAACTTATACCATCTATCACCCCTACTCCTACTTCATCCATGCATCCATCTATACCCGGCCACACACAGTTTTCATAACTTTCAACCTCTTGCCCCTGCACCTTATGAGGTGTCTTATTTGTTTGCTCCCCTCCGCCTGCTGGGCTGGCTAGACCTTCACAATGGTTAGACAAGCAGGAAACACTGATTGTGTGTACCATGTTTTCCTGACCCCCTTCCACCACAACATAAAATCACCCATCACTGATCCTTCCAGCACCACAGGTTCTTCCCTTGGATGCTTACCACCTTTTCTCTTAAATTCAGCAGATATGCTTATTTGCCATGCAAGACAAATGCACACCATCCAATTTATACAACAAGAATTCCTCTACCATAATGTTGCTGTGTGCAAGAATTCTGAGACCATGCTATCCTCAAAAGACAATCTCCTCTCTGTTTAATTTCTTTCTTGCTCTGCCTGAGGCTGCATACTTACTAGTCCCTTTCCACACTCTTCCCATGCCTGACCACATGTTTCATTTGTAATAAATTACCTTCATCATTTTTAGCAGCGCTAGTCTAGACAGTTGCACTAAATTGTAATCACTTAAGTGTATAACTAAGACTCCAAGCCAACCTCGACCCAAAAACATATCCGCCAAGGACAGTGATTGATCATATTGCAAGCAGCCATGTTCCCAGTAGGAAATTGTCTTCCAGCTGATATGTACTCCTGAGGCTCTTTCAAACAGACTAGCATCATTCTGTAGAAACCACACATTTAACCAAGGTGTGCTCTACAATCCTATAGACCTACAGGAAGTAGGTTGCACACATAATTAATGAGCCCATAGTCTTAAAGGCTCTTTAAGTGTGCAGCAGCGTGCCAAGGTGTGTGCTTGTAAATGTGTAATGTAATTGTTATTACATCTGACTTTTAGCAGTGCCAGTTGAAGATGTGGGTGGAGCTAATAGAGTAAGTGGGTGGAGCCAGTGGAGGGAGTGGGTGGAGCCTGGAAAAAACTGGGTGTGGCCTCCAACAAACATTTGAGCACCTGCACTTCATATTTTACAAATTAAGCACTGCCCACTACTTGGCACCACCCAGTACCGTAGTTAGGTTCATGCAAACATGGCTGTTCCAGAGATACCGGGAAGATGTTCCCCGGGCTGAACAAAAGGTGATACTTCTAACTAACTTGAATTTGTCAAGAGTAACAAAGGTTGCCATACGTGGACTGCCGCCTGGGCGCCTAGCTTTGTGTGGAGAATTTGTAGCTGGCAACACTACCCACCTCTTCTCGACATACCCATGGGTGTGAGTATTTGCTGAATGTCACCCGTAGTAACAGGACAATATTATCGCTAGGGCCCCATGCCCTGTGGGCGTAACTATGCACTTACTGCGTCTATTCCTTCGTGGGGGACTAACAGGTGGTCGGATTATCGCTGGGGCTCCAGGCATGTTGGACATAACAATGCACTTACCATGACTTTGTTTATTGGAGACAATAGCCCTCCTTGTCGGAAGGTTAACCTGAACGAGCTCTAACTAAAAACGACCCACCCACCGATCTGCGAGCCATATTGCACTCACCCTAGCCCGGGCTATCTGGGAACCACAGCCACCTTCTTGTACAGTCCCCCATAACGCAGCAGATATCATGGGCACCTGACGAGACCTGTGATGGTGTAACAGGGTGGCCTGAGCCAGAAGTGGGTGAATTAGGAAAATGCTGCCCCGCCTGAAATTGTGAAATACCTTGGAGTCCCCTGTGGTCTTATCTTATACTGACTTGTACGGCATATTTCCTGACATATATCTTGCTCCACCTAAGATTTACCAGACACACCTGAAGTATCCCCTGACCTGCCCCATGTCTAAAGCAATTAATAGTGGAAGCATACCCTTGATGGGGTGAAACCCCTCACACAGCATCCCAAACCCTCTCCAAGTTAAATGGTATCCCTGTAAAACACTATTTCTGGAACTTGCTTATGGTATCACTATTAAATGACTGGTCGCTTGCATACTGCAAGCATTTTGCCTGGGGCCATAGATTTGGAGCCTTACTGTAACTGACGGCCAACCATGGAAAAGTTATAGATCGGTAGTCTCGAGGGGGTGCCCAATACGATTTTTCATAGACATAGCTAACACCTGGGAACCTCTGTGCCCCTCCACTATTTGGAGGAGGTGAGGGCAGCCCGCCAAGGGAAATGATGGTAGGCCCTGCGTAGGCTTCTCAATTGTTTCTACCCACTTGCATATTGATCTCAACTGCATGTCCGTGCAGCTCCCCCGCACCGGCATGTGCATGTACTAAGGCAGGCCGACACCACTTAAAATTAATAAACTGGTCCAAAGGCCACCAAGGGCCGTAACTGTGTGCAACACCATTTCTTTGCATCATGTGTGCAAGCAATGGAACTTTAAGTGCAAAGGCCTGCTAAACACTTTCTTCCTATGTAAAAATTCAGGTTGCCTTACCAGTCCAAGCCTGAACCGGTAGCCTTTCGCCCCTGTATACTGGCACCCCTGAGCTCTTCCGAGCGTTCTCGCCATGCCTGGCACCGCTGCTGACTATATTCCTTTTGGGTCTTCTGGTCCATTTCCTGCGACCAAGTTGCCTCCTTTTTTTTTTGCGGGAATAGTGATTTATTAGAACATACTGCAATAAATAATATTTCTTTATTGTAGGCACAGAATAGGTTACGGTTATACAACCATATGTTTTTAATTGTGGAAATGTAAAGTGCTGGGAGAGTTTACTGATTATATATACAAAGAAATCGTACTGAACATAATAAACACGAGGTAATCGATTCGAAAAATGTCAGTATATTGTAAAAATACAAAGCATTGTGTTCGCATGAATACAAAGCATTCTTCCTATGTAGAAATTCAGGTTGCCTTACCAATACCAACCGGAAGTCCAAGCCTGAACCGGTAGCCTTTCGCCCCTGTATACTGGCACCCCTGAGCTCTTCCGAGCGTTCTCGCCATGCCTGGGACCGCTGCTGACTATATTCCTTTTGGGTCTTCTGGTCCATTTCCTGCGACCAAGTTGCCTCCACCGTAACGCGGTTCACCTCCCGGTAATCGTAGACATCGATTTATTTATTTATTTAGCGATTTATAGAGCGCCTGGTGACCCGGAGGCATCCCCGCGCTGTAGCATTTGTAGAGACCAGAGGGGACAGGGGACCTTTTTTTGGGAACAGCAGCGTTTTCAATTTTTTTCAGAAAAGGAGATGGCTGGGTTCAAGCCGCAGGGGGCGAGGAAGAGAGTTCCATCCTGAGGACGCTTTTACAGAAAAGCATTGGCCGCCGGTGCGTGCCTTCCTGTATCTAGGGACGTTGGCCAGACGCTCATTGTCCGAGCGTAGGGACCTGGGGGCCTTGTATGGGGTGACCAGGTCTCTCAGGATAGCAGGGCCAAGACCATTGAGAAGTTTGTGTGCGGTGCACAGGGCCTTAAATTCTACCCTTTGTCGAATAGGGAGCCAGTGGAGGGCCTTGATCGCTGGTCTGGCTGAGACTCTGGAGGGGAGATTCATAAGGAGCCGGGCAGCTGCGTTTTGTGTACGCTGAAGTTTCGCCATGGTGGCTTCAGGAGCTCCCAGATAGACCATGTTACTGTAGTCTAGCCGCGCCAAGATCAGACCTTGGACCAGAAGTTTCCTAGATAGGGGCGGAAGTAGTGGGAGGATCCTGCGGATGGAGCGCATGAGACCAAAACAGATGCCTGCTGTTTTGGCTGCTTGAGTTTTCAAAGACAGCTCGGGTTCCAGCCAGACTCCTAAGGTCTTAATTTCTTGTTTCGGGGTGGGAACTTCCCCGAAAACGTCTGGCCAGACCGATGGGGGGATGGATGTCCATTGCTTGCCCAAAAGCATGACTTCTGTCTTTGAGCCGTTTAGCTTGAGCGATGACTCGCACATCCAGTGGTGAATTTCCTGGAGGCAGTTCCGTAGATTGTCTGGGTGGTTGTCAAGGTGTGAGAGAGAGACGACCAATTGTGTGTCGTCCGCATAACTCACTATCTTGATCCCGAAGGGGGCGACGACATCCTCGAGGGGGGCCATGTATGCATTGAACAAAGTGGGGCTTAATGAGGACCCCTGGGGGACTCCGCTCAAGAGGGGGAGGGAGGCAGAGTGGGAGTTGCCATCCCATACCTGGAACGAGCGCCCTGAAAGGAAGGATTCTATCCAAGTGAGCGCGGAGCCTGCAAGCCCTGCCACGGCCAGCCGATGGAGAAGGACACGGTGGTTAACCATGTCAAAGGCTGCGCTGAGGTCCAGGAGGATCACTGCCACTGACCCTCCTGAATCCAGAATGCACCTTGTCTCCTCGATGACAGCGAGAAAGGCGGTATCTGTGCCGTGGCCCGGGCGGAACCCGGTTTGGGACTGCCGCAGAAGGTTGTTCGTTTCTAGAAACTGTGACAGTTGCCCATTGACCAGTTTCTCGGCCATTTTGCTGACGCACGGGAGGAGTGAGATTGGTCGGTAGTTCGCCATGTCAGCGGGGTCCAGATGAGTTTTTTTTAAAAGTGCCTTGACTACTGCGCTCTTCCAGCTAGGGGGGACAGAGCCTTGAGAGAGCGAGATGTTTATTAGCTCCGTGATCGTGGGCACGATGACAGGGGCTACTGTTTTCAGGAATCTAATGGGGGCGGGATCCAGAGGGGAGCCGCTTTTCATTTTGGCCATGGTTGTGCCTACTTCGTCCAATGTTACTGCCCTGAAAGCGGTCAGCTGAGGATGTATGTTGTTTCCTGTGAGGTTGGTAGATGCATCATTGTCCATGAGGTTCGGCAGGCAGGGAGGGGGGAGGGAGACTAGGATACGGGCGATTTTGGAGTTGAAGTAGGTTGCCATGTAAAATAAGGATACCATGTAAAATAAGTAGAGATACATATGTTCAGTGCACACTATAATTGTGATAAAGAACAAGCTCACATACCCGCTAATTGTTTGCTTCAAGACTGCTCTCCCCTTTTATAGCGCGCAGATTCTGGCATAAAAATGCCTGCTTAGGCATGAGGCGGGAAGTGATGATCCGGAAGTGCTTTAATAGGCGGCGGCCATCTTGGACATGCGCACTGTTGTCTTCATTCTCTTGTATGCTGCAAAGGTAAAACCATTGATGATTCCTAATACCGCAGTCAAATATGAGGGGTTGGTGTAGTCATATCTGAGGGGGTTGGTGTAGCGGTTTCCTTAATATCGGTTGCAGAGATTTGAATTTGAATCTCTGGCTCAACATGTGAATAAACATTCCGTCACTCTGATGGGATTGCTACCATTCCCAGAAAATACTGGCCATCTCTGCTCGTGTTTTAGGATTCTGAAAAGGCCCAGAGCTGATTCTTAAGTAAAACTTTTTTTGAAATCATCGGTTTTAATTTTTACCCAAACCTTTCTGCCTTTGTTTAATTTATTTATCAGTCAGGGGGCATTACGACAGGTGTAGAATTAAAGTGTTTTCTTCTAACATTTACTGTTTAAAGTATGCACTTATTGTAATAACTCCTTCAAGACGTAAGGTAAGTAACTTCTTTAGTTAGAGCAATTTGTAACTTCTACAATGAGCTCCTGATTTTATCCAAGGCTATCTTCAGCTATCACCGAACCCCACGCTCTAGACTGCCCACATTCCCGCATCAACTAACAACACAGACTCCACACTTATGACAGGAAAAAAATACCAGATTTATAGCGATTTGTATACGGACAAAGCCACTAAAATACCGATCATTCCGGTGTAAGAACAGCCAGGTGCAACCCTATCCATATACTTGCAACTACCTTCGACTCAGATCGTAGATCTGCTCAGCTTACCCCTATGAGACTTTAAAAAATAAGTATGAGTCTCATCCTCATTTTGCAGGTGACCCCACCCCTCCAAATCATTTTCACCTTCCAGAACAACTGAATGCCTCCCTAAGCCTTACATGGGATTCCCTGCCTAATAAAACCTGACTGGCTCCCCAAAAGATTGGTCACATCCATTGATGTCAATGGAATCACCCTCCAGAACTCATCCGTCTCACCCTACTTGGTGATGCAGATCATTGAGAGGTATGCTTTTGGATTGACTGACTAATTCTACCTCAAAAACAAGTCCATACACCTCCTTGTCAGACCTCAGCCCATACCTACATATGTATACCATTTTATAGTTCAGAGAAGCATGGCAACACAAAATCTTCCCTATTTAGAAGACTCTGCTTTACCTTGCAGTTATGTTAATTTCACCTACCTGACTGCATGGCACAGCTTTAGGCGTGGCTGGTCCTGCCAGTGCTCAGGCTCAGCAGTAGCTAAAAACTGTTATAGAAAGAAGTTTCTATACTCTTGTCCTTAACTTTAACAGTAAAAACACTGATATTGTATTCTGTGGTCTTACTATTTCTAGCATCAGAATGTTATATATTTCATAAGCATTACTGTTTGTAGCATCAGAATGTTATACATTTCATAAGTGCGCTCTGCCTAGTTAATTAGCCTTATTTAAATCAATTCCTGGTGGAGGAAGGTGGTTTATTGGTGGTGGTAAGTATGCACCTCCAACCAGTGTCAATGCCGCAGACACAGTACTGGATCTTGAAAAGGGTCCCTTTGAATTAATCCCTTGCTCAACCCTTGGTAACTGACACTGAGCAATATGTCTTAACTTCGGAGACAGGTATGAAAAGTATTTAAAAAAATTACTACAGTAAATAAGTAAGACACAACACACAATAAAAATCCCACACCAATTTATAAAAATAGGAAATATTTTTATCTTTAAAAAGATACCAAAACAACAAAAATCCAATAAAGGGAACTAGAGCTACACAAAATCCAGAGTGCGCATGGCTGGTTTGGTCGGCCACAGAGGGACGACCAAACAGTCAGGGCCCACAACAGTGGGGAAGCCGCTCCTCCACGACCCATCTACCCACCCGCCCCCAACCAGGCATACCCTGCCACCTTCCCCGAACCAGGCACACCCTGCCTTCTACTTAATCGCAGCACGAGAAGCAGAAACATAAAATGATATTTAAAATACCATTTTATGTTTCTGCTTCTCACACTGCGAGAAATCAGGGGGCGACTCGCCTTCCCCCATAATGGAGGAGCCTCTTCTGATATGTTCTAAAGCAGGATGAGACACTTGGTCTCTCATCCTGTGTATGTGCTCTGGCCATGCTTGCCATATCCTTTGTATGTGTTAAGACAGGTGGTATGAGGGACCGCAGAGCATACAGGGGAAGTGAGTTTTATATGACTAGTGCATCTCGGCCCATTCCCCTAGCAGATGAAGATTGTGGTGACATATTTTCATTCAATAGCTTAGCTAAACTATTTATGACCTATTTGGTACGATTGCCAAAACACAGTTGATGGACAGAATGCAGAACAATGTCATACATTCACCCCAGTACAGAGATCTGGGCCTAATTCCATCGTTTTTTTGCACCCCACACCACCCCAGTTCAGACATGCCCATATGCAAATCAGTCTGACCCTGTGCCTCATGTGAACAGTCCAGCCCGAACTGCCAAGCCATGCCTTCCCTGGACCTGAAGCAAGCTTCCGAGCACCGGTTTCTGGCATTCCAGCCGTCTTCTTGGTACGATGGCTCATCTGAGCTAACCACAATATGTTTCTGTCAAGTTTCTTGGAGTTATGGTGAGCTTAGTTCCATGAGGGACGCTGACTGTCTTTGTTACGTGAAGGTGTTGTAGGAAGATGTCTCTCCATTTGGCGGGTTTCTTAGTGTGGAAAATGAAGCCAGTTTTAAGTGCTGTGTGAATTGGAGTTTAGAAAATGTCTGTTTTTAGTGTTTCTGAATGTTCTTTGAGGATTTTGCGCTTTAAATCTTTTACGGCATGCTTGGAGAATGCTTGTTTCCATGGAAATGTAATGCAGTATGAGTAGGGCTCTACATGCTTGTTTCCATGGAAATGTAATGCAGTATGAGTTGGAGCTGTACCTTTCAATCACAGTGTTGCCGAGTGACATTGCTGAGTGGTCCTTCTGCAGTATCGGCAGACTGGGCCCTTCCTGGGGGTGGGGGTCCTCTGTGAATATTGCCTGTTTCAGCAGTGGGTCATTTGGTAGAGGAGTGGAGCGGAGTCCTTTGGCAGAGTAGGGCACAAGTGATGGGGGCGTGTAGAAAGGAGTTTGTCGAGAAGATTTGGTGGGATTTCTGCGTAGCAGATGGGGCCTTGAATGGCGAAAGAGAACTGATGAGCCTGCTCGATTTTTCGAGTTCTTAGTGGTCACAGTATTTAGGAACTAGAGGTTACGGTGGGGTTTGAAGGCTGGTTAGCCAGAGAGGCCTACCTGATACAAGGTCATATAAACACTATGTGCACACACAGCATGCATTAGGTGTTAGTTAAGCATGACATAAAAGACATAAGGAAAGCATATGAATATGATAGTGGTGCTAATAAACATCAGGAAAGCAGTCGATGGGCAAAAATCACAGTGTAGGCAATAGCCAACGTCAACACAAAATCATAGTATATGCACAAGGAACCAATATTAGTGTAGGGTAGACAAAATCATCTTATAGGCATATGTAACAGTATATGCATATGAGTATGGTGAACGCGCTAGGTAACAATGTAAGGTGTACAATATCAAGTTTCTGTTGTGAATATGATCATACATCCAATTTTTCTAGCTTGGCAAAAAAAAAGGCAGAAATCACTGCAAAGTCATAGAGTGGCAACATATTAAGATGTACTGCAGGTATATTGATGACATCTTTATTTTATGGTTATAACCACCATGATTGAGAGGTTGAACAATATCAATCCTACAATTCGATTCTCCCACCACAGAGAGGATCGGAGTATTCACTTTTTGGATGTGTTAGTTAGTAAATCAGGGATGAGTGATACATTTGAAACAGCTATTTACCAAAAACCTACTGATCGGAACAATGACCTTGCATATACGAGCTTTCATCCTAAAAGTCTGATTAAGAATCTACCTTATTCCCAGTTCATTTGCATAAGGAGAATATGTTCAGAACCGAATACGAGAACCCATAAGGAAGTTGAATATAAACGCTATTCCACACGAGGACATCCAGATAACATACTACAGGACTGTCTAAACCGTGCACATAGGAAAGGATGTAAGGATTTGTTAATACCACAGAAGAGACAAAGGGAAGATAGATTGGTATTTGTGCCAAAATTCTCTCCAGTCTCACACGCGGTTTAAAGAATCATAAATTCCAGATGGGAACTGTTGGAGAATGAGACTGATTTCAATGGTATTTTTGCAGAGAAACCACTGTATGCATATATAAGGGGTAAGAATCTGTGCACCTTACTACCTACTCCTGAACAGCACAAGCATGCGACTGAACACAGAGGCACTACTAAATGTAAGAATTGCATACATTGTAACAATTCAATTACTGGCAATGTATTAACTCATCCAATGACAGGCAAGAAGTTAAAACTTCAGCATACAAGTGACTGCAAGTCTAGGAACTTGATATATTGCATCAAATGCCCTTGTGGAAAAATGTATGTAGGTAAAACGGAGCGTAAATTGAAAATCAGGGTAACTGAGCATAAAAGTAAAACTTGGAATCGTAGCACCACATCTTCTCTTGCGACACATTGGGAAGAGTCTAGACATATCTCACACAAAAGAAAGGGGGAGAGGGTCTACTACTCCACTGCCCCAACCCTCCAATAGTAACCTTAACACACTAAGAGGGGTAGCGAGGAAAAGGACCTAGACAGAGCATGCAGGGGCACACACAGTGTTGGTAAAAACTGCCCTCACTCACACTCAAAATTGTGTGCGACATGCTTCATCATCGGGTCTGCTTTCAATACACCCCGGGGTAGCCACGCACAGGGTGGAGCATAGGGAAGTGGGTAACATAAACAACACAAACAAACAAAACATATATATGTATGGGTGAGTATGATGTGCTACCAACCCTGACTGTAGTGCAAGTACTAGAGCCTTTAGTTCTGCCAGCTGTGCTGTGCAATAACTAAGTGACTGTGTGTATGTTTTGACATAATGGAACATCCCATCATGCATACAGCCATTTATCACGGTGCATGTGGCTGAATATTGGTGTTTAGTCCCTACAGCAGGCTGAGTAGAACCATCAGTGCAAATTACATAGTCATAGTGATCTAGAGGCATAATTTCATTAGGCAGAGGATATTTTTGTTCGTATTGCAGAAATGCTTGTTTGTAATGTAAGGTCAAATCTGTAGTCTGCATTTGTTACAGTGAGGGATTTTGCCCATTGAATCCATCTTGGATGTAAAGCTTTAGCGTTAGGAACACTTGTTCTGGTAACCCCTTCTAAAGTCGGTACCGAGGTCACAACAATAATTTGTTTCCCTTGAGCCAGGGCACGCTCTCTCACTAAAGCAGTCTGAACTGCTGTCAGTATTTTCTCAGTGGTGCAAAACGCATCTCAGCATTGATATGGAGATGTGATTTATATACAACTGGTACTGTGTCACCTTCATTGAACATGATATGCAAACACTGATGTACCCATGATTACACTGATCATCAGGTTTGTTGTGTTTTGAAGCTATATTCTCAGCTTGGATGGAATGTAAAGTTTCTGTATGTTCTTGTGTCCTATGTGTACTTGGAAGTATTAACTCGTAGAGCGGTTTAACCCGTTCAGTGTAATCAAGAAATTATGTTCTGCCAAAATTTAGGAATCCTAATATGGATTGTAGTCTTTTCAGAGTGGTTGTGGGTTGAATCAACTCACATTTTTCTAGAAATTGGGTCACCAGGCTTTTGCCTTCACTTGACAGCTCGGATCCCAAAAATAGGACACTGAGGTGACCAATTTTTGATTTTTTAAAAATGTATTTGTAGCAAACCCCAATATTATGTAGGCTACTCTGGTCAAGTGTTCGATCAGGTCATCGTCCTTTAAATATATGGCATCGACATAGGACAATGCCTCGTCAACAAAATGTTCAAGTAGTTATGTTACCCTGGCTGAAAACAGCCGGGGGCTATTCTTATACCCCAGGGGCAAACATCAAAACTGTTTCTGAAAACCTAGCGCTGTAAAGGCAGTCGAATATCTGCTTCCGGGTGCTATATTTTGGCAGAAGAATCCATTCGAGATATCTAGTGTTATTTATATTTTTTACACGCAATGTTGTTCATTAGTGCACCGCTGTTTGCATTTTGTACTGCAAATGTGCGGGTAGCTGTATTCAAATGTCTGTAATTCATTGCTAGACGATAAGATTGGTCCAGAAAATAAGGATTATTCGTTGAAGAGGTGCCACTTTCTATTACACCTTGGTATTTAAGCTGTTTTACGATTTCTCTAACTTTTTATTTTGTTGAATTTTTTATTGGAGATTGTCTTTGAGTTTGTGGGGTTGTCCTCGGCGGAATGTCATGATAAAGTGAACCGTGATCCCACCCCACATGGATGTGGTATAATGCAGAAGGTAGCGTTAGCGCCCACTTCTTTGCGAATGAATGTTTAATTGATTCTGGAACGAGGGCAGAAAAAGAAGGCAAAATTAACATTTCTTCTTTCGGGCAATCCATTACAAAGTCCAGTAGCCAATCTTTTTTGGCAACCAGAATATTGCACCACTGAGTGACTTCCTCTCAAAACGAACCTGAGAATGACCCCTTCCAACGGTAGGTGTACTTTGTATAAACAAGCAGAACACCTATCCTGGGGTCCGGTATTTCTGCCATAATGTACTTACACAGCGCTACTCCCACCAGACAACCTATAAGGTTCTGGTGAACTCTCATGACTTCTAACACACTGTCCAAAAATTCTGGTCATGCCTGACCTTAAGTCCAGCTACCTTCTTCTTTTTTAATTGAGGTTTGGATATTTTCGGCTTATCTTCCTGTTTAATTATGTAATCAGACAAGCATTACGAGTCCTTCCTTAGTTTCACTAGCTCTTCTGATCTGCGCTCCAATCGTCCTCCTCTCTCCAAGCGTTTATCAGATGAATCCTGAAAGGAATGAGAGGGATATGTATCAGTATCCTGATACTTATCATGTGTTTTAACATTATCACAGTTACGAAGGTTGTAACGTTTTTCAGTAGATTCCTGTGTAGGAGACCCATGCTGCTTTCTATTGAGTAGTTGAGGAGATTTGTCAGATCAACTAATATTATGCCCCTCCTTTATTTAGGAAGTCTGGAGGAGCAGTATTCAGAGGACATCTTGATTTGATTGTGTTGAGGATCTCCTTAGTTGTCTCAGTGTGTAGTTTAGGGAAGGCTGTAAGTGTATGGCTAGCTGAAGCACCCATTGTGATTATAGTATGTTGGTCGGTGTCAGTGTTTGTAGGACGGGCAAGCAGGATGTTATTCACCTTTCCTAATAAGATTCAGCCAGTGTATTATACCACTCTTCTGAGGGAGTGGGCACATTTTGAGTTTTTGCTTGCTTTCTAAAACTGTTCACTAATTTAAACAGTTTCTTTGAAGAATTAGGGACATTTTCTATGTTATTGCTAAAGTATGTTATCCTTGCTTCTCAGATGGCGAACTGATATTTTTTTGTTGCTCTTTTGTACGATGCCTTACTTGGCACATCAAACCTTTTTTTCTCCACTTTTAGCTTTATTTTGCTTTTCTATTTAATTCCCTAAGGTTGATGGAGTACCAAGGTGTGCCCTGTTCCTGTCATTTTCATTGGGATTAGAGCATCCAGCGATCCTCTAAGCCAGCTCTTAAATTTTTTGTATCTCTCATCCACTCCACCTTCTTTTGTTAATGTTGAATCTACTAAGGTAATTTCCCAGCTTTGGGCATCTAATCTAGATCAACATTTCTTTAATTTTGTCTAATACATTTGTTTTCTAGTGGTGTAAAGGGAGAAGGGTGCGAGAAAGTGATCGGACCAGCACATGGGGATGGGAGTATCTATAATGAGCTCTTTGATATTGGAAAAAAATAGGATTCAATGTATGACCAATTTTATGGGTGGGGTGTTTTACTACTTGAGTCATGTGGATTGCTGCCATATCCTGCATGACTTTATGCTTTCAAAGTTATCCTTATCGAAGTGGATGTTCAGATCACCTAGTACTGTAAAATTAGCTTTTTCCAAACTAAATTCATCAACTAATTTGGGGAGTGCTGTGCTGAATGCTGCGGTGGGGCATGGAGAATGATATATTATAATTCCTGAGAAGGTAAAGGTAGCTGAAAAGCATTCACTTCCCGAGCGTTTTATGGGAGAGAGCTGACCTTTTATGTTTTCTTCAAAAATGATTGCAGTCCCCCCTCCGGTTCTGTCTTCACGGTCAGGGCTCGAATGGGAACACAAACCAGCCCTGGCTATTCAGTTGGACCAGCCCGGGGGAGGCAGAAGAGGCAGGGAGTAGGGGTGCTAGTGAGAAGCACTGCTGCTGCTTTTGTTACAGGTGGCGATATTGTAGCACTGCTGCAAAACCGGCCCCCAGTAACACAAACGGCCCCCACCACTCAAAACCCGGCCCCCACCCTTCCAGCCCACTGGGAAAATGCCTGGTGCCCACTACTGCCAGTCCGACCCAGTTCACGGCCACATCTTTCATAGGCATAGCTTGGGGAAGGGCCAGGACTATGTCTGGCATGGACTCTTCTCGCAGCCAGGTTTCTGCTCCAGATTCTTTTTGTGTCACTTCTGGAATTGTTTAAAAAGCTTTTCCCAAATGCTGTTCATTGTTAGCCACACATTCCTCCACAGGTATTTCTATTTCTTCATCTGAAACTGTCTACTTCCTTTTCCTTCCTGACTCCTCTGCTGACTTTCTTTTTTTTAAAATAGGTTTTTTCTTTTATTTTTAAACCAGAAGAAAGAAAATCAATAGAGCCAGGCGCAACACGCGCCATTGTCTTTAGGTACATTTGGATGCTATTGATGTTCCTTATAGATAATGAAATTTAGGTCTTATCACAGCCAAACATACAGTTTATGTGAAAAAAAAGTATAATGAGGGCATACACACATCTCTGGAACGGTTTGTATTTAGGTAACAGTCAAGCAAGTAGGTGAATCAAAATTACCCTCTATGGTGCCCAACCCGTAGTAGGACCTCCACCAGCCCCAAATCTTGTAGAACTTACGGGAACATTTCCTGCTGCGGTACACCACGTGTTCTGCAACCCTATACAAATCCATACCCCTCTGCTATTCATGCATGGTGGGCACTTCCGGCACCCCCCAATATTTGGCCACGTCTCTCTTTTCCACTGCCAAGCCCGGTACACTTTAAAGAAGCTTAACTTGTGGGATATCTACATCATATGAGATCCCCATAACACAAACCTTGGTTCTAACGGAAGTGATACCTCCAGTATATCTGAGAGGTCCTGTATAATTGTCTTCCAGTAGGCCTCAATACAGGGATATTCCTAAAGTGTGTGCACACATGATCCAACCGCTTCAGCTTACCGCAAACATAACAGTGTAGAGATCCTCTCCATTTGGTGTAGCCTTTGGCGGTTTGAGTATGCCCGGCACCCTAGCAGTGCTGGGACAGGCCACTTAGTATGCCGCTGTGACGGTGGCATCCCGCATATATTACATTGTGGCGGGCGGTGCTGTAAGCAGCACCCGCAACAATGCAATATATGCATGTTGTACATTGGCATGCACAATGTGACAGGCATAGTGTGGTGCCTGCCACCTCATGCATGCCAATGTTGGGGGGTACCATGGGTTACCCCCAAGTGCAGCCCCCCACACCCCACCCCACTGGGGGCCCGCAGCGGGCCCCCAAAGAAAACTCTGCATGCCTTTCCATGGCAGAGTCTCCGCCATGGAAAGGCATTGAAAAAGCCACATCATAATATGGATGGTGGTGCCTGCAAGGCACCGCCACCAAATAATGGGCCTTTTCCACCCGGAAGGCAATCGTGACATTTGCCTACCGGCGGAAAAGTGGCAGACAGTCTTTCCGTCCGCCGCGGTCCCCCGCCGCCATGGTAATGTGGCGGTGGGTAAAAGGCCACCCGGCGGGGTGTTTTGGCGGGCAAAACGTGGCGATCTGCCCGCCATCCTAATAGACCCCCTAGTGAGAAAAAAGGTGGAACAGTGCAGCCGTAAACAAATTGATTTAGCAAGTCTTAGGGTCCATTAAAATTCCATGTTTTATTCACATCCAATATCCAAGGTTTAACGTGTGCTCATGATGGCGTGGCACTAATTCCCCACCTGTGTTGGCGAATTAGTGTATGTGCGGGTCATGACGGCTCCGCCCGTTACTCATGACGGCGTGGAGCTGTCATAAGTACGGGAGCGCCACGCCCAGCCCCTAGCCCCGCCCACGCCGTGGCAGAATTCGCGCAGTGGCGAAAAGGTTAAAAACATCCAGCCAACATGTATTGTTCAAGTTTTCTTGAATTTCATCAGGGCTGTAAATAATATATATTAAGACTCAAAATCAGTATGAAACACATACAAATATATACATATAATACACCAAAACACATATAAAAACATTCAGACATAAGCAAAAACAATACTTAGAACACAATAAAACAAAATCAATAACAATGCTTCCCAAAACACCATAAGATATCACTAACAAATACTTCTTAATCAACTTAGGTTGCCAACTGATATATGTTCTTTAAGATAATTATGAAATCAGTCTATGTTTGTCTTGTGGGATTAGTCTAAATAAGGTTCTAGTAATATACCCAGTAACATACAATTTTGAGAAGTGGGAAAATTAAGTCTCCAACTAGCAATCGTCCTGGTTACTGAAGGAATTGATCGTGGCATCTGGGGTGCTTTTCTTTGTAGATCCTCCAATACGTATGAGACTTATAGGAAATTAAAACTTATGCATTTATACCAAAATGATTAAGAAGTATTTGTTAGTTATATATTATAGTGTTTTGGGAAACATTGTTATTGTTTTTGTTTTATTGTGCTCTAAGTATTGGTTATGTTTATGCCTGAATATTTTTATATGTGTTTTTGTGTATTATACGTATATATTTGTATGTGTGTCATACTAATTTTGAGGCTTTATATATATTGTTTACAGCCCTGAAGAAGTTCAAGAAACCTTGAATGAAACGCATTGGATGGATGTTTTTAAACCTTTGGATGGTGGATTTGAACAAAATATGGAATTTTAATAGACTCTAAGACTTGCTAAACCAATCTGTTTACGGGTGCACGCTCCACCTTTTATGTTGTCAAGATTTCTTCTGCCTAGCCGTAATAGCAGACAACGGCGGGTATTGAAAGAGAAGTGCACCATGTTATACTATTTTAACTATATGTGAGGTGCAGTTGAAGGGTCCGCCTTTGACGCTTTTTCTTTTTTCAGTGTGTCCTAGTGACTTGTAAAAGATGCTGTTCATCTGATCTGACCATGGTTAACCACAGCTTGTCTGTGGGTGCAGGCAAAGACCAAGGATTTAAGCCCCCTTTGTCCCCTCTGTGAGAAAAGCTATGTGGTAACTGCCTTTGGTCTGTCTTCTTTCCCTTCTACTCAGTTGATTGGCTTGGCTCTGCTGGTGCTCTTGGTATTCGCCGCTATGTAATAACTGCCTTCTCTCTGTCTTCTTCCCTTTGGCTCAGTTGATTGGCCTGGCTATGTTGGTACTCTTGGTATTCGCCGGACTGTTGCTGAAGTTCAGCTACAAGTGTGGCAAGGAGTGCAGCTGCTGGGAAGTAGACTGGAAGATCCACTACAAAGAGGAGGCACTGAAGCACAACGAGAATCTGCTGATGGAGGTGCTCTTGGACAGGAACAAAGAGGACACCAAAAAGAAGCTGACTGCTGCTCTGGAATGCAAGGAGGGCTTCTGGGCGCAAGCCGAGGACATCTGCAAAGACGTTCGCTGTCCAGAAGATGACGAGCCATGTAAGTGGGTGCATTGCGCAATGTTTTTGGGGCTTGGTTAGATAGCAGAATTTTGTGACACCACTTGCCATTACTGTTTCATCTCATATGTGCCCACATTGATGATATAGCCAGGCAACTACCAGGCTTGATCATTGTTTTTTTCAATATTCTACTTAATTATTGCTTTTTCAGTTATACAAAAACACTGTGGACTAATTACAACTTACAAAAGCAACATACATAATGACACACTATTGAAACATTGCATATGTGGTCGTCTCACTGCTGTTTGCTAAGCCATCATATTATCCTTGTCTACTATCAGTAGTTGAGGAACATCCATGTCTACGTTACATGACATAAAGCAAATATTAAGCAACAGCGCAAGTCGACGTTTCGATCTTTTCATCTACGGTATAAGAGACCATCATCAGGGCAGAAGTTGTCAAGTCTGCTTCTTAACACAGAACCCTGAACCCTAGTCTTTCAAAGTCACAACCCTTGTGCACCGGAAAAAACATGCACATCAACCAAGGTTGTCACATCAGTAATCAATAAGATACACCATGCTAGCAGCAATTAAATCCTCCAAAATATTCCTATGGCACAACAGCTTCCTCATTCATGTCAATTTGACGGATCATGATTTTTTAAACTTAATTACGGCTGCATACACTTGTGGCTACAAGTGGGTGGCGCATTCTGAGAGGCGGCACACATAGTTTTTGCGTGACACACTCCGACTGAGGCAGTGGACACACAGGGTGCCAAACACTCTCTGTGAGAAGGGACATGCAGTATGTGGGTGGACTGTCTGGAAGGGGAACCACCCAGTCTATGGGGACACGCTGTTTGTGGGTTGAAAATATACCCAGCCTTGGGTGGCATACTGTGGAAGTGGAAACACACAGTCTATGGGTGGCACACTTTGTCTGTGGGACTAGTCACACTCCACCTCTGGGAGGAGCTGCAACCAGTCTATGGGATTTCCTTTGGAGACAAATGTAGTTGCACAGATGGCCAACAGGTAACAGTATTCCCTTGCACAAAAAATCAGGCTAAAATACTCTCCAGAGCACACAACATTTGTGCTGAGTATCCCTGAATGTGTGTGCCCTCTGTTCAGTTTAGTGCTAACATGCACAAACTGTATTAGCGCCTTTTTGGCAAGTGTCTTATTTCTGCATTATTTGCTCTTGTTGCCACCAGGTGAAAGGTAACGTTATATCCAAGACCAAAATGTGAGCATTCACATGGAGTCCACCAGGTCTTTACTTGAATAGTGAGTTTTTTAAAGTGCATTCTGGTTTTTTAGGCCTCGCCACACTACTGTGTCTGGTCGCCTGGGCCTCTCCTGGAGTTTTGTGCCAGTTCTCTACACCTCATTTTGAGCAGCACTGTGTCCTGTTCTCTAGGCATTACTGTAATACTGTGTCCTGTTCTCTAGGCCTCACCGGAAGTCTAATGGCAGTTCTCTAAACCTTATCTGGAATTCAGTGTCCAGTTCTCAGGATTTCACTGCTGCACGCTGTCCTAATCTCTAAGCCTTATTTGGAGTACTGTCTCTGATGGATACTTCTACTCACATATTCCTCATCTTTTAAATATCCCAGGCATCAGGCTGAATCCGTAACCTTTTAACTAGCTCGCCACGCCAGCAGGGGCAACTGACTCCACTTCGATGATGGAAGCAGCATACCTTTGACGTCACTGGAGCCATAAAGTGCCCCTGTCGGTGGACTAGCGCCAGTTCCCTTTTTTCGAAGCCATAAACGCAAATCCAGAGCCCAAATCTAAGGAGGTTGTCTACATGGTTGACTCAAATTCTATATTTGTTCTGGAGCAGTTCTTATTCTCCCTAAATGTTCAGATTCAAATAGTGCAGAGATTGCGAAGGACAGATGTGAACCACTGACCCTCATGAAATCTGTTGATGGGTCCAACCATAATGCGAAGGCATGAGGCTCTTGTTGGAGTTTGTACCCCAAGGCCATATTGGAGAGGGAAAATGTTTATGGCCTGAGCAAAGGATGAACACCAAGGAAGACACAAGTACAGGATGAGTTGAGAGACGCAGGTGCTGTTTCTTTTTTTTTTTATTTGAGAGTTTTATATATTGCTGGCTAGACCCAAGAGTATTAGAGCCCTTAACAAGACAAGTGAACCGAGACCATAGTATTAATAGAAGGATTCAAGTTTGTCATAGTATATCACAAGGGCAACATTATATATGTATAGCAACAAATAGTACAACATAATCCTGCCATAGGCATAAGTGACAGATTAAATGCTGACTTGGGTCAGGCAGCCGTTTCGAATGATCTTGTTGATGTAGCAAGCTCAGGGGTATTTGTTCATCAGTAGTGATTTGAGGTTCCGTTTAAAACAAATATAAGAAGGATTACAACAGAGGTCTTTAGGAAGTGAGTTCCAAATCCATGGAGCTTTACCTGAAAATAACGTTTCTGGGGTGTTTTTTCAGTTGGGGAGGGATGAGAAGGAGTGAGTTGGATCTTCTTAAGACCTGATTTCAAACTGCTCTCAAAAGTTTGTTTTCTAAATATTTAGGGTTTGCAGTGTAAAGGGCTTTGTGGGTGAAACAGACTGTCTTTAAGACGCATCTTCCTTTTATTGGGAGCCAATTGAACTTTTGAGTGCAGGAGTGATGTGGTCAAATCTTTTGGTGCCTGTGAGGAGTCTAGTGGCTGCCTTAACAGTTGTTCTTAGAGGCGCAAGGTGACTTTAAGGGGTAGGTGGTGATTATGGCATTGTTGCCATCAAGTTTCGAGAGGACAAGTGATTGCACTGCAAGCTTTAGGTCTTCAGGTGGGATAAACAATTTGATTTTCTTGAAATGTTTTAGGATGTAGAGCACCCCTTTGGTTGAATTGTTGATATGTTCTTTCATTTGCATGTTTTTGTCTAGGATGATTCCCAGGGACTTCACGGAGTTGAAGTGTATGAAAGAACAGTTCATAGCATTCATGCTCTTTTGCAGGCATGGCCTGTGACGGGCGTACCACCGGGCGGTGACGTGGGGCAGGGAGGGGCAGGGTGGGGGGTTGTAAAATGCGTGAAACAGACGATTTCAGGTAAGTACCGGAAAAAAAGGAATTCTGTTCCGCGCGCTGCATCATATTTGGCGATGCAGCGCGCGCAACGAAATCCGTTTTTTTTTTCCGGTACTTACCTGAAATCGTTCGTTTCCCGCATTTTACATCCCCCCCACCCTGCCCCTCCCCCACCCCACGTCACAGCCCGGTGGCCCGCCCGTCACGGGCTTTGCCTGCTCTTGAGTCATTCTTCGAATGGCAATAGCTTGCAATTGGGGGAAAAGAGTACACATTCAGTTTTATCGGGGTTCATTTTTAGGTGATTGGTGCTTAGCTAGATTTGTATGTTGTTTATTGTGGAATTCAAATGGCATATGTCACTGTGGGGTCATATTTTGTAGTAACGGTGCATGTCATCGGCATATAAATTTCACACCTGCTTGATTCAGGATAATTGTGAGGGGGTTCCATGAAGACGTTAAAAAGGGTGGGAGCGAGGATCGAGCCTTGTGGAACTCCCTGTGAAACTGGTGTAGGCTGTGAGAGGAAACTGCTGATTGTTATATCCTCTCAAGACCGTACCATTGATACCAGTGTGATTCTTGAGGGTCTCAAGTGAAGCTTGGTGGTTAACTGTGTCAAATGCCACCGATGGATGTACAACGTTACGACGCGTACTATAACGTGCTTTCACAACGCGTCCCTTACAACGCAAGTCGTTACCACGACTTGCGTTTGGGGCGCGGATTGTGAATAGTATAATTTACTATTCTAACACCAGTCCCCGTGGACACTAGGGAAGGTGTTGGAATAGTAAATATACTATTCTTAATCCTCTAGCGCGTTGAGAAAGCCTTGCGGAGTAAAATCCGCGTTGAAAAGGATGTTCCCCACCACCGATAGATCAAATAGGATCAAGAGGCAAGAGTCAACTTCATCTAAAGTTTTGAGAACGTCATTTGATATATTGAGCCATAGCAGTTTCTGTGGTGTGAAGGTTGAATTTCTTGATGTGTTGGATGAGTTGGATCAAGATGCATTATTCGATTGCATTTGCTAGTAAAGGAAGGTTGGTGACAGGTTTGAAGTTGTTGAGGTCATTAGGATCCTGGTTTTGACTTGGCCTAGTTGGAGGGAATCAGGAACACAGACCAATGAGAGAGTAGGGTTGATGATTTTAGTCCAGAACGGAGAGAGAGGGGATCAGTGGTATGGGATGTGGTGTTGAAGTTTACAATTATCTTGTGGACGTCCCCTTCTGTCAGCGATGTGAACTCTGACCAGTTGGTGTTCTTCTTTGATGGGTGAAGATCTTTCTTGAGTTTGTGTGTTTCTCAGGTCTAAGGTAGAGCCTGGAAAGGGAGTTACCATAGAGATCGGTACACCATTGGAATAGAAGAGCTTAGTTTTCTGACTTTCGATGTGGATAAGAGATGGTTAAATTATCATTATTTTCTCAGAATAGATTTTAACTATTTCTTCACAGCGTTCATTAGTGTTCCTGTTGGGAGGTGAGGTTAGTTTGTTGTTTAATTATGATGTAGAAATCCCTCAGTCTGTTCTTTGTTCGGGCAAGTTTATTGTAAAAGAAAGAAACATAGCCTTTGTGGAAGTCTTCTAAGAAGAGGCGACACAAATTTGAGAGACGCCATTCCATAAGTAAGTTGCCAAGACCCACTCCCTCCCCTCAACCATCCACATCAGAGCCCAAAGTAGTGGAGGATACCACGAAGAATCTGGCATCTACCATAACATGCGGTCCAGCATCAATGCTGGAGGTGCTACCACCTGTGGCACCCATCCAGTGGCCTCAGCCCGGTCAGCCACTTCCAGCATTTCCCACCCCTGGAACAGATCCAGCAATATATCTGAACTCCATGTACAACGTGTTCAGAAGAAGCATGTTCTTCTGTGGAGTGCCAACTGGCCTCATGGGTCAGATGGGATACACTTTCAGAGCCCTCCCGTTGCATACGCCTGGATCCTTTCACTTCATTCCTTCCGCTGGTAATCTCGGCTCCTATGTCGCATACAAGTCCAGTGATACCTGCAGCCTTCTATCAAGATCTTCCACTTCAGCGCCAGCCCCTCTTACCTGCAAGGCAACTCAAACACCTCCGTCAGCGCTACACTCGTCACTACAACCCTTGTCCCTGGTCCACAACCTACACCACCAGCACCTCATCTAACCCGGCCAGAAGCGTTACCCCCACCTGAGAATCCTTTTACACTGTTTATGCCAGGAGGCGTAGCAGCTCATAGAAGAATGGATGTTCTGTTGTGCGGATCCTGGTCATTATGAAGGCCTTGGGGCTTTGGACCTGGATTTTGTGGGGTTACAGGACACCAGTGGATTGGATACATCACTTGAATTAGGAGTTGTATTTCTGTATTGGATTGTCTCCATCTGAGGTCACCACTTATCATTCAGTGATAAATATAGCAGTGGAAATGTTGGACCTTCGGGGTCCAACCACCAAAACTAAAGCCAGCATCGTACATCACATACCACCGAGCCCTTGCTCTACTTTAATGAATCAATCACAGAGCCATTCTTGTGATTTGCAAAAAGTCCATGTCTTCCGCTGCAGTTCACAGGATGAGTGCAAGATGCTATAAGCTGGTATCTGGAAGCCCATTTTTCCATTCTTCCAATCCACCACTGGAAATCCTAGTTGTTTTGCATCTTGTTCCTTGAGGTTGTTGCCAGGAGCTTTCCCTAGTACTCCATCAGATAGGGAATCCAAAAGTATTGAACAATAAGCGAAGAAGAACATTTCAGCATGGCCCTCAAGTACCTAAATGCTACTTGTCTCATTGAAAGTTACATGTACGCCCTCTGGGTCTACCTAACCTTCTGGATCATTTGTAAATTTACTTTTTCAGAGCTAATATGGGATGGACAAGCTGTAACAAAACAAGTGTTCAAGTGGGCCTGGACACTGCAGACTCTGTTGCCAGGGCTATGGGGGTGTCCATTTCTTTGCGTTGCCATGCATGGCTGACGAATTTCGGTTTCTTTCACGATGTCCGGACAACACTCATGGACCTGGCCTTTGATGGTTTCTGTCTCTTTGGGGCAAAAGTTGACTCAGATTTAGAAAGGTTCAGGGAAAGTAAGACAGCAGCAATATCCCTGGAACTCCAGACGCAGCAGAGAGTTTACCACCGGTTTAAGAGATTTCAAGTCTTCTCAAGAGGTTTTTCCTTTGTGACCATCAGCAGCAATCCTTCCACCAGCAACGTGGAGAAGTGTGGCTCACTGGTTAGAGCAGGCAGACCCTGAAGCAGAGGTCAGACCCGGGACCAGGGTTCAATTCCCGACGCGGCAGGGTCTTGAGCTCAAATGTCCATGGACTCGATAATTCTCGCTTCGGTGCCTGACCTAATCATGGGTTCACACTCTGCAACTCTGGGCATTAAGCTTGCTTAATCTCCACAACGGCCCCCCGCGGCGGGATGCCTGGCTTTCACCTTGGGGATGCCCTGTAGGGGCTATCTCACAGGGAAAAGCCAGGACGGGTTCCCAAGGCAAGCACGGAGATACCCCTTCGGGGGTCGATTCAGGCGCTATATAAGAAACATAATAATAATAATAACAATAGCAGGCAAACCCACTGTTCAAACAATATAAAGAGCAGGGGGAAAACAGGAACCTTACTGTTCCCTTCCCTCTCCTCTTCCTACTCCTCCTAACCACCGCAGGGATGCAGCCCTAGTTCCCAATTGCCAGACCTCACATAGCCTTTTGGAGAACAGGTCTCCTCCTTTCCGCAAGCCTTGAGGGCCATTATTTCAGACCTCTGGGTCTTGCTAATTGTGAAAAGTGGGTACGCCCTACCCTTCCCCAGACCCCGCCAGACCCCTTACGAGTCCTGCAACAGGAAGTAAAATATTTACTCAAAAAAGACAAGGTGGATTTGGTGCCAGAGCAAGAGCAGGGTCAGAGGTGCTACTCCAGGGACTTTCTGGTCCCCAAAAGAGGAAGGCTGCCTTCTTCCAATCCTGGACCTCAAGTTTCTGAATTAGTTTCTCAAAAAATGAAAAGTTCAAAATGCTATCCCTAGCCCAGGCTCTGCTTGCACTGGAAGATGACGAATGTCTAGTCTCTGTCGACCTGTAGGATTCCCGCTATCACATTCCTATCCTGCAGTCATTCATACAGGAAGCACCTGTGCTTTAAGGTGACATCTGAACACTATCAGTTTGTGGTCCTTCCGTTTGGACTGACTTCAGCACCATGAGACTTCACGAAGGTGATGGCAGTGGTGGCTGCCCATTTCAGAAGAGCAGGAATCTCAGTATTCCCTTACCAGGACGACTGGATAATCAAGACCAGCTCGCAAGAGATAGTGTTGCACCGCCTGTAGAAAACAGTCATGTTGCTGTTCGATTTTGGCTATTCCATTCCACCTGTTGCCCTCTCAGCACATCCTGCTCATAGAGGCAGTACTGAAAACCTCATTGAATCAAGCCTTCGCTCCTCCATAAACGGTTCAGGACAATCAGGCTATGATTCCAATATTTCATGATGGAGCACATATACCAGTCCTGATTGTCTTATGCCTGATAGGTCTTCTAGCTTCCTACATTCCTTTGGTCACTTACGCAGGCACATAAGGGCCCTACAGTGGTGCCTCTGCAGACAGTGTTTGTGACACACCGGAGACAGAATATGCAGATAGAAGTATCTATCAGAAGAGAAAGTTACTTACCTTTGGTAACAATGGTTTTGGTGGATACTCTATCTACCTGCAGATTTCTCATCGACCCACCCGCCTCCCCCCATTTCATGGCTGGTTATTACAAAGTAAAGCCAGTAACCCCTGTCAACATAGAGAGCTATTGAAAAGGTTCTAGTTTCAGTCTGATGCCTGAAATATTCAAAAGGCAAGGAATCTACAAGTAGATAGAACATTCACCAGAGTGATCATCACCGAAGGTAAGTAACTTTTTCATCTCGTCCTCTAAGATTCACCTAGAGTACAGTGTAAAGTTTTCTAGGTATTACTGCAGTTCTGTATCTACTTCACCAGGCATCATGTAGTGTACAGTATACAATTCTCTAGGCCTCACCGGAGTACTGAATCTGGTTCTCTAGTCCTCAGAAGTGACCCCGCTGATCTCCAGGATCCAGTTCCATGTTCCAGCATTTGCAGGTTTTACCAAGTGGGCATTGCAGAATGATTTGAAGGGAATTCTTCTTCTGACAGATAGAACGGGCTGGGTCTTAAATGTACATGTATTTATATAGCGCAAACCACCACATCGCAGGCATCTAAGCGCTTGCTTAGGGAACCCGTCCTGGTATTCCCCTGTGAGATAACCCCGGCAGGGTATCCACAAGGTGAAAGCCAGGCATCCCGCCGCGAGGGGCCGTTGTGGAGATTAAGCAAGCTATTGCCCAGAGTCGCAGAGTGTGAACCCGTGAGTCGAGTAGGCACCGGAGCGAGAATTATCGAGTCCGTGGAATTATTGAGCCCAAGCCCCATCGAGGCGGGGAATTGAACCCTGGTCCAGGGCCGATCTCAGCTTCCGGGTCTGCCGCCTCTAACCCCTGAGCCACACTTCTCCACTAAAGCACCAACATGACATGCTTACTCTAGCTCCTTCAGCTGCTACCTCTTTGCATTCCAATATACAGTTCTATGGTGGAATACAGGTATAGTCTAGGTATGACCCCTTTGATCCCAAGAACTTAGTTCTGTGGTCAAGTACAAGTATCCTCCAGCTGTACTCCACTCTGATCTCCAGGTCACAGATCTGTGGTTGAGTATGGGTATCCTCCAACTGTACTCCACTCCAATCTTCAGGACAGAGCTCTGTGGTCGTGTATGGGTATCCTCCAGCTGTAGCTCTTCTAATCTCCACGTCCCAGATCTATGGTTAAATATAGGTATCCTCCAGTTGTGACTCCTTTAATCTCCAGGACACAGTTCCACGTTCTAACATTTGCAGTTTTTACAAAGTGGCAATGCAGAGTGCTTTGAAGGGAATTCTTCTAATGACAGAAACAATGTGCTCTTGTACCCAAAGGTGTCAGATCAGAAAGGCAGGCTAGGTACAGATATGGCCCCTCTATGGTAGACTCTCATGAAGACTATTTTCGTAAACCTTGGCGGCTGCGAGTTAATAGTAAATATATTAACGTGAATAGAGTCATATTATAAAGCATACACACTCATAAAATAACCGATCGATTCACTATAGCTCCATTGCAAGATGGCGCCCGGTATTAGTAAACTCTAGTCCGTTTTTAGTATTCGACATCAGAGGCGCGTATAAACATACCAAACGGTAATGGAGACAACTTTCTGAAAATTTTGGCGTCTGTGCGCAAGTCGAGAGAACATTCACAAAAGGTATGTTCACCGTCGATCAGTGCTTCTCAGGCTATTATTCATTGATGAACTTGGCGTTCACCTTAGAATGCGGGTAATAACGGTCGGATTATGTTCGTGTCTGTTTTTTTGCAGATACACGCAGACCATCAGATTTTCAGGTAGGATTTTCCCCAACTTAAACAAAAGTGGTAACAACCAATTGAAAAACGATAAGAGATCTAACCTAATCTCGTTATGCTTTCTTTGAAACAACCAACAGGTTCCCGACCGATTTATTGCTAAGCACAGGTAGGCTGTGCAATTTCATTGCATAGAGTCTTTCTTATATGATTGCTGATTAATAAATAGGTACGGTTCTAATGACGTCGGAAGCGCCGGAGGGACTCGGCAGTGGTAAACTCACATCTCGGAGTTTCCAAGACGGACTTGTGATCTGTGACACTCCGTCTTTTTGATGCTCGAGGGTACGATTACCACATTCGAGCATAAGGTCCTCATATGAAAGGTGGAGGATTGTGAATAGAGACCCAACTATTTGCCCTGACGAAGTTGCCAATGACAAGGCAATGAAACATGTCGGTTCAGTCGTAAAAACTTATGGTATCAGTTGAACCATTTTTAAACGTGGAGTTTGGCAGCACCAGAATAAAATCGACTCAGCCAGCCAAACTACACATTCTTAATTAATTTTTTTGTTTGTTGGGTGTGGGCACTTCTGTTTTCAATAACTTTGTCTGTCCCACTAGGAAGTGTAACTGTACACTCCTTGTCTGTCTTCTTCTCTATTCTTTTTGGTGCAGATCTCTTTTGCACTTGTTTCATCCTCCTTGCCAGGAAAGTAGCCGATGATGAGAAGCGGGTATACCGGTGATTAACAAACCGGGAACCCTCTCGGGTGTTGCGTCCATGAGGTACTTTCCTGGCGTTCTCACTTATTTTTTCTATGTGGGTGAGTCTGTACACATTCATGTTTACATTTTAAGGCATGTCCGGACCTGTAACACAGTAATATATATTACAATTTCTTTGGTGAGCCAATATAATGTGTGGCACCATTAGTTACAGAGTCTGAGAATTATATCATGCAGGCTGAATAGGGCTTTTTGTTTCATATGCGTTGAGTGGGGGGCTGCCCTATATAGCCTTTCTCCCCCTGACATCCCTTTTTGAGTAACGGTTCTAATACGTTACTACTGTTGTCTTCATTTCATCAATAGACCCAGCTCAAAGCACCTCTAGGTAAGAAATATAGACTGACAGCGTTTAAACTCACTATTAAATCATGAGATCATATATAACAGACAGATATCTCTTCACTTTATAGGGAGACTCCGCAGATATTATTCCCATTGAGGTATGAACATTCACATACAATGAAGCACATATATAACCAGCTACCATGGGCTCATGAGTTAACACACACATTTTTATTATATTTTTTACTTTTAGTATTGTCCCTGAGGAAGGTACCATGCGGGTACGGAAATGCATCGGGCGTGTCAAATGTCAATGCTGATTGATTTAATATGAATTAAGAAAAACAATATTATGTACAAATGTATATGTGATTTACGATTTTGAAATGATCATGATGAATTTATGATTTGTGTTATACAAAATGAATTTTGGTGAAAACTAAGAAAATTAAAAAAGTATGAATACTTATGTCATTATGAATTAATTTAAAGTCACAAATAGAATAGGTGTGGGAAACAATGAGTGAACAGTGCATGATTGGACTAACTGTTAGGCTAGTCTTAACTACAGTTGAATCTAGGAGTGACAACCCTTACAATCATAGCACCAATTTATAAGAAGGTTTAAACATTTCTAGCTGTGAGTGCTCCTCACGCACCCCACTTTCATCCCTCTATGGTAGAGCCATGTTTTCACTGCTTTCCTAAAGTGTTAAAGAGACTGGTAACTCGTTAATTCTAATGGAAGATTGTTCCACAGTCTAGTTGTACAAGGTCGTAAAACATTTGCCACCACATTGAGCTGGTTTGAACTTGGGCACCACAACATTCTTTGCTCCAAAAGAGCGTAATGGTCTAGACAGTGTGTGCCAGCAGAAATACTGTCTGAGAGCCGTTGGACCAGTAGCAAGAAGTCCCTCAAAGGCAGTGCTTAAGGCCTTGAATATAATCCTTTCTTTCACAGTTAGCCAGTGTCGGTTTTTCAGTGTTGTGGATGCAGATTAAAATTTGGGGAGGTTGAAAACGAGGCAGGCTGCAGCATTTTGAAAGGTCTGGAGTTTGAATAACATTTTTTTGTTGCAGGCCAATATGTAATCTGGTACAATAGTCGAGTTTGGTCAGAATTAATGGAGACATGACCGATTTTTGTAAATTAGGGGGAATATAAGGTAGGATTTCTCTCAGAGTTTTTACAAGAAAGTAAACAGTAGATGCAGTTTGGCTCATCTGATTTTCAAAAGTAAGTTTTTTGTTAAAGAGGACACCCAGATTCTTAACCTTTCCAATGGGGATGGAATGGGGCCCATATATGGTGGCCACCGTGCCGGGGACCAGACATCAGTATTTTTCTCCGCAGAGTAATATCTTGGTCTTGCCAAAGTTTAATCTCAGACAGCTTTTAGCCATCCAGATTCCGATTTGTTTCATACAGAGGCAGAATTGTGCCGCTGTATGTGCAGGATTTCCTGTGACTGACACGACGATTTGCGTGTCGTCTGCGCAGGAGACAACGGAGAAACCAAAGATCTTGATGAGTTTTACTAATGGAGCAGTGTAAAGATTAAATAAAGTAGGGCTCAGTGATGCCCCACGAGGGACTCCGAAGGGAAAATTCCAAGTGGTGGATGAGAAGTTTTCTAGGGTGATGTATTGATCTCTAGCTACTAACAATGATGTTAATAGGGAGAGGGCTTTATCCCTAATGCTAATCTTAAAAAGGCACTTTAGCTGAATATCATGATTGATAGTGTCCAATGCCGCCGAGAGATCCAACAGTATCAAGGCCCCAGTTTCTCCTCTGAAGCAGTTATAAGGGTGGATTCAGTGCTGTGCTGGCTGCGGAATTCAAATTGCGAGTCTTCTAATAGGTTGTTTTACTTTATGAAGGCGGTTAATTTATGATTTTGAAATTTTTCTAGTATTCTGGCAAAGTGCTATGGGACGATAGTTTGAGGGATCTGATGCAGGAGATTTGCCTTCTTTATGAGGGGGAGTAGTGCTGCTTTCTTCCAAAGTTTGGGGAAAATACTTGTGTATATGATTTTGTTAACCCCTTCGATGCTGGTGACAAAGCCAGCTCGTCATGGGCGTTACCTGCGCTGCGCGCATGACGAGCTGGCTTTGTCACGTAACGTGGGTTTTTTTCATTTTCAGCGCTCAGCGGGAAAACCCGCTAGCGCGCATGCGGTTAAATACGAGTGTGAGATGTCCAGAGATTATCTCTGTAGCGAGATGTTGTTCTTTGGGTGGACATGGGTCTTCTGGAGATCCTGATTTTGTGTTAGCAAAGAGGGTCTGGCTTGTTCTTTTTTGTGTTGAAATTTTTTATTGAATTTTGCAATACAAATACATCAAGAGAATAAGGGTAAGGATGTATTAACAAATTGTTAATGAATAAATGAGGGATTTTATAATGATAAAAGTGACAATAAATACAAGACATTTGTTGATGAATAAAAGCATATAAATAGAGAATACATACATAGACATATTATGAATAAATAATTAAATAAATAAGTAGATAAATAGTGAAAAAGCAGAGAAGAAGAAGAGAGGTAAGGGGAGGGGAAGGGGAAGAATGCAAGGAGAGTAAGAATTATTAGATATGTAAATTGTATAAATAAGAACCTGATACAGCAGATATGATTAACTGATTACATATAAATTGATCAAATATAAATATGAGTCAATAGCTTAACATGAGATCATCATATTAATCAAAGAGAATGTGTTATCATAGGAAAATATTCAAATTGCAAAAAGTTTAAGACAAAGTAGATTTGGGAGAAAATAGTAAAATAGTGCAAATAAAAAGAAAAGGGGAAAAAATCAAATATGTAGGATAATGTGGAGGGGTAGAACCAGGGTACGGAGAGGTGGGGGAGAAAAATAGGAGACGAGGGAAGGTAATAATAAAAATAATATGGGAAAAGTGGAAGAGACAGAACATGTAATATTAGGAAAGACATAATTAACAAAGATGTAGAACAATAAGTTAGTCTCCTTATGTGGGTGCAGTAAGAGGAACGGGAGAATTAGTAGTATCATCAGCTTTCGGTTTTAGAAAAGGTGACCAGCTCTGAAGAAATATGTCAGTTTGATCCTGAAGGTTATAGATTGTGCGTTCATGTGAAGCTGTTTGTATCTTTGCTACCAACCATTCTACCTGTGAGGGTGGAGAGGATCATTTCCAATGACGTAAAATACATATTTTAGCTGTAGCCAATGCAGTGTGTAAAAAAAACGGTGTTGTGGTTTAGAGAGCTTTGGGGAAAGACGTAAATCATGTAAAAGAATATTGGCAGGTGTGAGTGGTAGATGTAAGGGCATTTTGGAGTGCAAAATTTTACCAACATAGTTCCAAAAAGGTTGTATACTTGGGCATTCACAGATAATGTGAGTTGTGTCTCAGCCAGAATTTGAGCATCTCCAACAATTAGTACGTGAGATTAGGCTGGCTTTATGCAATTTGACTGGCGACCAATGCCAATCATGGAGTATTTTAAATAAGCAAAATATAAGCCTGGCTTCACGGGTTCCTTTATGCAGATTCTCCAATAGCTGTTCCCATTCATTAGCTGTATAAGAGTTTGATAAACGGGATTGCCATTTAAGGTGAAGATTATGAGAGAGGGATTGGGAAAAGAGGTGAAACGTGAAGGTGAACGTGAAGTCACTCCTTTATGTTTACCCCATGTATTTAAATAGGATCATTTTGGTGAGAGTTGAAACGACAAGTGGGCGAACCCAAATGTTTCTTCAAACACTGTTGGAGTTGAAGGTATTTAAAAGAATGTTGTGCAGGAATATTAAATTCCTCCCTTAGTTGTAAGAATTATTTGAAATCGCCATTATGAAGAAGTTGATCTACAGAGTTAATGCCTGCTGTTTGCCACAAAGGCCAAGATAGAGTTCGACCATTAGTACGTTAACCTGAATTATTTCATAAGGGAGCCTTGTTGTGACTGCCCGAGTTTGAATCTAGTAAACAATGTCACATTTGCCAGGATTTATGCGTAGCTGATAAAATCTGGTTTTTGGGGTCAGAACGACTAGTGCTGCTTCCATATAAAAGAGAAAGACCTGAATCTGTGGATAAAAGATTGCGCTCTATATGAACCCATTGTGGAGATTCCTGGTAGCAAATAAGATATTTGAGAGACGTGTAATGCGAGGGCCTAATGTTCATTCGATGGGAGGCCCAATGCTCCATATAGCTGGTGAGCTTTCAATTTTGTCATAGCAAGACGTGGCTTAGCTGAACCTAATATAAGGTTTTAATCTTGGAGTATATTGATCGAACCGTAAATAAAGGGATCTGAAGGGGAAGCATGCCCAAGATGTAGATGAAACGCGGAAGAGTGACCATTTCAATAGCTTGGACTCTACCCCAAAGAGAAAGCCCTATAGCCTTAAATTTGTCAAAATCACACTGCATTTGAGAAATCAGAGGAGTTAAATTGTCTATAACCATGTCTTCCAAACCTTTATTTACTAGATCTTCTAGGTATTTTATGTCGTGAAGGTTGCCAATGAAAAGAGAAACCGTATATAGCTGATTTTGTAGTTCCATCAGAGATGGGTAATGCCTCACTCTTGTCCCAATTAATTTTATACCCTGAAAAGAAAGAGATGTCATCGATGATTTGAAGGAGAGACGGAATAGATCAGGGAAGGTATGTAAGGGTGAGTAGGATATCATCTGCATATAAGTAAATTTTAGAGTTTCCGATTGGGAGGGTAACACCTGTGATTTCATCAGTTTGGCGAATTGTGGCAGCTAATGGTTCCATAGCTAAGAGGAAAAGAAGGGGGGATAAAGGTCATCCTTGCCGGGTTCCTCTCCGAATCGGAAATGTGTCAGATAAAAAACCCACCACAATTCACTTGAGCAGATGGATTGTCATATCATATAAGAAGCGTACTTGGTTATAAATTGATCAACCAACCCAAATCGTTGCATTACTATAAAAAGGTAGTCTCATTCAATGCGATCAAGCGCTTTTTCTGCGTCAAGTGAAAGAGCTAATGCATTGTCTGGAAGGTGTTTCGCAGACCACAGTATTTGGGCTAACGTACGTAGATGGTTCCGAGAGGAGTGCCCTGGGACAAAGCCTTCTTGAGTATGGTGTATCAGGGAAGGTAATACTTTACTAAGGCGAGACGCTAGGATGCTGGCCAATATTTGAATATCACAATTTATTAACGGGACGGTAACTACTGCATTACAAGGGATCTTTACCAGGTTTGGGTAGCACAGCGATGAGTGCTTTATTAGAAAGAGGCTCCAATGAAGATACATTATCACCTTTTTGAAAAGCAGCATGTAGTGTATCAATAACATTGTGTCCTGCCCATCAAGAGAATTCAGCAGGGAACCCATCTTCCCCAGGAGCTTTGTGGTAAGGTAGGTTAGCAATGGCTCTGGAAATCTCATCTTTGCTAATTTCACCTTCAAGCATAGCTCTACCATCATCAGAGAGACGGAGAAGATCCACCTTTGTAAGAAAGTAGACATCTTATCCAAATCTATCTGAGTACCTGGGGCATAGAGAGATTGGTAGAAAGAAGTGAATTCATTGACAATATCTTGAGCTGTCATAAGCATATCACCTTGTGCTGTTCGAATAGCTGGAATGGCCATTGCTGCCTCTCTTTGGCTCAATTGGGCAGCTAACAGTCTCCCTGTCTTTCCTCCCTGTTCGTAAAGTCGCAGTCGCCCCTTCATTCTCTGCAGAGCCTATTCAGCTTTAGATGTAAAAAGGTTATTTAATGTCATACAAGCTTGCTCGAGTGATTTACGATTCTGCAAGGTTGGGCTTAGTGTGTACAGGCAAGCATAAGATTGAATGTTGCATTCTAGTTCTGTTTGCGTGCAGCATTCTGTTTATAAACAAATGGGACAAGTTCCCAACTGTTGTTTATTCTGATAATCCTTTCCAGTGATCATCAACGGGATGAACAACCACCTGGTGATTAATGTAGAAAGACAATTAATCAGTCACAGATCAAGATACTCCTTCTTCTAATGAAGAGGATTTTAGAGGAGACCGTGATTTATCCCGGTCTCTTTCCTGTGTAAGGGTAGCTACTGCCTGAAAAACCTGTTCTCATTCTCCTAAGGAACGTATGGGTCGATCTAGATCTCATCCTCTACTCTGGGAATGGCTTGAATCACGTCGAGTTTACCCAGAAAATATCATGGATTTCAGTGGTAGAAGTTGGGATTGGACTTGTGGCAAGGACCCTGCATATTTATTTTATTTATTTTTATTTATTTATTTGCATACTTATAACGCGCTGGGAATCGACTCCCTGAGGAGTATCTCCGCGCCTTTAGCAGCATCTGAGACCAAAGCAGGCTCTATCTTAGGGTTCAGTAATGCCTAAACGGAACTAGTAGTTGAACAGAAAAGTTTTTAATTTTTTCCTAAAAGGAAAATGTTCCTTACAGACTCTAATGTCGTAAGGAAGATCGTTCCAGAGCTTTGGTCCTGCTACGGACAGAGCCCTTCCTCCTTGTCTGGTCTTCCAGAACCTGGGGACACATAACAACTCTAGATCACCAGATCTCAGAGTTCTCGAGGGGATGTAAGGAACAATTTTTTTAGTTAGGTAGTCAGGACCTTTACCAGTGAGGCATTTATGGATGATGCAGCATGTTTTAAACAACACCCTCTGTTTCACAGTGAGCCAATGCAGTTGATTCAGCAATGGTTTTGAGGGTGTACGTGCTGGGGCATTCAAAACCAAGCGTGCTGCCGTGTTCTGCACGACTTGGAGTTTGTTAATGATGCCCTCATTGGCTGCTAACAGCAAACCATTACAATAGTCCAGTCTGCTCAATACAAGCGACTGAACTAGAGTTTTCCTGGTGGTATCAGGTAACAGGGGGAAAACCCTTCGGAGAAGACCAATAACATGGAAACAGGAGCCTACCACTTGATTAGTGTGATGTTTAAGGGCAAGCTCCTGATCCAGCTTGACTCCTAGATCTTTCACCACCCCTTTGGGCACAGGGACTGGGCCTAGATCTTGAGGCCACCAGTCAGGAGTCCACAATCGTTTGGCCTCTCCAAAAAGCATCACCTCGGTCTTAGAGACGTTACACTGAAGGAAGTTTGCTGCCATCCAATGAGCCACCTCTTTCATCCCCTGGGCGAAGGAGTTACGCACCTCAGGAGTCATGATTTTGAAGGGGAAGAGGAGTTGAGTATCGTCTGCATACGATACAGGGATAAACACGTGGGATCTCATGATGTTAGCTAGGGGTGCCACATAGATGTTAAAAAGCGTTGGGCTCAGGCATATTCCATGTTTTGGAGGGAAAGATTATCCAGAAAATGACGAAGGTCCTCTAGATCAAAGAAGTCTTTGGAAATCCCATCCTTGGTGATTCGTAAACATGCAGGCTTGAAAAGACCATACTTGACATCAAGCTGACGAAGACGAAGTCGGAGAGCGAAAAACCTTGCGATGCTCATTAGTTTCTTTTGAGAAATCTGCGACCATTGTGATTTCATGACCTTGGAATATGAATGAACCTTGAGTACGAGCCACTGTGGTCAGTTGACGGGCTTGTTCTTGACGAAAGAAACAGGCAATGAGCGTGCAGGGTCTTATATTTTTGCCCTTATTGATCGGTCCAAGACAATGGGCTCCCAGTATCTCCAACGGTGATTCAAAAGTGAGGCCTGTAAGTCTTGGTAGGGTATCTCTGAGAAAGGATTTAGCACCTAACCCTTCTATTTTTTTCAGGAAAGCCAAAGCGAACAAGTCAACTATTTTACTCCTCAGAAAAAGAAATTCCTGATCATGGTCTGGTATAGCATCAAGTCGGTTCTCCACTATTTTCATTCGTGCAGATAAACTATCCATCCGATTTTGGAATCCAGTAATATTCGTACGAATAGACTTGGTTTCAGTCATAAGAGTAGAGATAGAAGATTCCATACCATCTAGTCGTCGGCTTACATCAGAAATTTCTTGGAGGATACGTTCCATAGTGGAGTCTGAAGATGTTGATGCCATAGGAGTAGGATGGTTTAATGTCAAAGTAGTATTAGTCCTTACATCCAATGTAGAACAACCTTGGCTAAGAGCTTCTGAGAAAAGGGACTGCTTTACAGGTTTCCCATTTATCTTACTAGAAGGCATCTTCAACTTCGTAGCAGCAGTCCTTTGATATCGAAATGTGAGGGCCGTTTTTCTTTTCAAATATACTTCACGTGGAGTAAAGTAGTAGACCTTATATATATCAGGAAGGATTATTGGAGAATAGTAGGCTGTAATTTATTTTATGGTTTTAAAAGTACATTTAAATCTATACTTTGTATCAACTTTATTGTAGAGATTTCTTCTGAGATACTCTCATTTATCTGATGTGCTTGTCACACCGGGTCAATCCAAACCTGAAAGCGGTAGTTGAGCAGGAGGCACACAAAGTAGAAAATATTATGTTAACTGCTGGTGTATGAATTAGGCTGTCCCAAATAAGAACACAGCTGAATTTAGTTAGATCTGGTTTGGAAACAAGTTATATATGTAGAGGGTTATTAATCTTGATAACTGTCCTGGACCAGAATCAGCGTGGTGCAAAGCTGATATTTATCTGCAGTAAATTAAGCTCTAAGAGTCAGGTAGTGCTCCTTCAATGTTCACATTTAGTAACATAAGCTCACTACTGCATAAGATTTGTGTTGTTACACCAGAGTTAAGTAAAATAGCAACATAAGTCAATCCTTATTTTGTATCTGAGGCATGTTTTCACCAGTTTTCCAGTACAGCAAAACAGTAGTTGTATTATATTAATAGTTGTTCAGCAGTGTAATAGCAGTGTGGGACCAGCACTTTAGGAAAGGTCAGGCAGATGTACGCTCCGGTGTAGTCTGTGCTATTAGCAACAGTGTATCTGGTGAGGTGTTTAGTCATCTCAGAATTGACTGGAATTAAAATGAAAACAGAGCTGTCTGAAATGAAGAGTGGAAGACACCAGGATGCAGCAGCCTCGGAGTTTCCAGAAATGCCAAGGCTAGTCTGAGCCACTCTGATTCATGACGCAGGTCAAGAGTGCTGTTCCCGAGCTTCACAGGGCTGCTCTCCTCTTGCCAGACAAGCTCCCACAACAAGCGACAGGCGTAGTTTTTCTTAGCAGGAAATGTTGCATGTCAAATTCCGGGCTTTCCACGAAGTGAGTAGCTTGTTTTCTTCAGCCACAGAGCCCGTGAAAAAGCATTTGCCGCTATCCAGGGCTCCCCAAAGCACGGAGCTCGGGGCTCAAGCAGCCATCTTGTCGAGTGGCCACGTCCTAACTTGTTCTTGGGTTATAGTTGAGAAGTTAGGAAAACAACATTGAGTGATGGTTTCTGGGTGGGGCTTTTGGCAGTTAGATAATGTGGGAACGTTAGTCGTAAACGTGGAAAAGTCTTTGCCAGCTCATTACAAAAGATTTGACTAGTGTTGCTGAGCTTGTTTTGAGATGTATTTGATGAGGCTTTAACCGTCCTTAACAGTTCCTTGGTTGAGTCTAATTCAATTTTCTCTGAGAAATAGGCAGATTTATTTTCAAAAATCATTGAATTATACGTTTTGAGTGCTTGCTTATATTTGATTTTATCCTCATCGTTATATTGTGATCTCCACTTCTGCTCAAGCTTATGACAGACCTATTTTTGTACTTTAAGACTGGGGAAGTACCAAGTTTCAGAAGCACTTTTGCGTTGTTCATTTGAAATGGTCAGTGGGGCTCACGTATTGATGGGTTCACTTACCCAGCCCTGATCATTTGTTGCAATTATGTCAGGGTCTGTTGTTGGTTTGGGAGCAAATACAGAGAGAGCATTCTCTAGATTGGCTGAAGTTATTTTATGCCAGGGATGGCTCTTCCTGGTTGTTGAGAAGTGCAGGTAGATATAGAATCTATCAGAAACATTGGTATTGTAGGTAAGTAATTTAGGACCTGATTTAATTCACACAGACATACCGCCAGGCCCGGACTGGCCGTTGAGGGCACCGGGCAATTCCCCGGTGGGCCGCATGGTTGGGGCCGGTTTTGGGCCCCTGGGGCCGTTTTTGTTACAGGGCCGTTATGCTGCAAAAACGGCCCTGTAACAAAAACGACCGAAAACCGGCCCTGTCACAGAACGCGGTCGCACCTGTCCCCCCTCCCCTCTCCTCCCGGAGGGGGGCCGGCCGACCACTTTGCCAGGGCCGGTTCTGGTTCCCAGTCCGGCCCTGCATACCGCCATTCCACTATGGGGACAGAGTAAATTACTCCATCCCAATGGTGGAGAGAATTTATAAATGACCTCCAAGCAGGTGGTCATTTATAAAAGCATTGCCATTGCGTGACTGCAGTTCCCGGCAATGCAAATTACTCACTGCTACGGGCTGCAGGAGCAGGATGAAGGCCCTTATTCTTAGTGCATTAAAAACCAGAATAAACCCATTGGCTTGCTGTGCTTGTATGAAATCATATTGTATTCCCCATTGTTCATTGTATTTATCGAATATATATGTTTTCTTCTAGTTGAATAGAACTGGCAGAAATCGGAGTTCGCATCGGATTATTGAAGGACATTTCAGCACCTCCTATAAAGGTCCTGGCTGTGAAGCAAAAGATGGCTGCATTTGGCAGATGAACTTGGAACTAAGAGCAAAGGATCATGGGACGCAATTATACTGGGACTCTGTTGGGAAGGGCATGCTGGGTCTTTTATTTATGAAATGATGCAGTACTAAAAGTACCTTCTGTTGGGAGGCTTGATGTTATGAGTTATTTATGAAAAATGCTTCCAAGTGCATCCTGCAGTGTAGCCTGGTTTATTATCTCTGGAAATTGTTTACAAGTATGTTATGTTAGGATGGCATGCAATAAGTATAACTTATGAACATTTCTTCAAAGCAATTTCTGTTTGGTTGTCCTTGGGTACGTAAGGCTTATTTAGATTGCTTCAGATGTACTTCCGTTAGGGTGCCTCTTGTTCCTGTATTATTTATGGAAACCTCTTTAAATTGATTCCTGCAGTAGGGACTGAGTTTATTTGCTTATTATTTCTGGAAATTACTTCTAAGTACCCTCTGGCTGGTAGTATGGCCTGCAGCACACAGTACTTATGTAAACCTCTTCAAAATACCTTCTCCATGGTGTCCAGTGGTTAAGTATTATAACAACAAACTCCTTCAAAGTACTTTTTTACAGCGTGCCCAGTGATTTCGTGTTGTGACAACAAACTGCTTCAAAGTACTCCCTGCCAGGTCCAGTGGTTACGTATTATATCAAGAAACCACTTCGAAGCACATTCTTCGGGGTCCAGTGGTTACGTATTATAACAAGAAACCTTTTAAAAGTACTTCCTTTAGGGTGGCCTGTGGTTACGTATTATATCAAAAAACGTTTAAAAGTACTTTCTTTAGGGTGGTCTGTGGTTACGTATTAAATCGAGCAACTATTTCAAAGTGCTTCTTGCAGGGTCCAGTGGTTACGTATTATCTCATGAAACTGTTTTAAAGTACTTCCTGCAGAGTCCAGTTGCTACTTATTATGCCAAGAAACCTCTTCAAAGTGCTTCCTGCAGAGGCCAGTGGTTACGTATTATGCCAAGAAACTGTTTCAAAGTACTTCCTTCAAGGTCCAGTGGTTACTTAATATGCCTAGAAACTGCTACACAGTACTTCCTGCAGGGTCCAGTGGTTACGTATTATATCACGAAATCTCTTCAAAGTAGATCCCGTTACGTGGCCTGGGGCTACCCTTTATTCATGGAAACCACTTCAAACTACTTCCTGTAGGGTTTCAAAGGGTTATGTATTATTTATGGGACCCCTTAAAAGTGATTTCTGCAGGGGGTTCATGGGTTATTTGTTATTTATCAAAATCACTTTAAAGTATTTCCTGAAGAAAGGAAAGGTCTGGTGGTACCTATTTATCCATATCCATACCAATATTATAAAGAGAGAGCCCAAACCTTTGAGGCGGGTAATCTCAGTAACCACAGCACCAATAACAACACCCAATACAGCATTGGAAAGGGCAGTTGCAGCAGAAGGACATAGGCTATGCAGATGGCCACCATATTATTATTATTTTTTGCAGAGTTTTATATAGCGCGAACTTGACCCGAACTGAATCAGGTATCAGAGCGCTTTACATAGCACCAGTTACGTTACATGAGGACACACATTCATTTTTGTTAGACACGGGGAGATTAAGTGATTTACCCAGAATCACAGGATGTTTGGTGTCGTTACCAAGACTCGAACCCAGATCCACAGGGCCGAGGTCGAGCGCCTTAGCTGTTAGGCTAAATCCTGTATACATTTAAAAGGTAAAAGAACTGTGCCAGCAAAGTAGTCCCTTGTGGGCGTGTCTGCGTTGTGCTGTGGGCGTGGGCTGGGGGGCGAGACTAACGCTGGGGGCGTGTGGTACGCCATCACATCGTAGGCTGTGGGCTTGTGCTGCGGGTGTGACAAACGCTGGGGGTGTGACTAATGCTGGGGGCGTGTTTCCGCCCTTCATGCTATGTGAGTCGTACATACAAGCGCCAATTATGTTGCTGCGCAGCATCAAGGAGCACGCTGGGGGCGTGACATGCTGGGGGCCTGAGAAACGCTGGGGGCGTGTGTCCGGCCTACATGCCATGTGAACGCAATTTCCCCTCATCAAAGGGCACGCTGGGGGCATGAGAAACGCTAGGGGTGTACATTAATCAGAAGATCGACTGCTGTGGCCGTGTGCTGGAGGCGTGACAAATGCGTTCACCTGGAGGCCTGGTAAGTAACGTTACTGCAGCCTCTCCGGCGCGCTGTTACTGAACCCTCTCATTCAACGAAATTACACGTGCCTGCTACCATCAACCAGGGCTCTAGACAGGCTCAGGCGGCGGATTAGTACACTAATTACACGCGCCTGATAACATCAACCAGGGCTGCAGCTGGGCCTCAAGCGGGAGAACATGCGCCTGCTAACATCAAACAGGCCTGCATCTGGGCCTCAAGCGGGGGAACACGCAAATGAGCGTGTCTGCGGGGACAATTACTGCAGCCTCTCCTACTCGCTGTCACTCAACTCTCTCATTAAACGGATTTACCCGCGGCTGATAACTCTCTCATTCAACGACATTACTCGCGCCTGCTAACATCAACCAGGGCTGTAACCGGGCTCAGGCGGCGGATCACTACACCAATTACATGCGCCTGCTAACATCAACCAGGGCAGCAGCTGGGCCTTCTCCCTCCCTATTCTAATGAAACAAAACATTTTGTCTACCGCGAGATTTTAAAATAAATTGCCCTTGCCAAATACACACATTACACACATTCTATTTCATACCCGGACAACGTCGGGACGGGCTGCTATTGAATATAAAGAAAACAAAATGAATGTCAATAGGGTGGGGAATGGTGATTGAATCAGTCAGATATTACAAATATCTAGGAATTTTATTTAAAGTCAGAGTGTTGTTTGAGGGCCATTTTTACACTTTAAGGTCTAACTAAAACTGCTTCTCTCATCTCTGCTTTTAGAACCTTGTGTGACAAGCTACCATTCCCTCGCTTCGAGCATTTAGTCAAAATCATGCATACAAAACTGGATGCTGCATTAGCCCAAGGCTCTGTAATCTTTCGAGGTCTGGATGCCAAATTACTGGACCAGCTACACATAGAGGAGCATATTATCAAGGTAATGTGATAAAACAACGCAAACCGCGCTTATCACATTTACCATTATCGCTGTCTATCGCTGATTCACGTCGCCGTGTTAGTGGCGTATTAGCAACTCTTTGCTAAATGGGGATGTGAAAACCAGTGATAGACGGCAATAATCGGCAATATCGTGTGAAATCAAGCAATGATTTCACAGCACTAAGGGAATGCTTGATAATATGGGAGTGTGGACTTAACCTGTAAATCCACATCCCATATTACAAATAGCTTAGGCAGGATTTTATCAGGTGTGAGAGTCCGGCGAAAACTGCGGTTTGCGCAGCTTTTTTCATCTCTTCGCGGATCTGATCCATACTTGTAAATATTGCGAAGCCTTGTAAGCGATTAGTTACATGGAGTAATGGTCAGGAACGCCTTCTTTGCATCTCATTAGCGATGTATATCGCTAAGATGTGCGGCGTTACAAAAGCGGCAGCTAACATGCGCTAATGCATGTTACTGCCGCGTTGTTGATAGGGAGATAATATTATCACCGCTATTTTGGCTTTTAGTGAGATAGGCTGCCTTTTGTTATCTGAAACTGTCTCTTTAGCAAATTTGTGTTGACAAGAACTTATGAATCATGAGTTTTCAAGTGTTTGGAGATCCTGTTTACCAGTATGCTTTCATACCTTCAACTATCTGCTGTTTGGGCTCTTGTTTATCTTTTATATCGGATAAAGAGTCCTTAGCTGCAAAAAAGCTGTCATTATTTTATTTGAAAAGCTTGAGGTTCAGCTTTATTTACGGGCACACTTCCAACAATATTAAGGATTTATTTCTCAAGTTAAGACTTGGCAGGTACTCAATCAAGGTGAGTACAACAATGGCCAACAAACTGTTACAGACTTTGTGGCTATTCAAAAGAATCTTTATTGTATATAGTCTCTGTCAGCCCTTGTCTACTACAAGCCTGACGATCTTTTTTGAAACCTTTATTTATTGAATCAGTGTGAGAACATGCAGTCAAGCCATTCTGCTTTGCTTATCTGGCAGATTAATCCCTCTATTTTGTCGATTTATCAAGTTCTTGCTTTTGGTGGATAATACGTTGAAATTAGTCTCATATTCTTTATGGCTGTATCGAGGGGATTCTAGACTAATTACATTTAACATTTTGAATCAGCCCATATTTACTGAAGCATCTTAAACTTCAAGTTGCATTAATTTCTGTAGAGCCAATTCTAGGTCAATTGTTCCTAATATTTTAACACAGATTGTAACTACTTAAGCACTTTAGAGTTACTTTGCACAATATTTTGCACAATGATACACATCTTTTTTAGCAGCTAATTTTTACCGACTTGTAAATCTCTCCTTTTCTAGATGATGGTTATAGCCACCCAATATATTTTTCGGTCGAGCGTACTCAGCGCGAATGCGCTTTCTTTAAGACATGCTGTATTCATTCAATGGGCTTAGACCCTGCCCACAGCTTTCAACTGGCTTATGCTTATGTCCTTTAAAATCTTTTGTTTCTAAGTGGGTAATGTTCCATGTTTTCACCACCTTTTTCGCTAATATTAAGTCCCATGGAGCATCACCGCAGGACTTGAACTCTTCCACATCTGTCTTTGTATTATGTATATTATAAGTGAATCTGTTTTGTTCGTCTGTCTCAGCGCAGCCCCCATTTCAATTAAACATGCTATTTTTGTTTATAGATTAACGGAGCGTCATGCAGACCAATTGTGCGGATGAACATTATGTTGACTATAGCATTTACTTTTAAACAGGCAGGGTAAAACGTAAATGGTAACAAAAAACTGTCCAAAATTAGAGCCTTAGTTAAGTGTTCAAATGAAGGTGAAGGTTCCGGGTTAAGGTTATGCGCGATTGGAGGGCTAGACTTAGCCAGACTGCTAATGCATTCGGAGCCGCTCCGTCACCAGCCGCGGTTGAGCTATGCTGGTGACGGAGCGGTTCCGTCATGATCCGCCCCGCTCATTAGAACGCCCGCGCAGGCGCGAAATCAGCGCCGCGCAGGCGCGGCGGCCGGGCCATGACGGAACCGCTCCGTCATCAGCACAGCTCAACTTTAGTTGATGACGGAGCGGTTCCGTCATCAGCATGGAAGGGGTTAAAAGGACATCTGTCTCTTTTTTTTGTTTGTGTGCTCACTTTTTTTCTGATCATTTATTTAAACTTCATTTAGTGGATCCGTCTTCTTGCCCTTTAAGCGTATAGGTTTTGATGCAACAGTGTTGGCTCATTTAATGATGCATTTCAATTTTTGCATGTTGGAAATGCAAACTATAATTTAAAAACAAAACTATAACAAACAAGCATTAGAACAGACAGGAAGACGTTGCCAGCATAGCAAGGGACCAAAATAACTAGAAGACATTTTTATGTTAATTATTTTTTTTATAGGGTTGTTCAGTTGTACAAAATGTCTTCTTGGGTAAATATAAGGTAACTAAAATGCTTGTAACACTTTTTTATTATAATTTTTCAACATGGTGTACATCAGCCACACTGCTAGCTTAAAAACATTGGCAAAGCCAATAGTTATGTCTAAACACTTATAAGGTCCCAAAGGCAAGACCTATTGGCCGTGCCAATACTTGTTTTATTTTAACATAGATTTACCTTGATTGCTATTAAGATATTGCTGTGTGAAGTGTTGTAATTAATGTTTTATATATATTGTAATTATTTTTTATTAATGAGACAATAAAATCGACTATTTATTTATGACAATGTTTTTCTGGTGTTTGTCGTAAAAGAGTACGCTTGGTACTGGCTATAAAGATATCAAATGCATGCTTTTATTTTTTCCTAATTTCCTTTTCCTAACAAAGATACATTTCCCATAATCTTTCCTGCATAATACGACACAGCACTATTATGTAGCAAAACATTTAATGTATCATATTATGTACATATATTCATATTGATATTCATGCTTTCTATTTTACCAAACTTGAAAACCATACAGTTGCAACCATCTTTTTTATTTCTCTTCTAAAATAAGTGATCCTTCCTGTCTGTGTGAATTTGTTACTGTAGTCTTCCCTGAGTGTATTAATACTGTTACTTAACTTGTGCATCAAACCACGTTGAACAGATCATTGTAAAGAAAACATGAATGTACACTTCTGTATGTGGTTCAGTACCTGGAGCTAGCTTCCTCTGCTCAGAATAGTTCCCTTCATTTAGCCGAACACTATATTTAATTCACTGTTGCAGCCATGCTCATATTGTCTAGTTCCTATAATGACTCAGCAATGCATATATTTGCCTGGAGTGTTGGAGGGGGCAAGTACAGAGGAGATGCTAAGAATGTGTCTGGAGATGATCCTTTGCTGTCCTCTCTGGAGGAATATTTCAGAAGTGGTGGGTAATTTGTTGGGAAACAATACAAGGGGAAAACTTCTGATTTAATTTTTAACGTTGGTAGGAACATGCTAGGATGTTTTTGTACCATCCTAGAAGCAAACGGGTACTGGAGCGTTTTAACAGCGTGGTACACAAACAGGAGCCTTTGACTCAGTCAGTGTGAAACTATATTGTGGGCAGTACTTACCTCTCCGCGTGTTTGTAGATGGTATTGCTGTTCACATTTTTGAGGGGTAGAATGATTGCTTCCTTGCAGGAGTAGGGACAGGGAGTTGGTGGACATAAAAAGTGAGCGAGGAGCATTTTAGTGGTGTGGTGGATGTGAGACAAGTGGTCCAAGAGAAGTGGAGAGGTAACCATGGAAAGGCTCTGGGGACATGAATGATGTGAAAGATGATGTAGAACTATCAGGAGGACATTAAAGTGTGGGACAAATATAATGTGTCTGTGGTGCTTCATGGCAAGTGTGTTAAGGTTTGTCATAAGTTGGGCAAGACTAAATTTGCCGAAGACGGAATAAAAGCACTGTGGCATTCCGGCGCGGCATGAATAGCATCTTTTCCATCCCACAAGATCGTATATTTGAAGGATTATGTGTAACATAAATATTTTAGTTGTTAGATTTTGTACATATGTTGGTCAGAAGAGTGGAATGGAGTGTGAGATATGGTACCAGTGTGTAATTGCCTAAATATTGTCTGACAAATATACTGTGTCATAAAAAACGATGTTCAAAGTATCTCTCCAACAGGATTAATAATAGAAAATCTACAGAGGGGACTTCATTGACCTGCCCAATCCCTTGATGGACTCCACGGGTGCACCCACAGCTAAGAGTGCAAGGAGGGCTAGGTGTTACAGGACTGTCTGTAGAATATAGCATTGCTACGACAAACAATACACACATACGTCTGCGGCACACAAGACTTAATCCTGGAGAGATCATTTTCTCCTTATTACAGTGGACGCCCCACATTAGAGAGACTAACATTCTTCTGGGAGTCATCTCAGACCACTCCCCAATTACTATTAGGATGGGTTTGAGACACATGGACCATTGCCCCATATAGAGAATAGGTGCTTGGCATTTAGTTGATGACCGGTGTTCAGAGTACCTCTCCACTGAGATTCAATCCTAGGTCGAGTTGAATCAAGGCTCAGTGTTCTCCCGAGGCATGCTACGGATGGCCGGGAAAGCTACCATTAGAGGCCTGGCCAAGACCTATGTTGAACAACAGGAACAGGACAAGAAGAAACAGTGTGTCACCCTGGAGATCTGGATTTTGACATCAGAGTGTTGCTGCTTGAGGAAAACATCAGTGGTCCTCCACCACCAATTAGACAGATAGGGCCTCCCTACCTCGAATTGCTCCCGAAGGAGCCTGGCAGTACTGGAGTACTAGGCTAGTATGGGAAATGAGGGATGAATCTGGAATGCTGCTTTATTGGTTGGCTACCATGAAAATGGCTTCTAGGATCATTCACAAGATACTATTCAACTGGTCAAACTTGCTGTAAATCGAGTGAGATAGCGTCAGTCTTTGCTGAGTAAACACTTTATGCCTCTCTGTGGTGATCAATTCATAACCAGAGAAACCCCTTACGACAAAAATATTACTAATCACAGAAAAATAATATTGTGTCACATATGACATAATGCGCCTGAGAAAAAAACATGCCAAATGGATTAAAAACATGCTACAGGAATGTAAAGAATGAACACCTCAAACATATCGGATATGCAAATCATAAGAGGACCCCTCTGGATATATGATTGGGGGGTTATTGAACTTTGTTCTAAGACAAATTTGTAAAGAGTGATTTTCCTTCATTTATAGTTACCCCGCGATGAAAGGTAATTTACACCCGAAATGCATTGGGCCTTATGAGCTAAATTTTGGGGATATATCTGCTGTAAAGACTCGACATCCTTGAAAATTTGCAAATGAAATGACAATAACATTTGTGAAGAGGATCATTTTGCCGCAAGCAATTGAATGCATTTATGTTTTTCTTGGAGCAAGACTGTTTACCTGATCTTTTGAATCACCGGATGAACAATTTGTTTTAGCACACTGTGTACTAAGACGCCCTAAGGCATTACTGTGCATGCTGTCTTTAGGACATTGCTGTCCTAGTCTTTTTTTGGAGTTTACTTTGGGCCAGGGTGGAGTACTTCTAGAGCATTGCACACAAAGTTTTATAAATTTCTGTTTAATATTGTAATGTAAATTATTAACAACTGTCGATATTTGTGTATTTGAGCGTATCACAATCATTTATTTTTGATTTTTTACACAGGGCTGTGTGCCATGTCGACTCTTCGGATTTTCTTGCACCATGACACGCAGTCTACGAGGGCAGTCAGCATGGTCAGGGTGTGGGGTCCCTAGGGAGACACAGTTTGTGCTGCAGCTCTGGGGGCCCCTCTTCAGTAACAATGCCCTAGTTACCAGGGGTACCATTTACTAGGGACTTATAAGATTTACTGAAGTTATCAATCAGGTACATGTTTAGGGGAAGGAGGTCTGGCACTGGGGACCTGGTTATCTGGATCCCAGTACACTCACACTTCGAAATTACATCAGATATCCAGCAAATAGTAGGGGCTAACCATGCAAAAAGAGACACTTTTCTACATGGTCTGGCTTGTTATTTATGTTGTATGTTGTAAATGTTTGATTTGTTAAAAAACATTAATGAAAGAGAAATATCTTGTATTACATTTTTTTAGTTTTGCAATATACTTGAATTGTGATAGATACTTATAATTTTAGAATAGAACCAATAATATGGGATTGTCCGACTTTTAAAGGGAATTGAAAGTGAATGAGAATGTTTTTAATAAAGTATTATTAATTTTGCATTCCTTAATTTTGATAGTGCAAATCTTCCAGTTACAAAGCATTATGAATTATTTTTTGGGAAAAACCAACTTTATTGATTTTTTTACAAGTAAAAAGACACCTACAGCCCCTGCAATTGTCTCACAGCCTCCACACATCATAGTCAAAACAGTGTCAATCCCACCCGCCCAAACCATGATACTACCACCATTTGCTCCACATCTTCCTGTGCTTTTGTTGGCATCCCCAGGCCTCATAGACAGTTTTTTCCTGTTGGGCGCACCAGTCTACACCCGCCCTCCAGCCCCTCTGAATTCCACTTCTGTGCAGTGCCCTTCATGGTAAACAATGTCGGGATCCCAATTAACAAACGTTCTACCCTCAGCCCGCCTAAGGTCTCCAGCAGGCCCCCCTTGGCTTTGAGCGGCAGAGTTGGTCATAGTGGAGGAGAGAGCACACCACTCAAAAGAAGCCTGCGTCCGGTGAGGAGCAGCAGAAGCAGGTTGCCTCGGAAATCATGCCAGCTCGGTGTAACCTTTGAAGGGTCATATATGTGAGATGTAAGTAATTAAGCTGGATCAATCTGAACGTTGTGGAAATGGCCAACTCTTGGAGGCCATCTTGGCCTCCCTCCACTTTGTGTCCTCAAGCTCACCAATCCACACCTCTCACTTCTGTCTCAGTCTGTCAAAGTGGTCCAGTGCATTGAAAACTAGGATGCAGTAAATCTGGGAGATGGCATCCCTGTGAAGCCTCCGGGTCAGCAGTTTAGCTTCAAGGGGGCTATAATCTGGGATGTCTGTGTCCGGGGGGATGTCAGCCAAGAGAGCATGTCTTCACTGCAAATTTTTGTGAAACTGAGTGTGTGACACCTTGAATTGCTGTTGCAGTTCCTAAAACGCCTGAATGTGGTCCCCTGCCCATACATCTCAGAGATATGTTGTACCTATAGCATCCCACGTGGAGAACCCCTCCAATCCTGATGTGTGATGCAGGCTTTTCCCCCCAGGGGTGGCGGGAGGTCATCGCTGTCAGCCTACCATCCCACCCTATGAGTTGGAGTGCTGCTCTCCATCTGAGGAATACTGCTTGAGTCATTGCCGGGAGGGATATCGGGGATTGGGCCTCATATATTATGGCCATTACCCCATCCAAACCCATCAGGGTCAGTTAAAGCACTTGTTAATTATGACCAGTTGCAATGTCATCTAATAATCCTAAAAGTCTGCCATCCCCAATCCACCGCCGTAAGGAGCTTCGGACAGTTAACCCTTGCTATGCCAGGACGTCCACCTGCCCACACGAAAATGCAGAGCACTGCCTGGAGATTGGAAGAGGAACATTTTGAAAGATATAGAGGAAACATGGCAACACCACCATTTTGAAGAGGGCCACGTGTCCTATTAAATGCAACAGAATTTGTTTTAATTTCTGCAGGTCTCTCTTCATGTTGGCCACAAGAGGAGTCAGGTTAACAATCCATGTCAACTCTGGGAGCAGGGATATATGGATACCCAAATAGTGGAATAACAGGCGATGCACAGAGATCGCCGACTTCCAGGCGCATGTGATCAGGTCTCCCCATACTGGGACCAGCAGGGATTTGGCTTAATTCATTCGGAGGCCTGAGGCCTCCTCATAGATGTAAAGGAGTTCCAAGCAATGCAGACCAGGGGTCTGTGGAACCACTATGAAGAGGAGGACATCATCTGCATGTAGCGCAATCAGTTCCTTCGAACCCATGCCCACCTCCATATACGAGGATCACAGTGTATGAGATCAGCCAGGGGCTCAAATGCAAGTGCAGGGGGGGGGGGGGGTCAACCCTGCCAGGTGCCTCTTTTGGTGGGGAAGGGAAGGGACAGGGGACCAATGATTAAGACTTGTGAGGACAGGTGGGAATCTAAAAGCTTGATAATGCCACAGAGGTAGGTCCCTAGTCAGGCATGCTCCAGGACGGCATCCATGAAGGACCAGTCAAGTGTATTGAAGGCTTTCTCAAAGTCGCAGCGCCGTGGAGTTTTGAAGGGCAAATGCTTGAGAGAGCGCTACTTGAACTATCCGGATGCAGTGCAGGGTACCCCGAGCCAGCATAGAGCTGCATTTATCTAGATTAATCAGATAGGGCAGGGTCATTTGCAGGCCATTGGCCAAGATCTTGGCAAACACCTTGATCTCCGTGTTGATAAGGAAGATCAGTCGGCCCACCCTAGGGATCACCACAATGTTGGACCTGTCTAGCTCTGGGGAAAGGTTCCCATGTCAGCTGCCTCATTGTATAAGACCAGCACGAGTGATAACAGGAGGGAACCAAATTTCCGGTGGTATGCAACAGGGAAACCATCGGAAGAGTGAAAGAAGGATTGTCTCTCTGACTTTATATAGTCACAGTTTTCTGGATCCTGTGTGCACCAAGCGTTGAAATGCCACATTGGCTGTAGGGTAGGGGAAGGGAGAGACCTAGTTAGGCCAATAGTGTCATGTTGTTGAAGATCCCCTAGGGCATATTGCAAACTGCTAACAACCGCAGAATGCCTGCTGCCGGGAGACAAAGAAGGTCAATGCGCAACATAGTCTGGCTGATCCATTGACAATGCCATTGTCCCACCCGGGTGTTCCCAGTCCCTGTTCTTCCCGCCAACATAATCTCGCCCACACCAGGACCTACTTCATGCAAGACGCAATGTGATCAGCGAGCGTGCCGCTGGCACACCAAAGGCAAGTCCTTCTGCGCCCATCTGTGCCTGAACCACACCTACCGCCCCAACCCCTGGCCCTCCCTACCCTGAAGAAACACTATCGCCGAACTGTACACACTCAACCCGGATGCTGCAACAAACACTGCCACCGGGCCAACCCATGTTCCACAGTAGAATTTTCACCTGCACCCACTGCCACTACACCTGCCACAAATAATAATCGACTGAATTTACCCAATAATCCTAAGAACAAGGGTAACTAAATTCATGGCAATAGACTATGGTTCACTTGGGATACCGCTAACCCTACGGAGTCACTCTAAACATTCTCTGCGGTGACAAATAGATCTAGCTACTGTTCTCCCCATTCACAGAAGAGACCTTGCACTGGTTCCAGGTGTAACTATCGCTCATGCTCCACTAGACGTCGATGGCTGAGCTAGTCCTCCCAGGCATTTAAAAATCCTGTCAGGTGGCTCACCACCAGAAGATGCCTTGATGGTCCAGCTGTTTCCAGAGGCATAGTGTATCCTGGCACAGGGACCAGGACCCCCTCCTCCCAGCTTGTTGCAGTACCACACGGCAGTAGTATTGTCTCTAAGCACCTGCACCAACCTCCCTTTGTTGGATGTAAGGAAGGGTTTCATAGTCAATGTGATGACCCTCAGCTACAAGATGTCTGCTCCAACCCAGAAGAGATGCATCAGTCCCCACCCTAAACTAAGTTGTGGTGAAGGGAGAGGGGTCTGCTGCTGACCTGATCTGATATTGTAATAACCACTGCAGCCTCCTCCGAGATCTGGATGTGGTCAGGGTGTTGCCCTTGAAGTTGGGCTCACTGAGAATTCATAACCCCCGGGGCCTACATAAGCCACCTGGTGTGCTTGAGCAGAGGATGCAGTAGAACATCAGTCTCAGTACGATGTCACTGAAATCCAGGACGGAGGCTAAAAGATTGGGAACATAGGTTGAATATCCTGGACTCACCTTTCTGATGCCAAGGTATGAAACCACACTGTTTCCAGAATGGCTCCTATGAAGGGGAGTGCTTCAGAAGAAATCAGGTGTAACTTCAGCAGATTGATAATGAACCCCAAAGGTGTCAGGTTTTCCATAGTCTGGAGGAGGCAGGGGAAGACTGGGATCCCTGACCTTGAAAGTTGTGCTGCTTCTACGGTCATCACTTTCATGAACACCCGAGGGACACTCATGAGACCAAAGAGGACCCCGGTGAACTGAAAAAGCTCCTCTCCCACCACGAACCGCAAGTAACGCTGATGGACCTGTAGGATAGGTATATGGAAATAGACATCCAGCAGGTCTAACATCCCCATTACGTCTTCAGGGTCGAGGCAGCCAAGATCCTGGCCAATGTGAGCATCTTGAATTTTCCATTCCAGAGGATGGGGTTATGCGAGGCCATAGGTCTAAGATAAGATATAGACCTTTGTCTTTCTTCATCAGTAAATAGTGGAAATAACTGCAACCTTCCTCTGTCACAAGAACCTGTTCAATACTTCAATAGATCTTTTGGTCAAAAGGACTTGCACTTCCTGCTATAAGACAGAGAGATGATTCTTTGTCATTCACACTGGGGATGGTGGAAGGGGTGACAGAGTGGCAAAAAATAGCCATGGCTGTCTGCAGAATCCATGAGGCCAACCTGGCAAGAATCATCAGATCTAGCCTCCGACCAGGCAGACGTGCTTCACTATGGGCACTCTAAAGGGTTTAAGCAGGTGGGGATGTACAGGGGGCTGGAACTGTACTGAAAGACACACTGAACATGTCTGTGATGGTGGTGACACCTTGGCCACAGCACGAAACTGCTGTGCACCTTGCTGAGACTGAATTGGCTGATGATATGGGTTACCTCTACTGAAGCGGCAGAAGGAATAGCAGGGCTTATGCAGCTGACAAGGCGAGGCAGATAAGCCCAGGGAGTATGCTGTGGCCCTGCGCTTTGTGATCCACTCCCGAGTGCAATCTACCTTGTCCCCAAACAGGCGAGTTTAGTCAAATGGCATGTTCATAAGGTATGATTGCATACCGACTGATTAACCAGTTGACTACAGAGAGACGTGGCGGTGAATGCCCTGCCTGACGGAACAAACTTTGAACTTGGTTGCAACACAATCATCCTGAATGGCTTGGTCAGGATAGGTTGTGGATATCTGGAACACCTGGGAGGACTTGAGCCACTGAACCCCAAAACGCGTGGAAATAGCATTCCAGAAGTCAGATGGCCTTCACAGACCTGAGAGCCAAGCAGGTGGAAAAAATCCCTCTTCCAAAGGTTCTCCACTCATTTCAACTCCCTATTGTAGGGAGCAGTCAGAAAGGTATTCAGGTTTGTCTGACTTGTAGATGCCTGCACCACCACCCCTTTCAGCAGAGGGGTGCTATGACAAAAATGCATGGTTGCTTGTGGCAGGGTGGTGTCTCGCAATCTGGTGATTGACTGGGAGGGCCAGAGCAAGGTTAGGCCCATGACCCCAAAAGGCCTCTTTGAAGAGCAAGAGGGGCTCAGTAGATGCTTTTCCCAGCAGGAGAATGTCCATTAAGACATTGTTTTTGACCTCCAAGGTGAGAAGTTGCAGGTCAAGAACTTTGGCCACTCTACCAATGACCATAGCGTAAGAATCCTGCTTGGCTTTCAGTTTTTTTTTTAAGTTACCCGAAGACTTGCAGTGTGATGACAACCGACCTCTGGAACATCTCTTGTGACTTCTGGACCTGTCTTATTGCGGAGTCTTCTGGTGCTTGGCAACATTGAGTTTTGCCTCGCAGTCCTGTTTGGTCATTGGCTTCATTGATGCGCAGTCACTGCATGCCTTAGAGTCAGGGTTCGACCTTAGGCACCACAGACACACCTGATGAGGATCTCTCACAGACATTTGTTTGCGCCCGGGTTTAAAACCTGTTGTGGCTGAAGAATTTGACTGAAAAGCTGTCTCTAAAAGATGAGAGATAGCTCCGGATCCAGTCCTTGTAGCCTTGAAAGAAAGGAACGAACAGTGCATAGGAGTGGCCAGACTGGCAGTAGCAGGCACCAGGCATTTTCCCGGTGGGCCGGAAGGGTGAGGGACGGCTTTTGACCCGTGGGGGGCAGTTTTGTTATTGGGGCCGGTTATGCAGCAATACCGACCCCCTGTAACAAAAGCAGAATCAGTGCTTTACACTAGCATCCCCCTCCGACAAATGCTTCTCAGTAGCACCCCCCCCCCACACCCCTAGTCCGGCCGTGACCCTGCATGTAATTTCAGAGTGGAACAGTGCCAGTATGGAGCTGCATGGTGCCACCTACTGGTGGGCAGAGGTTCTGCTCTAAAGTTTTCAGATCCAGGTTTGATGCCTGAGGAATAATCAAAAGGTGTGGAATCTGTGCTTGGAAGTATCGATCAGAAGAATAGGTATGGTAGGTTGGGGAGGTTGGCTAGTTGGGTGGAGGAAGTATGGTAGGTAGGCAGATATGGTAGGGGAGGTATGTTAAGTAGGTTACACGTTGTACATTAGATATTGTCCGATTCTACTGGTATTTGCCGCCGAAAAGAAGAACAGCGTGACGCCATAAACAGCACTTGCCATGGAGATGCTGGAGAAACGGTCATTGGAGGCTGGGACACACAGTGGCCTGGTCACCCAGAGAGACTTACAGTAAGATTTCTGAGTAACCTGCAAAGAGGCAGGGCTAATTGTAGTTGTTGGGTTTGTAGGTTTGACATACATTCTCAGTTTGCACTTCTTCAAAAATTTCCTTAATGTTTGTTTCATTTTTCCCACTCTCCTTCCTTCTTTTCACTACGAGGTTGTTAGAATGTCACCCTTTTTGTCCTTTTCATCCCCATTTTGCCTGATTGATACTGGTGGTAACTGATTCTGACTGTGCCCTGGGCTCTGCTTCCCAGCCCCAGAGCCAGTGCTCCGAATGAAAAGGTATTGGTAATTAGGTATAAATATAATTGGCAATGACAGACCCCTGAAAGTCCCTAATATATAATAAGGCTATGATGGATTCAAACTACCTATAATTGCAAAGTATGCAATAGGGCAGGGTGGTTTAGAGGCCCAGTAGATTTCCTGCACAAGAATGTGCGCTGCTGTGGGCCTACTGTCAATTTTTAAAGTCAGTCCTGCTTTCAGACTGTCTTTAAAACTAAACCATATGCAAATTCGACTTCAGAATTAAAGGTACTTTTCAAGTGATAATCTACCTAACAGCACCACTAAGGTCTCCCCTTGGTGGCCCAGGGATGGGGTGGCATGTAACTATAAGCAGGGACATTATAAAATATGTTTTATAGGCCATGATGAGGGAAAAACTCCCAAATTAGTTTTTTTCCAATTGTCGATTATTAGCTCTATTGGCTAACATTAGAATATTTTATTTATGTATAAATATTGCTAGGAGGGGTTTAAAATGTCATTCAATGACTTAAAGATTGGTAATGATAAATCCAACAATTTGCCACTGTTGAATTTATCATAACTAGTACAGAAAAGAAGTTATAGAACTTTCTTTTCTGTGAGCCAAAATCCAGCCTTCTAGCAGTTGCTCTTAGCCAAGCTGCTTTGATGATGTGATAAGTGTCCTGCACAGAGCAGAGGTTATCTGGTGGGGGAGCACGGCAGCTGCAAAGAACAGGTCATAAAGGGGGCTGGGCAAATGAAACTGAGCTTCAAAGAGAGCAGGACAGCTAGGAATGCCAGCCAGGCCTACCCTTTCTTCCTGTAACCCATCCAGATGGCAGGCCCATAAATGGCGTTTGCAGAAGGTCTGGAGGGGTAGTTTAAATAGAAATGACCCACACTAGTAGGTTGGTTTAGCCAGGTCTTACTCCACTGTAGAGGATTTCTCCATCTTGAATTTTAAAGCACAGTGCTTTGTGGGACCATAATATTCCACACTTTGGAGGAAGCTGTCATGGTTTTGGGGGGCACCCTGCTCCTCATTGGATAGGGGGACCCCCTTCCTTGTCAGCCAAGGACCATTGACTAAATATGTGAGACCTGCATTTCAATTTGGATTTGCTGCCTGAAACTGCAAGAAGAATGACTGCCCTGCTGAAACCCTGGTCTGCAATCCTAAGGATTGCAATCTGATGGACTGCTCCTGCTGCACACTTGGAACTACAGCCCAGAGTACTTTGCCTTGCTTGAAAAAGGTTTATGGAGTAGATTCCCTGAAAATCACAGGTTAACAGAGCTTCCCTGCACTATCCCCCTCAAGAAGTTCCTTGCCTGGAGTGCGTCCAGTGGACCTTTAAGGATGTGGCCAGGTGCATTGCTTTAATCGTAGTTCCAAACTTCAGAGGAGCAACTCAGAGTCTGGGATCTTGAATTTTACTTGTGGACAGTTGAGCCCCCAAAAGGAATTCAAGGAAGCACCTCCTAAAGATTGGCAAACTTTTGCGAAAAAGCTCCATAGGGAGACTAACCAGACGTCTAATGTCAAGCCGGCTACCATCAACCGCGACCCAGCCTGAATTTTAGGTTCGTTCTGCTGAAAACTCTGGAACTCCAGACTTCCAGGATTTCACCAGGGCCTGGCACAAAACCAAGTCAACGAACTCTCTCCGAATCCAGCCTGCTGGAGAGGTGTTATCGATGTCAAGAGGAAAAGGTAACATTTTAACCGGGGTGTCCCGCTTAGTATATCTGATCAGGGCTCCAACGCGGTCAGCCTCAAACTTTGACTTTGTCCTGGTCAAGTTTGACCAGATGTCCCCAGTTGGTGGTATATGTTTTTAAGCTCTAGAAATTGTTCAATCTTAAAAAATAATTTCTCTTGTCGTTTCAAAGATACAAATATTTACTATTTTTATAAATTGGTGTGAGATTTTTATTGTGTGTTGTTGCGTCTTACTTATTTGATGAATTGATGTTTTTAAATGCGTTACATACCTGTTTTATAAGTTAAGCCTGCCTGCTTGTTGCCAGCTACCAAGAGTTGACCAAGGGAATAATTTATTGAGACCTTAACTGAACCTTTTATTGTGTTGGTGGCCTAATTGCTAGTGGTCGGTGCACACTTACTCTTGCTAATAATCCAACTTCCAAGAAAGGTTTGTAGTAAACAATGAGGAATATGGCTATTAAGATTGGTACATTAGGTATGGTAGAAGAGGTATGGTATAGTTCATATGGATAGTATCTATGTTAGGTATGTGTAGTCAAGGATATATACTAGATATGTATGGTAGATTAGCAATGGTAGTTTAGGTATGCAGACAAGTTAGCTAGGAAGGCATAACAGGTTATGTGTGCTAGATAGGTATAGTAGCTATAGTAGTTAGGTATGACAGGTCAATTTGGCAGGTATGATAGATACAAAAGCATGGTAGTTTGCGTTTGGTAAATTAGTATGGTAGACTAGGTATGCTTGATATGTAAGGTGGGAAACATCCTTTACAACGCAACTTTTACCACACAGTGCCTTTACATCACAACTTTTACAACGCATTGCGCTGGGGGGCGCTCTATTATAGGGAATAGATTTAATTTATATCCAACACCTTCCCTACTATCCACGGGGACTGGAGTTTGGAATAGTAAATTAAACTATTCACTATCCAGCACCCCTCAACACCATGCGTTGTAAAGGCATGCGTTGTAAAAGTTGCGATGTAAAAGCATGCGTGGTAAAAGCATGCGTTGTAATGTCATACTTCCATGTAAGGTAGGTGGGTATGATAGGTTAGGCCTGTTAGGCAAGATGTGGAAGCATGGCAGATAGGTAATGGTAGGTTAGGTTTGAAAGGTCAGAATCTAGTATAGGTTTTGCATGGTAGGTTGTGTATGATAATCTGATATGGTAGGTTATATACCCATTGCTAGGTATGCAGGTAGTTATGGTAGATAGGTATCACAGCTATGGCAGTGTAATTATGATGGGTATTTTTGTTAGTTGTGCTAGGTGTCAGACCCGATTCAGGTAGCCACAGGGTAGACTGGGGCTATTGTGTCCCTTGTGTGGGGCCCAGTAGCATGGCAGAGGATGGTTGCCACTTGAGTCATGGAGTTTGTCCTCCTATGGTTCTGCAAACTGAGCTAAGTACAACGTTTCTGCATTTGACTCTCGGGGTAGAGAGGGCAAGTAATTAAAGAGTACTCAGGGAGGTACAGTGAGAGGCAAGAGCTCACCACTCAACAATCAAACGGTAGACATAGTAAATGTGTTGTTCAACCAAGTGCTTATTTTAGTAGAAAGACAGCATTTTGTTAACAGCAGAACATAATATGACACAAACCATGCTCACTTGCAAGGTGAGATATCTAACTAGGATGCATAGTAAAGCAATCCCTATCTATGGCGTTCTCTCCTCATTCTAGGAGTGGTGACCACGTCTATGAATCTTCTACTCTAATGTAGTCATAGGCACACATTAGGCACAGGTGCGGTTCACTCGGTCTCTACTGACTGGAAGTAGCTTGCAGTTTAGTTCAATAGTTCATATCCACATTAAAGGGATTCCTTAGACAACAGTTATTTTTCCCACAGCAGAACACAGTACCTGCATCGAGTTCAGTGTTTAGTGCGGGCCTTGTTATCTACCCATGCTGTTGTGGTCAGGCGGTGCAGGTGGGCACTTTTCTGGCTGATGCTCTTGGTAGTGTCACAGATGACTTAAGGTGATGCCCACACACCTCTAGGATGCGAGCCACTATGCAGACATCAGCCCTGGTCACACAACAACTCTTCTAGTACTCAGGGAAGAACTCCCTTGTTTGGCCAAGAGCTTGGAACTTAAACACGGTGGGTGGTTTAAATCAAGGAGGGGATGTGGCCCCACTGTCTGAGGTTTCAGACCTGTTTACCTTGGTTCCCTTTCAAGTCTAATTTTCTAGCTGCTATTCAGACACTGTCTTTGTGCAAGGGGATGGCTTTTGCAGCAGTGCAATGGTGTTAGTTCCAAGAGGGAGGATCCAAAAGAAGGACACAATGAAGTGTGAGATCTCTGCACTTGACTTTCACCAGCCTTCCTGAAGCAGTAATCAAGGACAGAAAAAAGACAGGGCCTGCCTATAAGCGTCCTCACCATGAATACCAGAAACTGCAGAGATTTCCCTCATCACTACAAATGAGAGTGAAGAACTAATCAGAAGCCCTTTGATAACAAGAGCCTTGTCTCCATCCTACCACACTTTAGTGTCAGGGTCTCTACTCTTGGGCCACAGAAAGGCAACCAATACACTTCCACTGTCTGGGAAATCTGTCCTCATCCTCCATGTTGTGCCACACTAACCCAAGGGCACCCAAACTGGACCCCCCTGGCCCCAGTTCTCAAACCTATAGCGTACACAAGGTCCTACTACCATATATGTACTATGCACTTGACACACACACACTGAGTTTCATAACCGGGCTCTGGGTTTCACAAAAACAAAAGAACTTTACACAAGAGAAGCCAGAAGACCAGACTCTTTCTGACACAGAGAAAAAGGTCTTGTAAGAAATTGGGTTATTGTTTGACAGGTTTGTAAGCTCTGGTCAAGAAGCAAACACAATCCTTGTCAGGAAAAGGCACCACCAAACCCAAAATTAGCCTGTACTCACCCTCGTGGTAGCTTGGCACAGAGCAGTCAGGCTTAACTTAGAGGGAATTTGTAAAGTATTTCTGCAACACTTCAAACAGTAAAACAGTGAAAATACTACACAAAAGGAGCCCACAAAAGATTGAGAACAATAGGCTGATTTTTAATAAAGACAACAAGACCAACATGACAAAACTCAAACTAGTAAAATCATGAATATTGAATTGTAAAGTTTTTAGTGAAAATAGAGCCAAAAAACACAAAACAGCAATTGGAGATATTTGGTCATGCCAGACCAAGACAAAGTTCATGCTGACCATGATGGAGTGAGGGCCAGCGGTAGGGACCCGAATAGGCCGCTGAACAGAGTATTTTAAATCCTGGTTGCGGAGCATTGCGTGGATCCATGCCGAAGTTGCGCAAGGCAATCGAAGTGATGCATCAGTTCCGTGATCGGGCGAGGATGTGGTGCGAGGTCCTGTTGCATTCTCGTTGAGGATCGCATCAACAGGGCTTATGATGCACAGTCCAGCATCCGGGTTAAAAAGAGCAACTGGCGGTGCGTTCGTTCCCAGGAGTGAGAGCAAGTAATCAAAGAGTCCTCAGGGAGGTACAGTGAGAGGCAATAGCTCACAACTGATGTGGAGTGTGTTGTCGTCGTTGAGGCTGCTGTTGACGAGAGATTCAAGGACCTGAGCTGTGGATGCGCCACACCGTTAGGATGATGTGTCAGTTCTGAGAACTGCAGGGCGATGCAGGTCTTTGCGACAAAGCAAGACGTTATTGTTCACACTCGAAGTAGGCCATAACAAATACCAACTCAATAAAAAACACAACCTTTACGTTTAAAATTTGCAGTTAGCTTTAGAATTACAAATTATGAAAATACAAATGATCATTAAAATTCTATGATTTGATTAATACAACTATTAATGAAGCCAAACAAGGATGTTTCTATAGTTGTATGGGAAACGTTAACAATCTAAAAGCAAAATGATTAAATTCAGAACATTTTAATGTCCTAAGGTGCAAATAATACATGAAAGCATGGCAAGGGATGCTTAAAACATAGGTATTATTGTTAGCATAAAGTGGAAGTGCGTTCGCACTGCCCTCAATAGTAACCCCCACAATCAGAGTATTACTGCACCAAATTACGTACAAGGCAGAACATCTTTCTCCGTTAGAATATCTCACTAAAGCCACGTGATGCATTTTTTGCAGCATGGGTCTAGGAGAAAATTAGTTGAGTTCAGAACAGTTGCTTGCTTTCGCCATTGTAAAAGCTTGTGGAGTCTCTGGTTTTAATCAAAGGAGATCTTCAAGATAAGTGGAGGCCTATTATACATCTGTGCCTTTAAATTTAAGTTTTGCTTGAGAAGTATGTACAATGTTTTCCGAACTCGGCTCAGGTCTTCCAAGCAGCATGAATATAGGATGATGTTTAATTTCTTTGCAGCCTTGATGGAGCCCTGGTCCGGATGACCACGTAGGGCCGAAACACACGTGTTGGCCGTTTGAGAGTCCCTTTTTGTGTTTTACCTTACAATGGATATTGGACACACACAATAAACATACTTAAAATCACAACCAGGATCCTTGAAGGAATTCTTTACCTAAAATGAACTGAGAAATGGAGGAGGAGGTTCTCACATACTTCTTAGTGATCACTAACTGACGTAATAAAAGGTTCACTGCCTCGAGAATGACCTTCTCCAATACCGAACATAAGGCAAACACATCCAGGAGGAGAACCCTTGAACCTTCTTTCGAAACCACAACTGCAAAAAGGGGATAATTGTGACGGTCCGAACCGTGCAGCAGCGGTGTTCCGGCGGCTCTGCTTGGGGATGTCCTGCTTAACAGAGAAGATGCGTCGGTTCAGCTGCAAAGCACTTTAGGCACACTTCCAAGGGTCCAAAACTGGGGTGGTACCTCTTGGCAGGGTAGACCCACACATAACAGGGTCCTTTTGCAGGTGCAAGAAGTTTGGAAGCCTGTTATGTCGCTGAGGTATCAGATCAGGAGGCTAGCCAACTAGCCCTTGGAGTCACTCTGGGTTCAAGAGATGCAGGTTCAGTTCTTCTCACCCAGGCAAGCAGGCAACAAGCCAGCACAGTAAAGCAGGAGTCCAGCAGAGTGTCAGTCCTTCAGCAGCACAGCAGTACTTCTTCCTTGCAGAAGTCTGATGTCCTTCTTTTATACACAGTTGTGCCTTTGAGGTGGGGAGAACCTTCTGGAGGCATGCCTTTGAAATGTGCAGATGCCCTGCCTTCCCTGCCTTGGCTCCATGAGTATGCAGCTGTTTGTGTGGAGATAGGTGCAAGTGAGGCTGGGCCTATCTCCTACCTCCCGTCCTGCCAGTGATGGCCCACTCAGTTACAACTAAGCTCCCATTGTGTGTAGCTGTCTAGGAGGAAAAAACAAATCCCAGCTGCTAACTACACCCAGTCATGTGACCTGAGACAGGCTGCAGACACCAAATGACTAAGGCATGAAAATGCCTCCTTGCTAAAAGTAGCATTTTCAGAATTGGAATTCAAAATTCGGCTTCGCCATACGTTAGGATTTTAAATTAGAACACCAGGAACACCAAACATAAACCAGTTATATCTTTCCATTTTGCAAATACACATAAAATGTATTAAGGTCATTGTTAAGATTACAAACCACACGTGAATAGGTTAAAAATGATAAGTGGTTTAATCTTGGTTTTGAGATAAGAAGAAATGAAACCACCAGCCTCCTGAGCCCTCCAGTCTCAGCTGGCATATTTAAAATCTTGATTCCCATAACCTGAGTCATGATGTCATAGGTTCTGACCGACATAGTTAACATTCCATTCTACAGAACAGGAAGATCATAACAGTAATCCCAATGTAATCCGACAGGAGATGTAGGGCTTGCAGTAGTGAACTACCTGGACATGTAAAACATAAAAGCATGTGTCCTGCTTTTTCAATATATTGCACCCTGCCCTCTGGGCTATCCAGGACCTACCCTAGGGGTGACTTATATGTATTAAAAAGGAATGTTTGGCCTGGCAAAAGGTTTGCTTTGCCAGTTCGAAATGGCAGTTTAATCTGCACACACAGGCTCTGCAATGGCAGGCCTGAGACATGCTTACAAGCTACTTTAGTGGGAGGCACAATCAGTGGTACATGCCCACTGGCAGCATTTCATCTACAGGCCCTAAGCACTTATAGTACCACTTTACTAGTGATTTATAAGTAAATAAATGTGTCCGTTGGGTATTAGCCAATATTACCATGTTTAGGGGGGAGAGCACATGCACTTTAGCAAACCTTAGTGCTCAAGTTCCTAGGGACAGCAACAACGAGGTAAAAGAAATGGAGGAGGAAGGCAAAACGTTGAGAGGAAGACCACCCTAAGGCTGACAGGTCTAACATATGTCCCCCCCCCAGCTGAAAGTGGGGAGAACTATTCAGCCCCTTCGGAGTTATTATCACTAAGGAGGAAGAACCTGGATAGACCATCAGCATTGGTGTGCTCTGACCCACGACGGTGTTCCATCATAAAGTCCATTCTCTGTAGGGAGCTGTACCACCTCAACAGCTTGGGATTTTCACCCCTTATTTGCATGAGCTACCTGAGGTGTCTGTGGTCTGTCTGAACCCGGAAATGAGAACCAAACAGTATGGTCTAAGATTCTTTAGTGTTCATACCACAGTAAAGGCCTTCCTCTCAATCACACTCCACCTCTGTTCGAGTGGAAGTAGCCTCCTGCTAATGTAGGCTACCGGTTGGTCTAAGGCCTCCATATTTAATTGTGCCAAGACCGCCCCTATGCCATGCTCTGAAGTGTCTGTCTGCACTAGGAGCTCCATAGAGAAGTCAGGATCCTTGAGTACGGGTGCTGTACACATGGCCTCCTTGAGGGTAGCAAATGCTTTTTGTCAGACCTCTGTCAAGATCACCTGTGTGGGCTGCTTATTTGAAGTCATCTCTGTTAAGGGGGCAACAATGGTGCCATATCCCTTAACAAACCTGTGAGGCCCAGGAAGGCCCTCACTTCAGTTTGTGTTTTAGAGGGTTGCCAGGCCAGGGCAGTCTCAATCTTGGCCTGAAGGGGCTGCACCTTTCCCCAACCCTCCATGAGACCCTGGTACACCACAGATCCCTGCCCTATCTGGCACTTACTGGCCTTGATAGTCAGGCCTGCCTGCTGCAGGGCCTGAAGCACATCCTGAACATGGTACAGATGTTTCTTCCAGCTGGAACTATGTTGTCCAGGTAGGCGAGACAGAATGCCTCATTCCCAGCTAGGACCCTGTTGACCAACCACTGCAAGGCATTCTCCAAACCAAATGGCATCATCTGAAACTGAAAGTGGCTCTCTGAGGTTGAGATAGCAGACCTCTCCTTTTCCCCCTCAGTCAGAGCGATCTGCCAGTACCCTGATGTTATTTCAAAAGTACTGAGAAACATAGCCGTGCCAAGCCGGTCTCATCAACTTGGGGAATGGGGTGGGCATCAGTTTTTGTGACAGAGGTGAGACCCTGGAAGTCCACACAGAACCTACAGAGCCTGCTGAGGATGTTACATAAAATACTCCATCTCCTCCCATTTCAGGCAAGAAGAATTATGGTCCAGGCTCTCATTCTAGCTCGCCTGGACTATGGGAACGCCCTTTATTTACTCCACTACCTACAAGTTCCAAATCCTCCAAAACTGTGCAATTTGCCTGCTCCTCCAGATCCCTTACCAGCAATCTGCAAAACCTGCACTAAGTAGACTTCAGTGGCTGGTTGTCAGGGAGACAATCAAGTTTAAAGCTATGTGTATTGCACATAAGTCCATTTGGAGGAATGGACCAGCAATCAGCTGATCTATGTTCATTTAAAAACCAACCAAGCAGAAATCTCCGCTTGGCGTCCATCTCTCTTGCCATTCTCCCGAAAATAAAGAGAGAAAGAAGTGGCGGGCGCTCCTTCTCCTATAACTCCGCCAGACTATAGAACGCTCCCCCCCGCATATGCGGGCGGAGCCCAACCTGCTGCCCTTCCGTAAACTCCTAAAATCCTGGCTCTTCAACAACTGCACTTAATGAGTCTTCTCTGTTTGTCCACATACAAATTCAGAGCTGGGATGCCTCAGGGTAGCTATCGAGCTATATAAATGTTTTTTCATTTCATTTTGGAGTGGCATCCGGTGGGGCAGCCTTGCGTACCAGCATCACAGGGCTGGACCACGGACTGTTGAAGGGCTCAATCATTCCTAATGTCAGCATCTCGGAGACCTCCTTTTTTATACTGGCTCTCACCTGGTCTAACAACATTTAAATCTTATTTTTAAGAGATGGACTTTCTCCAGTATCTATGTCATGGACGCACAGGTCTGTGAGTCCAGGGGTGAGGGAGAACAATGAAGTGAACTGCCCCAATAACTTTGCTGTTCTGGGTCAGTGTAGGGGAGAGGTTGACACATTCCACTGACAAATTGCGTTCCTGGGCTGACAGGAGGTCAGGAAGAGGCTCACTCTCATCTTCCAGTCCCTCTTCAGTCACCAAAGGCATGCTAATTTCAGACCTCTCAAAGTGGGGTTTGAGGAGGTACACATGCGGCCCCCTTAAGGGATTTCTAGGGGTCTTGAGATCCACCAAGAAGTTGGACTTCCCCGTCCGCTCCTTCGCCTCATATGGGCCTGTCCAGTGATCCTGAAGAGCTCTGGGTTCCACAGCTCCATGACCCACACTTTCTGGCCAGGCTGGAATTTAACCGGAGTTGACTTCTGGTCATACCAGAGTTTCATAACTTCTTGACTGGCCTCAATATTGCTTGTCACCTTTCGCCAGAAGTGGTCCTTCTGGTTACGGAGGAGCAGCATGTAGCTGGCTACATCTTGAAAGAATTTTCTGGGGGCTTGCTCCCACCCCTCTTTTACAAGGCTAAGGGGTCCCCTGAGAAGGTGGTCATAGAAGAGTTAAAAAGGGCAAAACCACACTCCTATATGTGGCACCTCCCAGCAGGCAAAGAGAAGGCATGGAATGAGGGTGTTGCACTTACACCTCATGTGCTCAGCTAGAACCATTTTCATACCCTTGAAGGTCTTGTTGAATCTCTCCACAAGACTGTTAGTTTGGGGATGATAGGGTGTTGAGAACTTATAAGTTACCCCACACTCATCCCACATGGACTTCATGTATGCTAACATGAAGTTAGTGACTCTTTTAGAAGTACCTCTTTGAGGTATCCCACACATGTGAAAATCCCTACCAGGGCCCTGGCCACCGCAGGTACAGTAACCAAACTCAGAGGCATGGCCTCTGGTTAGCGAGTGGCATGGCCCACCAAGACCAGGATGAACCTGTTGCCTAACGCTGTCTTGGGGTTCAAGGGTCCAATAATGTTGATTCCTACCCTCTCAAAGGCAGTGCCAAAGACAGGTGATGGGATCTGGGGAGCCTTGATCTTTTTTCTGACTTCTCATTGGACTGGGAGATTGGACAGGACCTACAGAATGCATCTGAGGCCTTCTTCATTAGGGGCCAATAGAAACGGGCAACATGCCTTGCAAGGGTGTTGTCTTCCCCCAGATGTCTTACCAGTGGTATGTCATGAACTAATCCCAGTAGGAAGGTCCTGTAACATTGGGGGACCATCAATGTTAATTTGAATGGTAATGCTAAAATTATTTGTAATGTGCATGAATCTCTCAGAGATGAGTATCTCAGTGCAGCAGAGAAACACAGGCAGTTGACTATAATACTAAAATACAGACAGAAGTCCTCATCCTTGGTACCACCCCTTCAGCATGGGACATCACATGATGGGTTAACGCCCTCAGAAACCCACCTATCCCCTCAGACCACGCCAAGAACCTCGGCATCATACTCAACTCATCACTCACCATGAACCGCCAAGTCAACGCTGTCAGCCTCCGCATCCCCCGCAAGACCTTCAAGTGGATTCCCCTCGAGTCAAGGAAGACAGTCACCCACCACTCATCACCAGCAGACTGAATGGCGGAAACACACTCTACGCTGGCATCAACAAGGCCCTACTGCCCAAAATCCAGACTATTCAGAACAACGTCACCAGATTCGTTCTCGGCATCCCCTGGCATGAACACATCACCTAGCACCTATAGACTACACTGGCTCCCGGTGGAAAAGAGAGTCACCTTCAAAATCCTCACTCACGCCTACAAGTGCCTATACAACAATGGACCCAAATACCTCAACAACAGAATCAACTTCCACGTACCCAAAAGAATCCTACGATCTTCCAACCTCACACTGGCCAAAACCCCATGCATCTACAGAGACAGAGCAGGTGGGAGATCATTCTCCCACGTTGCAGCCAAAACATGGAACGACCTACCGGCAGACATCAGACGAGCCCCCTCCCTGAACACCTTCAGGAAGACCCTCAAGACCTGGCTATTCTGTTACACAGTTCTATGAACCCTCGTCACCCCCCCCCCCCCCCCAGTGCCTTGGGTGCTTTCAGGAGGAATCTAAAATAGACATATATGTGTGCAGATTATATTCCCATAACGTTGTATCCCTGATGCTAAATGAAAAGGCTAAACGTGTTCAGCACTGGTCTTTAATATGTCCTGCGATCTACAGTTCACAAGTTCGAATCACACAAGTCGAACTCCGCTTTTTATCCTTCTGAGGCCTGTGAGTTGAGGACCGTTAAAATAGGAAGTAGTAATGCTGTAACACAAAAGAAGTGACAATGGGTGGTTTGTATCAGAAGATTAGCAGAGAAATCAGTCCTGTTTTGAATATAATGCTTTAAAAATCCAATGTACTGGGTGCCCAGAGAACAGGATAGTCAAATGATGGAGAGGATGTGCAAGGAGAGGTACAAATTTTGTTGCTTAGCCTTTTAGAGAAGATGAAGACCTCTGCCCTCTCCAGTACAGTGAATTTTAAGCCTACACTATAAACCAAACTTTGTCTCAAAGTGATGTTTTATGGTTCTATAACACCCTCAATGGTTTCAGGTCACAAGATGACAAACAACAAAGCAGCCTTTGTTTTTAACACATTAAGAAACATTGGTCCAGACTCACAAAATCCTTCTCCTTTTAGGCAGGACCACTGGTATTATGTGATTGTGCAGCTGTGGCGTTTTACGCATAATTGTAGATTTGACGCATGTGCCACATAATTCATACTCTGCTCCATAATCTGCAGATTTTAACTAAAAGGGTGGTTGTAGCTCAAACGGTTCAAAGGTTACTAAAAATGCATCAACATGTGTTGCCGCACAGTGAAAGACCATTTGCAAAGGCTGGCTGGCCACCTTTCTGTTGCTCATTGCTATATTTGGGTGTTAAGCTGGTACTAATGAGGTGCAACCAATGCCTAGACTCTTAAGAAGTGTAAATAGGACAAAATAATAAATTAATACTATCTCAAAATGTGCCGCATTATGCCTAATAATATGCTGTACCTAGCTGCATAATTAACTCAACCCTGCCACATAATGTAGCCATCCCCTATCGCATAATTCCAGTGTAGCTGCATTTTGACCATGCACAGATTCCCAAAGAACATTTGGAAGTTCAGAAAATATGTTGCAAGGCCGGATTAGCATATGCACTCCTTCCCAGGCAAACATTTTGCATCTGAGGACATGCCTACTTGTGAAACAAGCACACATGAGAGAACATCCTTCATTAAGAATAATTGTGACACTTCTGCAGTAAAATATCGATTGCCTGGACTCTAGGAGCTGATAACAGGTGTTACCCAACTCAATGTTACTCATGCTCAGTCGGGTAAAAGGCAGAGTGGACCCGTTGAAATTCGAATATAAGACTTTCAGGTGACACAGAGATCTCTGCAGTGGTTGCTTTAGTCCACTGAACTATCTTATCATCTGCTGGAAAGGAATGCTCTGCTGCACCTTTGATTTCTCTTTTCCGCATTAATACAGCAGCGGAAGGCGTTGCAGTGTAATTTGCAAACCCCATCCCACAGATGACATCCCAGAGTGGTGGGGTACTGACACATATGAGCTCCTTAGGACATGTACATGCCAATGGGCCCCCCTTGGTGACTTAGGCGCAGCGGCACCTGAGATCAGCAGGCTCTGGTCACTCCACCCACAAGGCTCACCTGAGCCCACGCACATTACGAGCAGCTCGTCTGGTTCGCCCTGGACCCCATTTTTCCAAGGAGAGCCACACAATATGCATTACCTGCCAAATTTAGACATTTCTCAAATTCACCACTGAACACATTTGTGCAGTGTTTGCGGCCCAGATTTACAAGTTGATGAAAATGCAGATTTATCTTGAAATTCTGGTCAACTCTTCTTTTACACGTGTCACTTCTGCAATTTACAGGTATTGCATTATACCTGAGAATTATGGCTTTAATCCACTGCTGTTTATTAAACGGCAAACGCAGCTCGCTGTGCTTTCACAGAGGATTTATATTCTAAGCCCATGTTTTGTCTTAATGGACATTCATTTTCGAATACTCTCCTGGGAAGCACACAAAGGCATTTTTTTGTATGTCATTTTTTTTAACACCAACATCTGTTAGTTCACATTTCTCAAGTTTGTCTTAGATCAAAGTTCTTAAAATTTTACATGGAAATGCAACCGGACTGTCACCTCCTGACCGCGAAACTTCCTGCCTTTTTAGCATACAGCACCCATTAGAACGAGATTACTCGTTCCACTCCAGCCTCCATGACCTCCACTTCCGTATTGACGCCTTTCTGTGCTCACTGCTAGTGCTCCCTGCGGTGGCCCGCACCGAATAACTAGCGCGCACGCTATCAGACCATAACCCCCTACTATTGTCACTCGACTGGATGACCGAAATATGCCGAGTCCCGACATGGCAACTGAGGCCGGACACATTGGATGACCCACCATTCCGCGAGGCACTGGGGGAAAGGATTGGCCAATATTTTGCAGAGAATGAAGGCTCCGCTGACTCCAGAGCTACGGAGTGGGACACCTTCAAGATAGTGGTGAGGGGACACTGCATAGGAAAATACGATGGGGCGCGTAGAACTTTGCTGGACGACTTGGACAGAGCGGAACGCGCGGTACGGGAGGTTGAGCTGGGGCGCGCTAATCGGCACGAGCTCCAGGAGAGTCTCTGCGAGGCGCGTGAGGCGGTGGCGGTGGAAATTGAGCGCCTCCGCAGTTATGATTACAAGACTTATCTAACGGAAACGCATGCTGAGGGTGATTAGGCTGGGACGCTACTGGCTTGGCTAGCCAACCCCGCCAGACGCAGCCACCCGATCCTAACCATATCAGAGGAAGGGGGTCACACGTGTACCACGCAACCGGAGATCCTTGATAGCTTTAGATCCTACTATGAAAAGCTGTACAAAAGTGCACTAGATGACAGGGGAGAGAAAATAGATGCATTCTTGGATGACCTGCATTTACCACAATTGGAGCAGGCGCAGGCGGATGCCTTGGGCAGTCAAATAGAACTAGCTGAAATCAGAGAAGCAGTGAAGCGCATGGCTCGCAATAAGACCCAAGGATTAGACGGACTGCCAATAGAGTTCTATGGGCGATACATAGAACAGCTGGCCCCGCGGCTCCAAACAGTCTACAACGAAGCCAAAGACAAGGGACGGCTACCGCACTCCATGCGCAAAGCCCTGATGATCCCCCTATTGAAACCGCGACGGGAGAGCACCAACACGGCATCCTACCGACCGCTATCAATGCTGACAACCGACTATAAGATTCTGAGCACAGTGTTAGCGTCCAGGTTGCTACAACATATGCAGGAACTAGTCCACAAGGACCAATCTGGGTTCATACCCACGCGTAACACCACTCACAATATCCGAAGGTTAACCCGATTAGTGAATAATCCGCCACCGGAAGCTAGAGCGCCCCTGGTGCTGGCAGTTGATATAGAAAAGGCTTTCGACAGCTTGGAGTGGGGATACTTGTATAAGGTGCTGCAGCGCTTTGGTCTAGGGGAGGGCTACATAAAGTGGACGAGGGTATTGTACACGGCGGCGAGAGCAAGAGTGAGGGTGGGCACCCTAATATCAAACCAATATGAGGTGTGCCGCGGAACCAGACAGGGATGCGCGCTGTCCCCACTGCTGTTTGCCCTAGCAGTGGAGCCTCTCGCGGCAATGGCTAGGAAGGGTGGCTACTACAGGGGCCTGGAACACAGAGGAAATCGCCACTCTATCTCACTGTACGCGGACAATCTCCTCCTCTTTTTAGAGGATGCCGAGGAAGCTGTGGAAGGGGCGGAAAGGCTCCTCCCGCGCTTCGGCGAGCTGTACGGCCTGAGAGTCAACTGGGCCAAGACCTGCCTGTTCCCCCTAAGGAAGGGCGAGATACAGCCCTTCACCCGCCCACTGCTTAAGTGGGAGCCTAACTGTTTAGAGTATCTGGGAGTGTACGTATACCATGATGTCGCGGACATGCTGGAGGGCAATGTGGGCCGCTTAAGGGTGGGCGTAAAATCTGTTTCGCAGGCGAATTTGCGGATTTTCCGCGATTTCGCGATCCGCGAATCTCGCTAAATCACTGTAAAATCCGCGAAACAGCGGGGACGAATTTTCAGCCAAGCAAGGGTTACAGCAGCAGGTGCAAAAGTTGAACGTAATTTCTTTGTAACCTTTTACAAAAGGGTTACAAACAAATTAACTTCAACTTGAACACCTGCTGCTAATTGCTTCCTGGCGCCTCGTTGGTCAGAGAATAGTTACAAGTAGGCAACGAGGCACCTGTCCAAGGAATTAAACCTCATCAGGAAGCACTTACAGATATAAAAAACAGGAAGAAGTGAGAGGATGGCAAATACACCCATTTTGAGTTGTCAGGAGGGGTTAAACTAAAAGAGACCTTTACAGCACAATTTTCATATGCATTTTGCTAAAAATAAAAAGCTGTATGTTCTGTAGGGGCAACTCAGGAATCTTGCCCTTCAGAGATCCGGCCTCTCTTTTTTTCTCTCGTTCTCTCTCTCCCTCTCTCCTTCCCTCTCTTTCTCTCTCTTTCTATCTATCTATCTATCTATCTATCTATCTATCTATCTATCTATCTATCTATCTATCTATCTCTCTCTCCCTCTCCCATAAATGACTGCATGTGTAACTTCGCTATGCAAGTGGCTCGCGAAGACGCAAAAAGCCCAGCGAACACGCAAAAAACCCTGCGAACACGCAAAAAACCCGGCGAACACGCAAAAAAACAAAAATCCGCAAATTCGCACAAATCGCCCAGGCTTAGGGCCACTGTCTCCGCACCCTAAAGAGCAATATGTCCTTCTGGCCTACTCTCCCGTTATCAGTGACGGGCCGCATATCCCTGCTAAAGATGATAGCCTTACCCCGGTTGCTGTATTACTTCCGGACACTGCCTATATGGGTGCCTGGTGCGATATTCCGGCAGCTGAAATCGACGATTATATCCTTTCTGTGGGGTACGGGCAGACGCAGAATAGCACTGGCCACGCTGACCCGCCCGAAGGACGAGGGAGGCCTGGCTGTCCCTGATTTTGAAATCTACTACCTAGCGGCCCAGCTACAGACCTTTACGCAAGAAATTGCGAAGGTGTACCGCGGTCCGGAGCAGGAGAGGGACAGCGGCACCCCCCGACATATGCTGGCCTACATTGCCCTACAACAAAGATTGGCACTCAGAGACCTATCCCTGGAAGAAAGGACTTTCTGACTTTGCTGGAATCGATCACAAAGACGAGCGGGAGTCAAACACCCATACGCACCCGAGATCCCACTGGGCATGGTGACAGCGCTCCCACATGGTGGAGATTGGTCGCGCTTGCAATACTGGGAGGCAGCAGGGCTACAGATGCTGGGGGACTTGTAGGACGATGGGGCACTGACCCCGTACCAAACGCTGCAAGAGCGCTACGGCCTTCCACGGGTGACTACCTACTGCACGCGGCGGTGGTGCGAGCCATTCAGGCACATTGGGGTGAGGGGCTAGTGGAACCACCAACGACGCTGGCCTGCCAGTACACTATGATGTCTGCAGGTACCTACAAGGCGGTCATATGCCTCTACTCCAGAATGCTGAATGAAATCTTACAGCCTTTGACCGGGCTGAAGGCCAAATGGGAGCTAGATCTGCAGACAGAAATCCCAGACACCACGTGGGCGCAGTTGGTGAGAAGAGCTAGAAAGAGCACGAGGAACGCACGCTTCCAGCTAATCCACTTTTATATTCTCCACAGGGCCTACCTTACCCCAAGCAAAATAGGGAAATATTTTGGGGCGGAGGAGGCAGCTTGCCCAAGCTGTAATAGAATAGGAGCGGATCTGACCCACATGCTCAGAGACTGCCCTCACCTACAGGACTACTGGAGGGAGATTGGCGACACACTGAATGAAGTAGCAGATAGGGACATCCAATACGATACAGCCGTCAGCATTTTGCACTGGTTCCCACACACGCCCAAAAATAAGATGTCAAGCAAATTCATTGACATGGGCCTCCTCTTGGCCAAAAGAGAAGTGACCAAGGGATGGAAGTCGAAAACAGGTCCCATGCATCGGAGAGGGCTAAATGAGTTTCTGAAGTGGGCGGCGAGCGAGAGCACAATCAGGTACCAATTGGCACGCCGAAGGGCGGACGAGAAGGCTCAGGAGGCGACAATGGAGTGGGAAATCTTGGTGCAAGCCCTGCGAGGTAGCTCGGTCTTGGAGGAAGAAGAAGAGGGGGAGGCATCAGACAACGCGACCGAAACACACATAGCAATAGCACCCTCACCAGTTACACACACCCAATAGACGATTATGATCTCCTGCTAGTCACTACACAGACATACTAATTTCGGCTAGGCGCAAGTGGGGACACTTGGGGGGGAGGGGCAAAAGGGGAGTGGGGGGAATTCTAGATCAAGGTAGTATAGAAGAGGCGAGTATTTCATGAGAAACCGGGGGGGGGATGAAAACCTAAAAGCAGACAGCGGATCTCCTCATACGACACTCACAGCGACTGACAAGTGTAAAGATTTTCTTGTTTATGAGTATCGCCGCCCGGCCTCCGGGATGTGGGCTGAATGGCTGTGTATAACGTGTGGATACACGGATAAGGGAGCGAGGAATCCGCGCTGATAACAATATTCCTGATTGAAATGCTGTGCATTTGGTTCTGCAATAAAAACGGTTTAACAAAAAAAAAACAGTTGATGTTGTTGCACCAAGGATACTGTGCTGGATAACTAAACACTTATAAGGTCCCAAATGCGAGATCTATTGGCTATGCCAATGCTTGTTAATCAAAGAAGCATATATCTTCTGCAAAGCACATCATGTAATATGCAAAGTTTTATTTTATGTAGCTAGGGTGGTAGGTTAATGCTTTTAACAAAGAGAACCTTTTGTTACTTGAAGTTCATAAATTGTACTCGTTATATAGCACAGTCAACTATATCCGACATGTGACTCCTACACCATGTAACCCTCACTGTCTTATGTAACACATCCTGTACACTGATTTACACATTTGAATCATTTAAGGTCAATGTGATGTAAAGCGCTCTGACAACTTGAATTGGGAGGAGTAGCGCTATAAAGAAATAAAACAAAATAATGTTATGTAAATGTTTGTGTAAATACTGTGACAGATTAAGACATCTGACAATCTTACAGTGCATGAATACCTCAGTTACAGGGACTGAACAAAGTCAAAACCATGGTTTCTTAAGTACCTGTGAAGTAATAAACTGGGAGCCTTTGTTTCCCCTCCATCTTGGTGTGAAGCTCCAGATAGCTCCTAGCCAGGATACAGGGACAAAAGGAGGCCTGATGGCCCCTTAACTTCAGGCTTTATGGGCTGAGTTGGAATCTGATAACAAACCCCCCCACTTGCTGCTCGTTAGGAAAGCAGACAACGTGCAGGCAGTGCTGAATGTGTCCCAGTGTTTGAAACTTACACCAGGACGAGTTCAGCATATTTCTGTGGGGGGGAGGGGGGAGCAACTTCTTGGCAGGGTAGATGGCGTCTACCTGTGAAAATACTGAATCTACCTGCGCGTACCCCTCGACTTGTGCCCCGATTCATTTGCTGAAAAGCACTAAAATTTGCACTATCCTAGGTGCTGGTGCACCCGGTGCTTTAAATGGGCCGGTACTGAGTACCGGAACTTCTAAATTTTCGGCACTTGAGTACCGGAACTTCTCTTTGTCCAAATAAAGTACCGGTACTCATGGGCCAAGCTAAGTGATATTTGGCATATACAAAAAAAGATGAGCAATACAGCTGACAAGTGGGTACGTTTTCCTGAAGCACTCTAATCGAGTGCCAATCTCCCCTTTAAATGTGTTAATAGAGCCGCGGCCGGCCCGTAGGCATTTATTAATAATAATAATAATAATAATACAGATTCTTGTAAAGCGCGAACAGCTACCTCACAAGGCGGTGTCCCTGCCCTGAAAAGAAACTACAGCAGCAGAGTGGAATGCAAGGTGAAGTTCTAAGCTTTCTGCAAAAAAAGTTGCGGGGAAGTTTGGGAGGGGCCAGACTCACACTGTGATGCCTGAGGCAGTGTCCACCTGGTAGTGATGACGTGAGATAATCTGCTAAGTGGCACCGCTGTTTCAAGAGCAGTGCTTGTTGTGCCTTTTAAAGACACAAAGCACCTGCTCTCAGACTCACGCTGTGTGGGACACAAACTTCAGGGATCCCCCACGACAGGGGCTAACAAGCATTTACAATGCAATGGTCTCGGCATTCTTAAAGTTAGAGCTATTGGCATTGCTCATTACATTATTTTTATTTATGTTTTTGTTTTTAAAACATAAATAAATGGCATTGTCATTTACAATGCCAATAGCTTAATCGCTTTCGAATGCGAGACCTATTGCATTTGCACCCACACAGAGCCACACACACATACAGAGCCACCCACACAGAGTCATTCACATAGAGCCAGCCACCCACATACACACAGACCCACTCACATACACACAGACCCACTCACACACACACAGAGCCACCCACACACACAGAGCCACACACACACACACACAGAGCCACCCACACACACACACAGAGCCACCCACACACAAACAGACCCACACACACACAGACAGACAGAGCCACACACACACAGACAGAGACACACACACAGACAGAGCGACCCACCCACACACAGCCACGGACACACACACAGAGCCACCCACACACACACACACAGACCCACACACACACAGACAGACAGAGCCACACACACACAGACAGAGCCACACACACAGACAGAGCCACACACACACAGACAGAGACACACACACACAGACAGAGACCCACACACAACCAGAGCCACCCACACACACACAGAGCCACAAACACACAGACAGAGCCACACACAGACAGAGCCACACACACAGACAGAGCCCCACACCCACAGACAGAGCCACACACACACATCCTGAGCCACACACAAGCAGAGCCACACAGAGCCACACAGAGCTCAACACACAGAGCCCCCCACACACACACAGAGCCACACACACACACACACACAGAGCCACACACAGAGCCACACACACACACACAGAGCCACACACAGACAGACAGAGCCACACACACACACACACACACACACAGAGCCATACACACACACACACAGAGCCCCACACCCAGACACACCCAGAGCCACACACACACAGCCCCACACACACAGAGCTCCACACACACACAGAGCCACACACACACACACAGAGCCACACACAGAGCCGCACAGGCAAGAAAAAACGCTCACAAGGAGGGAACGGGGCAGGAAGGCAAGCACAACCAACGAGGGGGCAGGAGAGCAAGCACAACTAACGAAGGGGCAGGACAGCAAGCACAATCAACGAGGCATTGTAGGGTGATGTTACATCCTACCTTTGGAAACTGATGTGCTTGTGCCACCTAAGGTAGGCCTCCCTTGACGGCGTGTTGGTCCACCCACCTAGACCCAAATGGCTTGACTTGAGACCTATGCATCTTCAAAACACCATGCTTTGGAACTCTCCTGCTGCCTCTTTGCCCGGTGGTCTTTTTACACTGGTGCCCTTTCATTCTTTGGCCTCCTGCTAGAGATCTGAAGCATCCCTGATCGGCCTCTTCACCTGGAGACTGACCTCAGGAACCACTACAATAGGCTGAAGAGCTTCTTCTCCAAAGAAGCTGTGGTCTATACTCAACTGCTATGCAATATATATTCAAAAAACATTAACAAACACAATAGAATGCTTGTTTATTTTTATTTTGTTTCCTCAAGTTTTAGTTAAAGTGGTCTGTAACATTCAATCCGGTTCCTTGCCTTGTTTTCGCCTAGCACACCACCGTTACTGTTTATTTCCGGCGCGTTTCATCTTTAACCCAAGTGATACCGTTGCATTTTTGTGGGTTTTTATCGTTATGTATACACAGGTTTTAATTTACTGGCCCGCTGTCACTCGGAACTTGCTATTGGTTTACTAGAGTGCATTACTAGAGGCCGTTCGTTATAAGAGCCAGGCTTCGGCGCTGGGTGAACCGGGGTGCAGTATCGCAGTCCGTCGCTAGAGGTCCCTGTAGAGGCAGGCTCCAGCACTGGCTGAACCGGGGTGCAATTTTGTAGTCCATCGCTAGAGGTCCCTGTAGAGCCAGGCTCCAGCACTGGCTGAACCGGGGTGCAGTGTTGCAGTCCGTCGTGAGAGGTCCCTGTAGAGCCAAGCTCCAGCACAGGCTGAACCGTGGTGCAGTATCGCAGTCCGTCGCTAGAGGTCCCTGTAGAGCCGTTCTCTAGCGCTGGCTGAACCAAGTTGCAGTGTCGCAGACCGTCGCTAGAGGTCCCTGTAGAGCCGTGCTCTAGCGCTGGCTAAACCGGGGTGCAGTGTCGCAGTCCGTTGCTAGAGGTCCCTGTAGAGCCGTGCTCTAGCGCTGGCTGAAACGGGGTGCAGTGTCGCAGTCCGTCGCTAGAGGTCCCTGAGGAGCCGTGCTCTAGCGCTGGCTGAACCGGGGTGCAGTGTCGCAGTCCGTCGCTAGAGGTCCCTGTAGAGCCGTGCTCTAGCGCTGGCTGAACCGGGGTGCAGTGTCGCAGTCCGTCGCTAGAGGGCCCTGTAGAGCCAGGCTCCTGCGTGATGTGAAAAAGGTGCAGAATCACAGTCTGTTACTAGAGGTCCCTGTGTAGAACCATAATAAAGTGCTGGCTCAGCCGGGGTGCAGTGTCCCAGACCGTGACTAGAGGTCCGTAGAACCGTGCTCTAGCGCTGCATTAACAAATGTGCAGTGTAGCAGTCAGTTCCATTAGGCAAAGTATTGCCGACTATTGCAGTGCTTTGTAGTAGTAGTATCCTGCATAATCATTTCTAAATACGTAACATTGGGCGTAGGTTAAGTGCACTTTAGTTTGCTACTTTTAAAGCATGCAATGTTCTGTTGTTGTTACCTGATGCACCCGTAGCCTAGTTGTATGCATAGTTCTTGCACATTTGTAACGCTTTAAAACGACTCTGGCATACAGCACGTTATATTGTGGATTAATTGCTGGCTTTAAATCGTGTGAAAGAGACGCCCTGTGTTTTCGGAGAAGCACTCGTAACAACGCTTAATCAAACCTAAGCCTCAATAGAGAATAAGAGACACAATAGCCACTTGTGTGCTCAGCTGCTGATCATTCCCAGCGTTCGTGTATACATTAGTGTCTGATAATGGTGATGGAACAGTTTTTCTTACTGGGGATATTGGCCAGGAACATTGGCTCATTAAAATATTAGGTAGGAGCTCTAAACATCCCGGGATTACCAAACAAAAGAGTGCAGCAATATATATTGCCAACACAAAGTTCGCGCGTATTAAGAAAAAAAACAGGCATTCACCTGAGGACGACTTCTTCCAGCGGCAGTCGGGCTGAAATGGCTTCAGCAAAGCGCCGACATTTTCCAATTCAGGGGCGTGGTTTTCGTTCTCTCCTCTTCCCATTGGCTGGAAGGTAAAATTACAGCCAATGGGAAGAGGAGAGAACGAAAACAAGAAAGAAGAGAAAAAACACGCCCCCGAATCTGGAAAATGCGGGGCTTGAACCGAGTGACGCCCCTCTCCTCCAATGGCTGGCCTCCGTTTAGGAAGCCAGGCAATGGAGAAGAGGGACGGGTTCAAGTCCCCTACTAAGAAACATGAAATCTCGGAGCTCTGCCCACACTGCTGCGCAGTGCGACTCGAGTCCGAGACCTAAAAAGGCAGGAAGTTTCGCGGTCAGGAGGTGACAGTCCGGTTGCATTTCCATGTAAAATTTTAAGAACTTTGATCTAAGACAAACTTGAGAAATGTGAACTAACAGATGTTGGTGTTAAAAAAAATGACATACAAAAAAATGCCTTTGTGTGCTTCCCAGGAGAGTATTCAAAAATGAATGTCCATTAAGACAAAACATGGGCTTAGAATATAATTCCTCTGTGAAAGCACAGCGAGCTGCGTTTGCCGTTTAATAAACAGCAGTGGATTAAAGCCATAATTCTCAGGTATAATGCAATACCTGTAAATTGCAGAAGGGACACGTGTAAAAGAAGAGTTGACCAGAATTTCAAGATAAATCTGCATTTTCATCAACTTGTAAATCTGGGCCGCAAACACTGCACAAATGTGTTCAGTGGTGAATGTGAGAAATGTCTAAATTTGGCAGTTAATGCATATTGTGTGGCTCTCCTTGGAAAAATGGGGTCCAGGGCGAACCAGACGAGCTGCTCGTAATGTGCGTGGGCTCAGGTGAGCCTTGTGGGTGGAGTGACCAGAGCCTGCTGATCTCAGGTGCCGCTGCGCCTAAGTCACCAAGGGGGGCCCATTGGCATGTACATGTCCTAAGGAGCTCATATGTGTCAGTACCCCACCACTCTGGGATGTCATCTGTGGGATGGGGTTTGCCAATTACACTGCAACGCCTTCCGCTGCTGTATTAATGCGGAAAAGAGAAATCAAAGGTGCAGCAGAGCATTCCTTTCCAGCAGATGATAAGATAGTTCAGTGGACTAAAGCAACCACTGCAGAGATCTCTGTGTCACCTGAAAGTCTTATATTCGAATTTCAACGGGTCCACTGTGCCTTTTACACGACTGAGCTCAACAAAATGAGTAACATTGAGTTGGGTAACACCTGTTATCAGCTCCTTGAGTTCAGGCAATCGATAGTTTACTGCAGAAGTGTCACAAGTATTCTTAATGAAGGATGTTCTCTCATGTGTGCTTGTTTCACAAGTAGGCATGTCCTCACATGCAAAATGTTTGCCTGGGAAGGAGTGCATATGCTAATCCGGCCTTGCAACCTATTTTCTGAACTTCCAAATGTTCTTTGGGAATCTGTGCATGGTCAAAATGCAGCTACACTGGAATTATGCGGTAGGGGATGGCTACATTATGTGGCAGGGTTGAGTTAATTATGCAGCTAGATACAGCATATTATTAGGCATAATGCGGCACATTTTGAGATAGTATTAATTTATTATTTTGTCCTATTTACACTTCTTAAGAGTCTAGGCATTGGTTGCACCTCATTAGTACCAGCTTAACACCCAAATATAGCAATGAGCAACAGAAAGGTGGCCAGCCAGCCTTTGCAAATGGTCTTTCACTGCGCGGCAACACATGTTGATGCATTTTTAGTAACCTTTGAACCGTTTGAGCTACAACCACCCTTTTAGTTAAAATCTGCAGATTATGGAGCAGAGCATGAATTATGTGGCACATGCGTCAAATCTACAATTATGCGTAAAACGCCACAGCTGCACAATCACATAATACCAGTGGCCCTGCCTATAAGGAGAAGGATTTTGTGAGTCTGGACCAATGCTTCTTAATGTGTAAAAAACAAAGGCTGCTTTGTTGTTTGTCATCTTGTGACCTGAAACCATTGAGGGTGTTATAGAACCATAAAACATCACTTTGAGACAAAGTTTGGTTTATAGTGTAGGCTTAAAATCCACTGTACTGGAGAGGGCAGAGGTCTTCATCTTCTCTAAAAGGCTAAGCAACAAAATTTGAACCTCTCCTTGCAAATCCTCTCCATCACTTCACTATCCTGTTCTCTGGGCACCCAGTACATTGGATTTTTAAAGCATTATACTCAAAACAGGACTGATTTCTCTGCTGATCATCTGATACAAACCACCCATTGTCACTTCTTTTGTGTTACAGCATTACTACTACCTATTTTAATGGTCCTCAACTCACAGGCCTCAGAAGGATAAAAAGCGGAGTTCGACTTGTGCGATTCGAACTTGTGAACTGTAGATCGCAGGACATATCAAAGGCCAGTGCTGAACACGTTTAGCCTTTTCATTTAGCATCAGGGATACAACATTATGTGAATATAATCTGCACACACATATGTCTATTTTAGATTCCTCCTGAAAGCACCCGGAGTGCTACCGCGAACAGCATCTACAGGTGTTGTGTTTGCATTAACCTGATCTGTAGTCTCTGTTATGCTTTCCATGCTTTGCAGGACAAGAAGTTTCAAGAAGCAACAAACACTATCCTATTCCTTCTCTGATGTGCCCCCGTAATTGAAAATGCTGAAAATCTTCCATGACTCTGTCCCTACTGGACTTATGTTTGAAACAGAGGGACCGATTTACAATTGAATTGCATTCCTCCTGTGTCACGCTAGATGTTGCAAGGGCAACACAATACTAAAGCCAGATTTACCACGCACCGGAAGTCCACCTTACGTGGCCATGTGTTGCTTTGTAAAAGACAAGAGGGTTAACCATAGTTAAACCTTTCCAAAAAAAGTTAAGGAACATATCTTATGCGAGCCATACGTGATCTAGGTTTTGCACCATGAGAAGCCCACTTTAATAATAAATGTACTGTTTTGTATGTATAAGGGAAATGGAATAATCAAAATATACCAGAAATGATTTTGTATCATTATGCATATCTGCACACCAATTAAATCTCAATCACATTAAATGTGTGCCCCTGGCTGGATCCCTTTGGACTGCCAATAGCCCCGCCCCTAGCCCCACCCCACGACCACCCCCTAACAATGTCCCAAGCCCCGCCCCCTAGCTAACATCTCAATTTGTTGAGTACCTGCACTTATTTTTTCCATTTAAAGCACTGGGTGCACCTACTACTTTCACCTGAAATGTTAAGCATTTTGCAATAAGCTATCGTCACAAAACACATTTAGGCTCTTATCCGCTAACAAAGTGAAACTTCTAAATTATACGCTGCATTTGGTGGCGCACAGGCCGTGGTACATAATGTTTCTTTACTTAAGCTACACAGAAGTTAAGCGATGATTTATACTGTAGTAAACAGCATTTGATCCAAGCAGCTTTCTCGGCTGACACTAACTTATGAGCCAACGCTGAAGCTTCTGCATCATCATCAGCACAAACATGAGTTACTAAAGGTGATTCACCTTCTTGCAGACACATTAGACACAACATAGCTCCTACTAGGTCAGGCTGTTGGATTTGTGGATCTGCAAACAAGGAACTGATCAATCAACCCTGTTTGAACTTCAGACTGCCTATCTAACCTGGAAGCGAGACCTTCGTAGACACATTGGCATTTGAAGACAGTACAGATACTCTGTAAATGATTACATAACCAGTAATGGTGAAGTCTTCGGGCACTACGGCAGCTCTTTGACTACAATGCTGGGTTTCAGGATCAGGCTTAGATTGGCAAAGACATCTGCGGGATGAGACAAGTTCAAGTGGGCACCAACTGCAGGACCCACTGCGGAAGGGGCACCTCCTTTGTAAAGAATTCCAAAGAAGTAGGACATCCTCTTTTGGTAACCTTCCTGGTACAGGAAGACCATGACCTCGAGCTGGACACACAGAAACATCAGCAAGTAGCTCCCTTTGGCAAAGCCCATTTTCAGTTGGAACGTTTGGATGTCTAGAGGAGATAGTGCGAGTGATATGAGAGGGCAGTCTCAGAGAAGGCGGACAAAATCATTGTTAGAAGATATTTTTTTTAAAGCTGCTTTTGTAAAAGAACCAAACACTGGGGCCAGCAACGAAAAGGGGGAGAGGCGTGTAAGCAACCCTAGATTTCACTTGTTTTGGGGAGCACAAAGTCAGGGGTTCCAAAAATTCTTTGAGTGGTCAGGTAGGAGCTCCGGGGAGACAAATTGGAAGGGCATTCCTCATAGCTTTCTCCAATGCCCAGAAACTTCAAAGTGAGTTTCGAACTGTCAATGGGTTACCTTCATTCCACAGAGCGGTTCAGTCTCACACCAGGATAAAGCCAGCTTGAAGCCTGCAGTCGACAGCGCTCCTGCACTCTCGCTAGTATCTGCCTACTCACCGCAGCTCAAAGCAGGACCCGTCTGCAGGAACAAGTGCGCAGCAGTTTCGCCAGCGAGGCAGCCGCCTCCCACATTCCACACAAGACTGTGTCTGATTACATAAACTGGTTCAACAGGAAAACCAAGATATTAACTATGAGGGGCACAGCACCTCCCTCTACCCTGTCCGTGTCTTTATGCTCCAAGTGCACGCACGGATGGAATTAAACATTTTCTTGTCCAAGTGCAAGTAAAAGGCATTTTAGCTTCAAAGTTTGAAATTGTTTATAGAGGTGTGACTGTTACAGCAGATTAAAGTGATGAAACACTGCAAACAGTTCACAAAACACTGGTCACGTTCTATCCCGTTGCACTGAGATTTGGGTAGCAACATGGAACCTATTTGCCACACTCAGCTAAAAGATGTAGGCAAGACCTAAAAAATTATAAAGTATTACAAAAGTAAAAAACAACAAAAAAGAAAGAATGAGGTCAGCGGCGAAAGTGAAAGCACCGCGTTTGTAGCAAAAGTGCACCAGGGCCAGCACGAGCTCCATCTGTTTCCAATTAACGCAAACCCAAGATGCAGGCGCGATAATTGGAAATAGATGGCGCTGATGCTCGCTCCCGAGCACCCTAGGCCAGGGGAGAAAGAAGGCGGGACATGCCTTTGGCCAATTGAATGCTGTCTTTCTTAGAAAGACGCATGCAAAGCCCAATAGCAAGTGATAAAAAAGCACAAGCAGGAGCGAGTGTTTGGAGTTTAAAAGCCCTTACTAAATGCCTCGCAGAGCAGCGCATGCACGCTGGCTCAGGTGAGACCTAAAAACGGGAGGGGGGATGGGGGAGAGGGGTTTCACTCTTGTAAAATATATTGCTTCCTGAATATTATACTGAGGGGAGAGTCGCTATTTCCATGATTGGTTATAGTGGGGAGGGAGGTCCCAACCTTTTAGTTCTTGACATCCAGCTGGATTGCGGACCACCATTTTGGCTCCCCTCTAGCAAGCAAAAAGAATGCACCGTCATGTTTGGGGCGCAATTCTTGAGGTAATGCTTTCTTAACACTTCTTCATGGTAGGACGTTGAGATGCCCTTATTTACTAACCTTGGTGTGAACTGTGGGTTGTTCTCTGTGAGGCATCAAAGTTGGTAATTAATGTGTAAAGAATTCCTGGGGGGAATGGTTCCTGTGTGTCTCAGGAATTTGTATGATCAATGCTTAAGAGACTAATAAGTAATGGTTAGCTGCGCAGGGTGGATTTCTGAAATCAGGTTTATTCATGTAGGTAAGCTTAAAAGCTTAAACGACGGGCAGGGCAAGATGGCAAGGTGCCACATTTGATTCTCAATGGCTGCAAATCTCACTCAGCCAAAGCGGGGTGAGTGTCAGTGGAGAGGCAACATCTGCCCCTGTGTGTGCTCCACCTGATGGCACTGAGCCAACCTTGTTTGGGTACTGGGGAGGAGGGTTATTTCGTTTGCGTCCAGTTGGGGATGATGCGACGTGGGAGCGGGAAGGAGATCACTGTTGTTTGTTTTTTGAACCACAGAGAACGCATTGTTCATAAAGCTAATAGATGAGACAACCTGTTCTCTAGGCTAGGCGCATTGGAGATAGACAGGCACACCATTGACACTTAGATACCTCTAAGATGACCAAGTGTGACGGTAACAAGGTTTGATTCCTGACATGGAACGTCTGAGGCCTTAATAATTACGGCAAGGTGCGAAATGTTATTGCATATCTTAAAAGGCATGCCATTGATATCGCCCTGTTACAGGAAACCCATTTACCAATAGAGAGCAAGATCCTCATGCAGAGAGTATTACAGGGTTCCTTCCATGCAGCAGGCTTCTCAACGCACGCCAGAGGGGTACTGTTAGAACTAGAGGTCTCTGGTTGGCACAGGTATGCACTTGTGACAAGCAAGGACCCTCAGCTCCACGTCAGGGCAAGGGAACTACTCCTTTGAATAACCCCTGCTCACCCTCTCGGTAGTGTGGCGCGAGCAGACAAGGCTAATCCTCAGGGCGATAGTAAGTTAAGCATTCATGAACACACACAGTAAACCCACTGACCCACCACAAATGGACACCAGTCGTATGGTTGTATCAAAAATACGTATACTTTATATAAAAGATAGATTCAAGCAGGATTATCACAAGACCGGAATAACGTTTAGCAAATCGAGGTCACCAGATTACAATAGGCAAACTTAGTCTTTCAATGTTCGTTGTTCAGCAAGGTACGATGACAGGGAAATAAGAACGTTGCGGACCCTGGATCCGATATGAACTCGAGACGGAGTTCAAGTGTACCTTGCGGGTGGAAGTCCGAGGCGTTTCAGGCGCGGCTACTTGTGAGGGCGGACCCCGAACGAGGCCGACGGTTCTCCAGAGGATCTCTCCGGCTCAATCCCCCTCGAGGAGCGAGGTGAAGGAGCTAGACGTTCAGGCCTCGGGGCGTAATACTTCTTAGCACGCAGGTTCTGACTCGTGGATCTGTGAGGGGAGTCGAGTTCTCAGGCTGACGGGTGCAGCACCAGGCTTCCGGTACCACGGTACGAGGAGGCCTTTCTTGACGTGCGGCACGAGCCTTGGTATGCAGGAGTGCAAAGCGAGACAGTCGGGTACGTTACGACGTACGGACCGTCCGTGGCTATGAGATGTTCTCCGTGCAGATTCCGGCTGGAGAAGATGAGAGGTGCGAAGCTCGCTCCGTAAGCGGCGAGGTGACAGGAGAGCGGGCGGCCCGGCACTGAAGCGGAGAGCGGCTCTGGAATGAGCAGGACTCTCTACGGCGGGGCGACCAGGCTCCGAGCTGTCACGGCCTGGGAGAGGGCGAAGGCACCCGAGTCACAACTCTGGCGAGGGAATAAGAACTGAGGCCCAACAGCAAACGGACGTAAGCAGATAGAACCCAATGGTCCTGGGGTTCCGTCCAGGGTGCAAGCTCTCGATCAAGCTCTTGGAGATCGTTTCAGGCACAAGTCTACAAAGTCCTCTCTGGTCCTTTCCTCTCCGTTCTCAGCAAGGCGCCACTGCAGGACAGTCTTACAGGATACAGACTGGTTTCCGTCCTTCAGCTTCTCTTGGTCCTTCTAGTCAGGCAGAGGTTCGTCGTGGTCAAAAATGGATCTGATTTATAAGGAGCGGAGCTCCTATATTTATACAGCATTTCTTTTGTCTTTGCAGGCCAGGGGGCCTGAGCCTGGTTCAACCCGGTTCTGAAGTACTTTGTTGACAGGACGCTGCCGTCTTCTTTCAGGGTGCAGGGCAGAGACATCAGATGCTCCGCAGGAGGTGGAGCCAGCTTTGTGGTGGTGGAGCACAACCCTATTCAGAGTCAAGGACTACTCCGCCCACCCATCTGGGTGTAAGCATCTCATTCACCCTCCTGAGCACCCGACTATCCCCCGGGAATCTCCCAGCCCTGTCACTCACACAAACCCAGACAGCAGATACACAGCCTGGCAGAGGCGGGCTGAACAGTTAGGCGAGCAAATGCTAACTTTCTAAAAGTAGCATTTGCAAACACAGGATATTAAAATAAACCTTACTAAAGGAAGTATTTTATTATTCTGAGTTCAGGCATACTAAACTCGACCTGCTACTGGGTTCCCTGAGCCTGCCGGGACTATAGCGTGTAATAGCTCCGACAGCTCATCTGGCCTAAGAGAACCAGTAGCCCTTCAGTAGAGAAGATCGAGAAAGGGCGGTAATTCACTACTAAGACATGCCACACTTTAGGCCTGTCCTACCTTACACTTCCAATGCACCCTGGCCGTAGGCCTACCATAGGGGTGACTGATATGAAGGTGAGGGAAGGTTCTGGGACTGGCAAGTGTGGGCACTTGCACAGTCAGCGTGACAGTGTGGGACTGTAAGCGGGGTCAGCAATGGCGGACCCGAGACATATCTTACGAGGCCGCTTCTGTGGGTGGCGCAACCAGCGCTGCAGGCCCACTAGCAGCATTTGTATCTACAAGCCCTGGCACGCCTCGTGCACTTTACTGGGGACTAACAGTAAACCAAATAATCCAATCGTGGAAATCAATTGTACATATACTTTACATTGGGAGCACTTGCACTGCGGCATGGATTGGCCGTGGCGCAGTGCCCTGAGCATCGAACACCAGCAAAAACATCTGAGGCACATCAGCAAAAAGTGGAAGGGAGACTCACGCCAAGGTGCCAGGTCTAACAGGTACTCACATGAATGAACCTGAAATCAGGAATTAAATTAGACCCGGTTATAGCAGATACGGAGGGGCGGTATACCATCTCTAGGTGTAGGGGGAAAGGCCTTGACTTGCTTGTGATTAACGTGTATGGGCCAAATTAGGATAATCCACAGTTTTATCAGAACCTATTAACATGTCCTTGCATAGATACGGCACTACCGCTAATAGTGGGAAGTGATTTAAATTACATCCTAAATCAAACACTGGACCGGTCTGGAGGTCGCACTTCTGCCTCAGCGAAATCCATAGCTGATGTTGTGATACGTCTGGATTTGGTAGATATCTGGCACACTCGTTTCCCAGAGCAGGGGGGTTTCATACATTACTACGCCCCAACAACAGCTACACACGTGAATAGACTATTGGCTACTGGCGAGAGCGCCATACCCAGGGGTTAGGGAATGTATGGTTCACCCCCGGGCCCTATAAGACCTGCCCTGTTCACCTGAAGGCCCCCCCTATTCATTGCTTGATAATGCATTTAAAGCTGATATATCTGAAACTATAGAAGACATTTTTTGCAAACAATGTAGAGTCAGTACCTAGCTTCTCCACAGTCTGGGAAACGTTCAAAGTTTACATCAGAGGTCTTGTAATTTCTAAACACTTGGGTGTGCTACGCACAATTAGAGGTAGACTGGATAGCCTGGAAAAACGCCTGATTGAACTACAATTGGGATTGCGGCGCAGAGGGACAGTCAATAGTGTTGAAGAGTTAAAAAAAGACATTGGAGGAGTAACATGAAGTGGGCGACAGTGAAATCAAACACATGGGTAAATATGCCGTGGCTAGAATCTATGGGGAGGGGGAGCGCCCCGGGGGCCACGCTGGCAGCATTGCTGCAGCATAGGAGAGAGTCCTCGATGATCACTGCAATTTGTACGGATGAAAGGGACTCGTTGACCAATCCCAAAAGTACAGCAAAACAATGTGGTCAGTATTATACGGAGTATATCACTCTCGCACGAATGTGGACAAAATCATTGTTCAGGACTACCTTGAGCATATAAAGTTACCTTAGCTCACGAATGAATGTGGTGACTCTCCCACTCTCCGATCCATCATGGGGGCTCCCGTTTGAGCGGAGGCAGTGGGCGTTTCACTTTTGGAGCATAGTCACTTCCGGGAAGGGCACATTCACTTCCCGGGGTGAGGTTCCGTGACGGTTCCGTGACGATTTGAACCCGTGTTTTCAAGTTTGTCGGAAGTACACAATATTGGTATCAGTGAACCGCAAATGATCCATTTAGCATACCCTGGTGTTTTCGCTACGCTACAAGCAAGAACACTCCTTTTATTAACACATTTCTGATATACCCACGGCATCCATCTTAGATCATGGCAGCCATTTTGTGTTTCTTGCCCTCACATACGCAATAACCTCTGATCACTTCATTTCGATTAAGGACACGTAGCCTTAGCCGGAGATTCACCTCTTTTCATGACACGTGCACCTTAAACCAGATCACGCTGTAGCTGCATGACTCGACAAAGGCTGCCTCCTCTGCCCGAGGCCAGTCTTACTAAACTGGTCTTCGTGTCCATTGTCCTGATCATGATTAGGCGGCCGAAGCCGGTAGCCTTGCCCATTTACAACCCACAAGCATCTCTTATCCCGCTTTCCTATCTTCCACACCTGGCTCCGTTCCTTTCTTTCTGAATCTTTATTAGGGGGAGGTAACGAAATTTACGATGAGGCGGTCCGGCTCTTGAATGCAATATTGACAAGGGATTGTGATGAACTAGTGGGAACCCCTCTTCGTAGATGTTTCGTATCAGATTTTATCAACGGTTCCTGTGTACGCCAAATATTTATTGTTTATGACACAAAGGTTTTGGGAATGTACCAACATGTGAAGAATTCGCCTGAAGGCCAAAAACTAGTATATAAGGAGCAACCCACTTTGTACAATTTGAACAGGCTCCTAGATTCTGCCCGTGTGTAGTATCTTCGAGAAGCCCGTGTTTCTGTTCATTTGTGCACCAAGGCAGGTGGAACTCCGGGGTCTTTGGGTGTTGTTCCCTGACACCTCTGGACGGAACCAAAAAGTCCAGAACACCATTGGCGCCCAACGTGGGGCGACGTCATTCGGTACCGGTCCAAAAGCCTGAAGAGTTCGAGAAGCTTCGTGTGAAGATTCCCGAGGGAGGCGCCCCACTTCATCGATCCCGGCATATCGCAAAAGTGGCCCGAAGTTCTCTTCCACGAGGGTTCCCGTTCAAGACGGCTGCAGTGGGCCGTTGCCTTGACCGTCGCCCTGTCTTGGACCCGAGGTGCAGTCCTTAGTACGGCGAAACGTGACGGGTTTCTCCTTGGTGACGTCTTCAGTGACTCAGTTAAGTATTTAGTGATAGCTAGTTGGTTACTTTGTGAGGATTGTTAAAATCCTTGATTGGTTCGGTTTGGTTTGGTTCTTAGTAGGATTATCACAGGTTGTTCTGGTTACGATAATCTATTTGGTTTAGTTTGGGTATCGATACAACAGTTCGTTTTGGAAGGCCTAAATTCTTGGTTTAAGTGCACACATCTGTTTTGTGTTTTGTTTGTTTTGTGTTCCGGACTGAAAAATGGTAAGTCGGAAAATGTTGTCTTGCTTTGGTTGCAACCGTGACTCACGATTGGAGGACTCCTGTCTGGTTCCTCCGATTGGGACTCCCCTATATGATTTATATTGTAAATTTGGTGTGGGTCCTATATCTTATAATGAGGTATGGGTCCGTTACACTGCGAAGGATGGTGTCCTTAGTTGGCCACTGCATGGTAGTTTTGAACCCGAGATTCTCGACAACTTAGAAGTGAAATTGTTTAGGAAGAAAGCCCGGCCGGCAATGTTTGATTCTTTCCGTTACTGGCGAAAAGAATCCAAACAGAGAGAAATGAAAAGGTTGAAGAAAGAACAGAAAGAACAAGAAGAGTTGACTCTAGAGCAAGCGGCTAAGCAGTTGCAGGCTAACGAGTGTGAGAAAGCCATAGATGTGGCCATTAGAGAGCATAATTTAGCGATTGACAAGTGGTATCCTGCCTTGCCATCGAAAATGGCTAAGATACTGGAGGATTCCGAAAACGATCCTCTGTTGTCTTATCTGTTACGGTCACCTCCACCGTATGCACAAGGTGCTACGGCTCCACTTGTCCCGAATGTTCAATTGCCGGTTGCTGGACAACCTGGTGTTCTTGCTCCTGTCCCTCCGAATCAAGTTCCCGTACCTCCTGTGATCAATGTGAATGTTCCTACAGCTCCTCCTCTTCCTGAACTGCCAACTTCTATACCTATATCTGTGTCACTTGCACCTACTGTTCCACAAACTATTCTTCTCGATACTCCTACTGTTCCATTATCTATTCCTACCTCTACTGCGTTCTCTACGTCTGCGAGTGTGTTAACTCCACTTTCTGTTCGTCGAAGAATCACTGATTCTGTTACTAATATGCTGTCTCCTTTATATAAAACTTTAATTAAGACTCCTACTCCTGACTCTGTTCAGAGACGTAGTCAGCTTCCAAGTACTGAGGAACGGGGAATTTTAGATTCCACGGCTCTCAGATGGATTTCGAAGAGTAGAAGATATAGTACGAGAGATGTGCTAGATACATTTATGCAGTGGAAGGAACCAACGCAACGGTATGTCTTTGATGAGATGTGCTCGTTGTTACGTGAAGAAATAGAAGAAGATGATGTTGAATCAGATTTGGAAGATTTAATTAAAGTTCAGAAAGAGTTTGCTGCAGGAATGATAGTGGGTCATAATATAAAAGAAGCGATGGAACTTATTTTAAGTTTTAGGAATGATCCATCTCTTCGTTCGCCGAGAGATTTAGAAAGAGGAAAAACGAAGCTAAGTCGCCAATATCCTATGAGGGAGGTTCCTCCAATTTGGCGCGAAGCAGTGGCAGCTGATAATAATGCTGGTATTGCAGCTGTTCCAGCACAGTTCCAAAGAGTGTGGATACACATTCCATGGAAGCGAGCTGAAGTGCTAGCGGTGAAACAGGCCTTGCCAGATCCACGTAAGAATCCTGCTGGATATTACAAGGAATTAACACAGACAGTTGAGGCCTGTATAATGAACTTAGCGGACATTGATATGTTATTTGGCAATGTAGTTCCACAACCAATTTGGGCTAAAATTCGTAGAGAGGATCATCAAGCTGCCTTAGGTGGTGATTGGGCAGCTATCACTGCAGCAGATGGTCAGCAAATAGGTGGTGCAAAACCCGAACCCCTAATTGCTAATCTTCCAGGTAGAATAATTGATCTAATGAAGACTCTAATGCCAGCATTACGTGTTAATTGGGACAAGTTGTCAGCATGCAGGCAGAAGAAAGACGAAAGTGTCTCCGACTTCTTCACGAGGTTTGAAGAAACTTTTGTAGATCATAGTGGTCAGGACATGAGCACAGAAGGAGGACAAAGACTGTTTGTCGATAAATTTGTGCATAATTTGTTACCTGAATTATGCAATAAACTAAAAGACTCAGAAAGTGCGTGGGCTGTATCCACAACTGCGCAAATACTTGCGACTGCACAGTACTACGAAAATAGGGATAAAGAAGAAAAGGAGAAATCAGAGAAGAAAACGAAAGATTTAAAAACTAAAGTTCTCTTGCAGCAGGCGTATCCGCCTCGCACGAATCAATCTAATACGCAGCAAGGTTCGTACCAAAGGACAGATTATAGTACATCAAGGCCTCAATATCAATGGAATCAGTGCGCGTATTGTAAGAAAGAGGGTCACTATAAAAATGAATGTCCGATCTTAGCGCAAAATAATGCAGCAGCAGCTCAGAGAGGTCGTGGTGGTTTTGTGCAGAATTCTAGAGGTCGAGGACGAGGTGCTATGCCTCCACAAACGAATGATCGTCCCTCCAATCACTTTGATCAACGAAATGGACAATCTACTCAGCAAAATAGATCTCAACAATATCTTGTTGAGGACTATTGTGAAATAGATGAGGGTTTTCAGCAAAATGGGTACTAGGACAGCCATGGACAAAGAGAGGGAGTAGTATCAGTTCCAGTGGATCAGAGTGGGCCTTATGTCGCAGTAGCAACATCAGGTGTAGTCGAACCGTTTCTGTTGGATACTGGTGCCGCAAAAAGTTCTATCATTCATGCGAAACTCCCTGGCGCACCTTTGTCCGGCTCAACAAATGTTTCCGTAGGTTTTTCAGGCGCCCCTGTTTACAACCCGATATCTGGTCCTTTGTCTATTTCTGTTGGACCGTGCCAATTGAAAGCACCCCTGATTTTAACGACAGGTTGTAATGAAAATCTGCTTGGTTTGGATTTGTTAAAACGACTATATGCGACATTGTACTGTTCTCCGGAAGGAGTACAACTCACGTTGGGTAAAAATATCACCTCTCCGATGTACTTGTCAATGGACGCACTCCCGCCAGAGCTACGCTCACTCCCTGATTCTCTTTGGGCGACTGGTCCTAATGATGTAGGTCTCTTAGAAATTCCACCGTATGTGGTAACCTTGAAAGCAAATGTAAAATTTCCAAGAATTCCCCAATATAAAATATCTAGTGAAGGAGAACGTGCACTTTTATTGATTGTGCAAGATTTGATTAAGAAAGATGTGATTGAAGAAACTAGAGGAAATGTCTGTAACAGCCCTGTACTACCGATTTTGAAACGAACTGATCCTACAAAACCTCCAGTGTACAGGTTTGTCATAGACCTTAGAGAAGTTAATAAAATTGTGGTTCCGCAGTTTCCTGTGGTTCCGGACATTACTGCCTTGCTAACATTGATTCCTGCTACAGCCACATGGTTCTCAGTTATCGACTTAAAGAATGCCTTTTTCAGCATTCCGATAGCCGAAGAAAGTAGAGATATTTTCGGCTTCTGTTTAGGAGGTCGAAGTTTCAGATTTAAACGAGCTCCACAAGGCTATTGTGAAAGTCCATCTATTTATAGTCAAGCATTAAAAAGCCAGTTAGATTCTTTTGTCCTTCCTCCAGGTTCTGCCCTAGTACAGTACGTAGACGATCTTCTAGTGGCTGCCGATGACAAGGAAACTTGCAAAGCAGCTACAATTTCCTTATTGCATCATTTGTCTAAACTAAATCACAAGGTGTCTCCTTCCAAAATGCAATATTGCTGCCAAGAAGTGACCTACCTAGGTCATCTCTTGTCAAAGGAGGGAAGGAAGTTGACCCCAGAAAGAATAAAAGCAATTACACAGATGAGTGTTTCACGCACACAGAGAGAAGTACGTGCCTTTCTAGGTATTACCTCTTACTGTAGGCAGTGGATCCCAAATTTTTCTCTTTTAGCGAAACCATTGGTAGCCTTGACTGGGAAAAATGTTCCGAGTCCGGTGCCATGGTCTGATGAATGTCAAGAGAGTTTTACTGAATTACGAAAAGCATTGTGTTCAGCTCCTGTATTGGGTACACCTGATTACAGTAAGCCATTCACGCTCTACGTTCACGAGAGAGACGGTTGCGCGTTGAGTGTTCTGACACAGAAGTTTGGTGATAAACAACGCCCTTGTGCGTATTTCTCATCAACATTAGATCCGGTAGCCAGAGCGTTGCCTAGTTGTTTGAGAGCTACAGCGGCAGCTGCGGCTTCCATTCGACAATCTGCTGGTTTGGTGATGAACAACATGCTAGTGGTCATGGTTCCTCATGCAGTGGATACACTCATGAACCGAACGAAGACACAACACCTTACCAGTGCGAGACTATCTGGTTACGAACTGACATTACTAGCGAGTCATATTCAGATCAAAAGATGTAATGTATTGAATCCAGCAACACTGTTGCCGACTGATCAAGAGTCGAGTGATTCCGAGCCACATGATTGCTGTTTTAAAACGGAGGAAGAGACAAAAGGACGTATCGACTTGAAGGATACTCCGTTATCCGATCCGGATGGTACGCTGTATGTGGACGGGTCATGTTTTAAATTGGAGAATGGTGATGTGACTGCTGCTTACGCAGTAACTACTTTGAAGACGATTGTGGAGACTGCAAGAGTGAGTCAGAATTCTGCCCAAGCTGCAGAATTAATAGCTCTAACGAGAGCGTGTGTTTTAGCTGAGGGAAAGAGAGTGAATGTGTTTACAGACAGTCAGTACGCATTTGGCGTGGCCCATAGTTTTGGCCGGTTGTGGAGAGAAAGAGGTTTCATTACGTCCCATGGGACCAAGATCCAACATGGTCAGCTAGTTAACGACTTGTTGGAATCTCTAACCTTGCCGACTGAAGTTGCGATTGTAAAGTGCAGTGCTCATAAAGCAATCACGGATGATGTTGGTCGTGGGAATGCTTTTGCTGATGAAATTGCTAAACAGACAGCTAGAGACACGATGAGCAGAATGTATGTTGCTACGTCGGCAAGATAGATGGATTGCTGAGTCTGGAATGTGCGAGGATACTATGGAAAGTGTGAAAGAGATTCAGAAAGAAGCAACTGAGGAAGAGAAACGTGTATGGAGAGAAAGTACGGGCAAGTTGGACTCGAATGGATGTTGGATTGATTTGACAGAACAGCAGCGTTGGATGTTGCCTGATGCGTATGTGCTTGCAGTAGTGACGATGGCGCATGGAGTAGCGCATATAAGTTCTAAAGGAATCTGTAAGATGTTGGCTCCGGTCTGGAAAAATGAGGGAATCAGTAAATGTGCAGAGAGAGTGGTGAAAAATTGCATGGTGTGCTTGATGCATAATCCTGGCAAGGGAACTCCAACTCCAGCTGGTCATTTCGCTCCTCCTTCCTGCCCTTTTGAAGTGATTCAGTTAGACTTTATTCACATGGACCGCTGTAATAATTTAAAATATGTCCTAGTGGTGGTTTGTGCTTTTTCCAGGTGGATAGAAGCATACCCACTAAAGGACAACACTGCCCTATCAACTGCCAAAATTCTTCTCAAAGAATATTTCCCTAGATACGGAATGCCACGGATTGTATGGTCAGATAACGGAAGTGAGTTTATAGGGAAAGTTATGCAGAGTGTGTGTGCCGGCCTAGGGCTGAAACAGAAATTCCACAGTGCGAACCATCCCCAGTCTGCTGGTTTAGTGGAGGGTTACAATGGCACCCTCAAGCTGAAAATAGCTAAAATACAAGCATCCACGGGTTTAGCCTGGCCAGACGCACTTCCTTTGGCCTTGTTATCAACGAGAGCAACTGTACATTCTAGAGTAGGGCTTAGCCCTTATGAAATTGTTTTTGGCCGTCCGGCAAATATCTGGGGTGTGCCGAGGCCTAAAAAGTTTTGTTCCATAGAATATCCTATGTTGATAGACTACCTTTACGACTTGACTGCTAAATTGAGTCTTATTCATCAACAGGTTTTCGATGCTTTGCCAAAACCTCCAGAGAGTCCAGGGCATCAGCTGAAACCGGGAGACCTCGTCGTCATCAAAAACTTTGCGAGGACGAAGAACCTTCAGCCGAGATTTGTCGGCCCCTTTCAAATCTTGCTCGCAACGAGAACAGCAGTCCGTGTGGCCGGACGCAAGCACTGGGTACACGCATCACATGTAAAGCGTGTACCCCTGCCACTTCCTTACGACGACTGGGTGAAGAAGGGAATTGGTTCCTCAGAATTCGAAAGTACACCGAAGTTCATCCCTTTCAGCGATGCCGAATTGATCTCTGACTCTCCTTCTAAAAAACCTCCTTTGAACACTGAACATTTGCCACTTGCATCAGAAAAGACTCTGTTATCTGCGAACCTGAACACTGCAACAGCTACCAGTGAAACGCTTTTTGCCGATCAGACAGTACCTGCAAAACAGAGATATAACTTAAGAAGCCGTAAAATGGACAAATAAAGCAGGCAACTGCATACTGTGATGTTTTGAAATATTGAACTTTTGCCCTCAGCCAGGAAGTTTGCTATTGTTTTGTTGTTTTTAAAATTGCCTTGCCGTCTGGGTAGCCGTAGGGTCGTGGCTGTGTGCCTAGTTGAATCTGCGGGGGTCTGACACAAGGTCGATCTTTCTGTTAGTTCTGGGAACTCCCAGGGCTGATAGAGGCATTTTCATCTACGTACACATCATCAGTGGTCGCGAGCGGATTGTAGAAGATGGAGCTTCCTGCGCTGCAACGAAAAAATGTGATTTATGTTCGCAGAAACAGACTTCATAGAATTCTTCATAGCAAATGCTTTTTGATGCAATGTGCCATTACATTCTTGATTATTTTAGCAACATTGGTGGGTGGAATCGTCTTTAGTATAAATCTGATTTTTGTGCCAGTTACTACAGTACCTCCCCTTGATCCTGCCATTTCTACTGTTTCTTCTATACACTCTTTTCACTCGTTTCCGGAACATGAGCAAGCCCGACGCTCAGAATTCATTAACAACACTTTTGTACAGCTCTTGCACCAACACCAACTGGTAGTTAACACTACAGACTGCTGGGTGTGTGGCTTGATACCCCACACTATGGATAAAGGTATTCCCTATCTGGTTTTGCCTTACAGCTACAATGGATCATTTCAGGCCCTTCAAACCATCTTTGCTTATGCCCTTGAAACCTATCCTCCACGTCCACCACGTTCCACTAAATATAACTCTGCCAACAAAGCCTTAGTCCAGGGAATTATTGACATGGTCAAGGACGTCAATAATACTCCATCATACCCTAGAGACGAATTGCGAGTATATTTAAGTTGGAATACTTCAGAATATCGCCTTAGTTTAGGAGAAAGCAAGCGTAAAAGCTCAACTCCAATCTGGGTCGTACCTCACCGAGGTCAGGTCTGTTTGCAAGGTAATGGGAGAAATCCGAGAGCTCAGCTAGGGAGGAGTGAGTGCGTAGAGACTTATGTGTTTCCGGCTAACTCTTCCCCTGCCTTCCTCACTGCTAGGGGTACCTACTTCATTTGTCGAGACAGAGCTTATACATGGTTGCCTGCCGACTTTTCAGGATCATGTTATATTGCTCGATTGTTGCCTCCGACATACACTGCTTCATCTGATTACCACAAAACCAGAGTAGCGAGAGGTGTCTTCAGCAAGGAAGATACCGCTGGTCAGGAAGCTGGAGACTTCTTCAAAGGCTTCCTTCCGTTCTGGGGGCCTATGGCCAATAGTAGAAATATACGTCAGCTAACACGGGTAGTTGAATCTACTATTACCGAAACTGCTGGTGCCCTTAGCAATCTGACAGCTGAGCTTCAGGCGGATAGACTCATGACGTTGCAGAATCGTATGGTTCTAGACGTTATACTTGCAGATCGAGGTGGGGTATGCAGAATGATCCAATCGAGCTGCTGTGTCTTTATTCCTAATAATGCTCCAACAGTCTATGAGGCGATCTCTAAGCTACACAAGATTTCCGACTCTATTCACGTAGATAAGGGAAACTGGTCCTTCATGGAGTGGTTTTGGACTCTGATCTCAGCGTGGGGATGGAAGGTTCTAATGGTCATTGGTGTCATCTTAGTATTCCTATTCTCATGCTGCCTGATTATCCAGTGTGGTCCTGCTCTGTGTAGTCTTTGTGCTGCAACTTGTCTCAGAAAACCACCTGCGTTTGGAGAAAAGGCACGAGAAAGGATGATGATACAACAACATGTCACTGACCTGATGAGCATAGAACTAGATTCTGACATAGACTGAGTAATTGCCTATGTAAGGGCAAAAGGAGGGCCTGAGGTTCCGTGACGGTTCCGTGACGATTTGAACCCGTGTTTTCAAGTTTGTCGGAAGTACACAATATTGGTATCAGTGAACCGCAAATGATCCATTTAGCATACCCTGGTGTTTTCGCTACGCTACAAGCAAGAACACTCCTTTTATTAACACATTTCTGATCTACCCACGGCATCCATCTTAGATCATGGCAGCCATTTTGTGTTTCTTGCCCTCACATACGCAATAACCTCTGATCACTTCATTTCGATTAAGGACACGTAGCCTTAGCCGGAGATTCACCTCTTTTCATGACACGTGCACCTTAAACCAGATCACGCTGTAGCTGCATGACTCGACAAAGGCTGCCTCCTCTGCCCGAGGCCAGTCTTACTAAACTGGTCTTCGTGTCCATTGTCCTGATCATGATTAGGCGGCCGAAGCCGGTAGCCTTGCCCATTTACAACCCACAAGCATCTCTTATCCCGCTTTCCTATCTTCCACACCTGGCTCCGTTCCTTTCTTTCTGAATCTTTATTAGGGGGAGGTAACGAAATTTACGATGAGGCGGTCCGGCTCTTGAATGCAATATTGACAAGGGATTGTGATGAACTAGTGGGAACCCCTCTTCGTAGATGTTTCGTATCAGATTTTATCAACGGTTCCTGTGTACGCCAAATATTTATTGTTTATGACACAAAGGTTTTGGGAATGTACCAACATGTGAAGAATTCGCCTGAAGGCCAAAAACTAGTATATAAGGAGCAACCCACTTTGTACAATTTGAACAGGCTCCTAGATTCTGCCCGTGTGTAGTATCTGTGACTTCTGTGTCCCTGCAGTAATAAACCTTTGGTCTTTGACGCCACCTTCGAGAAGCCCGTGTTTCTGTTCATTTGTGCACCAAGGCAGGTGGAACTCCGGGGTCTTTGGGTGTTGTTCCCTGACACCTCTGGACGGAACCAAAAAGTCCAGAACTCCAGGGGCTAGCTATTTAATTCTTTGCAAAGCCGGACGACCAGTGGATAGGAGCACGAGTGAGTTGCTGGTCTGCTTTATTTTTAATTTACTGATCGTTCTGCTTATTGCCTGCCACTTTTTAAATATTGTTTTTATACTTTTTACCTCTTAAATTGTAGTATAACTGTTTGCCTTGTCTTCCAGACTAACTTACATGTGGTGACTCTCCCACTCTCCGGACCGTCGCGGGGGCTCCCGTTTGAGCGGAGGGATTTGTTGGGTGTTTCACTTTTAGAGCATATTAGCTTCAGCCTCGTTTCCGGAGGACCAGCTTCCCCCGCCTCGCTTCCGGAGGACCGCGCGTTCACTTACAGGGGCTAGCTACTTAATTCTATGTAAAGCCGGATGCGCAGCCGACGCGCGCAGCAGGTGCGCTACCGGCACGCCTAAGGCAATCCCGTCTGTGTCCAGATCGCGCCGAGGGCCGGAACCCCTGCTCATTTTAATACAAGTACAATAACCCCTATAGTCTACTCCAATGTTGAACTCCGGAATTATGGGCCCACAGCTAAACTCCAAAGCTGTTCCCTTTTAGAACCTGATTATGATCTTTCTACTTGTGCTGAATGCAATTGAACCCTCACAAATATCCCCATTAGGTACTACAAGGCTAAGAAAGGTGGCAGTGGAATTCACTCACACAAAACTATGTTCTTTAATCAACGCTAGATCAATACTTAAAAATAGGCATGAAATGGCGCTTCATATGCATACAATATTGATATCCTTTTTATTACCGAAACATGGGCACATGAAGCCTCCGTCCCAGACCTGCTGGAAGCCATACCCTCCGGATACAAAATGGTGCATGAGGATAGGAAATCAAAGAGAGGGGGTTGTTTAGCTATTATCACCAAACACAGCATTAATATAAATTTTATGGCAGGAATGAATACTGCAAGCTGTGAAAATATCCTCTTTCAATTAGAGCTGACAAAAAATTCTTCACTCAATGGGATGCTTCTATATTGCCCTCCCGGTCATAGAGACTCATTTCTCACTTATCTGAATAGCTTAATCAAGCACACTGTCACAAGATCAGATTACTTACTTTTAGGGAATTTTAAATTCCACCTAGAGAACGATAATGACCAGGATACTGTCCATCTAGTAGAACTCATGAAAACCATAGGCCTTGGTCAAAAAATCGAAACCCCTACCCCTCAGTGGGCCACACCTTGGATGGGATTTTCTCGAACAATCCTTTCCTAGCTATCACCGATATTCTTCCCCTAACATGGTTTGATTACTCGGCTACATTTTTTCTATTAGCCCACCCCAGTCACATAATGTGGCCAGAATGTCACCAGCAGAGATCCCTCATTCCAGAGCTTGGAATAAAATACATCCACAGGTCTTAAATAGTATTCTATTAGACAATCGTCCTTTAACAAATCCTGGGGATAACGATGTTGGCATTGCAGCTCATAAATACAATATCTGGATGAAGGAGGCCATGGACCTCCTAGCCCCTGAGAAAAAGCAGAAATTCCGGCGTAGTACCCCGTCTGGACCCAGGTTCTCGAAAACATTAAGGTCTCAGAAGCAACCCTGTAGGACATTAGAGCGTAAGTGGAGAATTAATTATAACTCGAGTGACAAAGAAACCTACAAAAAAGTCATATGGAATACAAATCTCTGATGCACAGGGAGAAAACTAAATAGTTTACTGAAAAGATCATGCTGGCCGAAAATTCGGCCAAAGAACTTTTTAAAACAATAACAACATTATCAAAAATGGTAACAAGGAAAGTCCGCACGTCGAATAAAACTCTCTGCGACACCCTCGCTAGTTCTTTCCAAGATTCATTCAATCAAAACCATAATGAAATATCCACTGTCTCAGTGAACAACACTCACATAATCCTGGATAGGTTCTCCCCCCTTGACAGAGAGCAAGTTATGAAACTCATCATGGCTTGCAAATATGGGTCCCCATAAGACCCCTGTCCCCTAAAATTATTCATCTAGCCCCCAGGATGTTCGAGGAACAACTCACACTAGTTTTAAATAAAGTGCTCAACACAGGACACATTCCTACTGATTGGAAGATGGCGCCTATCCTCCCCATATTGAAAAAAAGTAACTTGGATCCCCTGATACCCAGTAGTTACATTTCCATCTCTTGGCTTCCATTGCACGCCAAAATACTTAAGAACGTTCTAAATGCGGAATTAATTACCTGTATTGATAATAACAATCTCCTTGATTCCTCACAGTATGGTTTCAGAAAGTCGCATAGCACAGAAACTGCTCTGCTTGCCGCCTCCGAAGAGATCAGATGGATATTGGACAAAGGTGACCAAGCCGTCCTAATATTACTCGATCTCTCGGCGGCATTTGACACGGTTAACCATACAATGTTGATTTACCGTCTAAGGGCCATGGGAATTAGAGGAGTTGCCTTGACCTTACTACAAGATGTCTTAACAAACAGAATAAACCATGTTGCATTGGGCAATTGGCGTAAGAAGAGGACTAATATTGTCCGCCACTGTTTTATGAATTAACGGTGTCATTTTTTGTATTACATTGATTGTTTAGAATAGGTTATGTGTCGCATTTTATTATGTGTTAGAATTTTAATGTTTTTATCTTGAGTATATATACCCAATAAACAAAATATTTTGTACTTTTTAATTTATTGTGTGCTTCATACTTATCGTTTTCTCCCTGGTGATATTATATTTGATGCTTTTTTTCACATTGGCATTGGGCAATTGCACATCTGAACAATTTAGTCTGCCATGTGGGGTGCCGCAGGGCTCTTCATTGAGCCCCACCCTTTTTAATTTGTATGTAGCTCCTCTGGTGAAACTGATAAAGTCCCTGGGCTCTCGGTGGTGTCTTACGCCGATGACACACAAATTGCGGTGTCTATACCTAAAGACTCTACAGAGGCGGCCCTCAGGTTCAGCTCATGATTGACGCAAGTTGATCATTGGATGAAAACTAATTGCCTAAAGCTAAATTCGGGCAAAACTGAGGTGACAATAGATCTGTCTGGTCTCCTAGCTGGTGGCCCCAGAATATGGGACCTTTACCTATTTCAGCTCAAAAGGGAAGAAATCTGGGAGTCATTGTTGATTTTAAGCTCCCCTTCGATCACCAAGTAAAAGCCTTATCTTCTTCAGTATTCTACACACTGAAACTGATAAGGAAAACCAGACCGTTCATCCCAAATGAACTTCAAAGACTGGTTGTCACCTCTCTTGTTCTGACCAAACTGGATTATGGAAATTTGCTATTTATTGGTATCCGCAAAAAGTCTCTATAGAAACTACAAGTATTACAAAACGCAGCTGTGAGACTTATCGCTGGAATTCCTAAACATAAGTCAGCGGCACAAACCTTGAGCAATTTACACTGGCTACCTATAGCAAAACGCCTAGAGTTTAAAACACTATGCATAACCTTTAAGGCACTGCCTAACTGTGGACCTAGCTACTTTTGTAGTAAATTAGCCTGGTACGCGCCGAGCAGAAAGCTCAGTCCTCAGAAGCAAGGCTACTAACCATCCCTTGATCAAATCTCACGTCCTGGGGTGGCAGGAGTTTCCTTCTGAAGGCAACCACTCTTTGAAACTCTCTACCCTTAGCCATCAAACTCTGTTCTGACTTCCTGACTTTTTGGAAGCAAGTCAAAACCTAGCTGTTACCTCACAGAAAACTAAGAATCATTCTGTCCAGGCCTCACTCATTTTCATAGGGTGCGCCACGCCATGCAAGAGCTCCTAGGTGACGAAATGACGGAGCCACCAGAAGTCGATCCTTTCACTTAAATAGTAAAATCCGAGTCTCCTTATAAACTGGTGTCTAGCAATTACGGAATAGAACAAAACTATCGTAAAACGTTTACACTAAATCGAGGTTGGAGTAGTAAACTGACTCGGATATGCTTATTGATGACGACACCTGGAGATACTGCTGTGAGGCGACGCGGTGGGTCTCCTTAAATGGCCGTCATCAGCTAATTCACTTTAAATACTTACAAGGAGTCTATTACACACCTGCTCGCTCGCATAGGTATGGACTGCGAGAAATAGCTGAATGTGACAGGTGTAGAGTAAGTCCAGCAGATTTTTTACATGTGGCCTGGTTATGTCCAGTGGTTGCTAAATACTGGTGGCTGATATTCCAGGAATTGAGTGACATTGCAGAAGTGCCTATCTCCCCGGATCCTCTGCTCGCCCTACCAGGCGATTCAAAACAAATAAAGAAGGAGATCTGAAGATTGATAGAAAAAGGTTTACTAATTGCAAAGCGGAGAATTGCGATGCGCTGGGCGCGGGTCCGCTTCCCACTCTACTGGAATGGTCACGACACATGCAATATAGCAATACACAGACGGAACTGTATAGTGAACTGCTCCCCAGCCCCCCAGAGTTGTCCCATGAATTCTTGGGGATTGTATCAAACGTACTTAGCATGGAAGGCCCCGCTGACCTCTGACTAGATAACTGACATTAATGGGAGTAACATGGGTAGGTGAAATTGCTGCCTGCTGATCACTGTAAAGAATATGAATATTTTAGGAATGTGATTTATGCGGGGCAATATCTCTTACCTGTTTCATCTGCTTTTTAGTGTGTTTACACTTTGATGCCCCCCCAAATGTGGCCGCGAATGGGTTTTTCAGTAGTTATTCCATTAGAACGGTGAATACTGGCTGCTGGGCCAGGTCTCATACCTGGTGAATAGTTAAGGTAGCAATCAGATGCGGGTGTCAATTTATGTACGACGCTTGGACATGTTTAATGTAAATATTCACTGATGGCAATGTTGTTCTTTTATGATTATAATTTGTTTTCCTTATGCTATGCTTCTATTAAACATATTAAGTTATGTACTTCCTATGCTACAGAGGTAAAGAAGCATGTGATGTATGTATCCATGTTAAAAACCTCACTAAATACAATAAAAAATATAAAATTAAATATAATGACTAAATTGTCCTATGGGGCCAGGAGGATGAAAAACAAGGGCTCCTTTCCAACTGGTCTGGGGAGAAAAGTCTACCTTGAAGACACACATCTCTGCCCACTTCTTCAGAAACGGTTTCAATGAAGGAGATTGTTAATGAGATTTTTAAAAAAATGATTGCTAGGCCTCCACCCATTTTGCCCTCCCTATCCAGTCTCAATATGTTGTAATTATTTGGGAGAGCAATCACAGAGGAGGGGACTGAGTGAGGCTTTAGCCAGGTTTTTGCAAGAAACCCCAGATCCGGTAAAGTGGCAGTAATCATGTCCCAAATTTCAATTTCATGTTTAGGCAGTGATATCACATTGCCAAGAAAGCTTTTCCATATTTCTACAGACTGGGAGTTCAAGTTCAAGTTGAAGTTCAAGAATTTATATAGCGCACTACTCACCCAGAGGGTCTCAAGGCGCTTGGGGAGGGGGTTCATTATTTATCGAATAGCCAGGTTTTAAGCTCTTTTCTGAAGGAGATGTGGTTCTGTGTAAGGCGGAGGTGAGTGGGGAGTGAGTTCCAGGTCTTGGCCGCCAAGTAGGAGAAGGATCTACCTCCCATGGTGGATCTTTGGATACGCGGAACTGCGGCGAGGCCTTGATTGGATGATCTAAGTTGGCGGGTGGGTGTGTAGAAGGATAGTCGATTGTTGAGGCATTCGGGCCCTAGTTTGTAGAGGGCCTTGTGTGCGTGGGTAAGGAGACGGAATGTTATTCTCTTGTAGACGGGAAGCCAGTGGAGGTCTTTCAGGTGGCCGGTAATGTGATCTTGGCGAGGGATGTCCAGAATGAGTCTCGCTGAAGCGTTTTGGATGCGTTGGAGTTTTTTCTGTAATTTGGCTGTAATTCCGGCATAGAGGGTGTTTCCGTAGTCTAGTCGACTCGTAACCAGTGCGTGGGTGACAGTCTTTCTTGTCTCAACGGGGATCAGTGGAAGATTTTTTTGAGCATACGAAGTACGTTGAAGCAGGAGGATGAGACGGCGTTGACTTGATTGGTCATCGAGAGTGAAGAGTCTAGGATGAAGCCAAGGTTACGTGTGTGGTCCGTGGGTATGGGTGCTGAGCCCAGATCCGAAGGCCACCATGAGTCGTCCCAGGCAGAGAGGGATGATCCTAGGATGAGCACTTCCGTTTTGTCTGAGTTAAGTTTAAGGCGGGTGTCTTTCATCCATACGGCTACATCTTTCATGCCTTCGTGATGATTGGTTTTGGCGGTGTTGGGGTCTTTGGTGAGGGAAAGGATCAGTTGGGTGTGGTCAGCGTAGGAGATGATGTTAAGGTTGTGTTGACGCGCGATGGAAGCGAGTGGACTCATGTAAACGTTGAAGAGGGTGGGACTGAGTAATGATCCTTGTGGTACCCCGCAGATGACTTCGGTGGCCTCTGATTTGAATGGGGGAAGTCGGACTCTCTGAGTTCTCCCAGCTAGGAACGAGATGATCCAGTCCAAGGCTTTTCCTTTTATGCCTATGTTGCTGAGGCGTTGTATGAGTGTGCTGTGACAAACAGTGTCGAAGGCGGCGGAGAGGTCAAGTAGAATGAGGGCCACTGTTTCTCCGTTGTCCAGTAGTGTTCGGATGTCGTCTGTTGCTGCGATGATGGCGGTTTCGGTGCTGTGTTTGGCTCCAAAGCCGGACTGTGAGGGATCGAGGGAGTTGTTGGATTCGAGGAAGGCGGCGAGTTGGCTATTGACGGCTTTCTCAATGACTTTGGCCGGGAATGGGAGGAGGGATATGGGGCGGTAGTTTTTAAGTTCAGAGGGATCTGCTGTGGGTTTCTTCAGGAGGGCGCTGACTTCGGCATGTTTCCAGCTTTCTGGGAAGGTGGCAGAGATGAAGGAGCAGTTGATGACATCACGGAGATGGGGTGTGATGATGGAGTCTGCTTTGTTGAAGATGTGGTGGGGACATGGGTCGGTTGGCGAGCCAGAGTGGATGGAATTCATGAGGCGGATGGTGTCTTCAGTGGTGATTGGGTTCCAGGCGCTGAGGTTGTTAGAGGGCGGTTTAGGTTCTGAGGGGGGTGGAGAGGGTTGTTTGTTGGAACTGTTTTCGAAGCTGTTATGTATGTCGGCAATTTTGTTGTAGAAGAAGGAGGATAACGAATCGCAGAGGTCTTGGGAGGGAGTGATGTCGTTTGAGGCTGCGGTGGGGTTGGTGACTTCTTTGACGATGTAGAATAGTTCCTTGCTGTTATGGGCGTTGTTGTCGAGTCGATTCTTGAGTGCTGATTTCTTGGTGGATCGGATCAGCTGGTGGTGTTTGCGGGTGGCTGCCTTGAGGGTGGTCATGTTGTTGGTGGTTGGGTTTTTTCTCCATGTTTTCTCGAGGGTGCGGCATAGCTTTTTGGATTTCTTAAGGTCAATGTTAAACCAGGGGGCCTTTTTGCTGTCTTGTTTGGTGTGAGGGTTTTTTAAGGGTGCTAATTCGTCAGCGCTGTGGGTGATCCATTGTTTGAATTTGATGGCAGCTTGGTTTGGGTCCGATGAGAGGGCGGGTGGATTTTGGTTGAGCGATGTGAGGAGTTGGTCGGTGGTAATTTTGTTCCATTTTCTTCGGGGGATAGGTTGTGGGGGGTTGTGGGTCGAGGTGGTTTTGTAGCTGAAGTGAGGGCTAACAGGGTCTGTGAGAGTGCGATCAGCCCCAGGAGTCAAGGATTCCTTAGGGATCAGGGGAGATTCGCCTCCGTTAGTCAAAATGAGGTTTTAAAAATGGCCTTTTAAGCAAGTTAAACGACCTTCAGGAAGAGATGGGAACCCACAGGCTGTCCCAGATCCAGGAGCCTTAGGCTCACTATTTAGGAGATAATTCTCCCAATAGATCAGGTGATCTTCATAGGTGTCACCTGCTGTCTGGGCCTCAGTTTACCGCCTCAAGCCCTCTAGAATGGGTCACTATGTCTGCACCTTGCAAAATTCCTCCCTGGTAGGCCCACCCTCAACTTGCCACCCAGCAAGCTCAGGCAGGTCACCCAGGGTGGAAATGTCATCCTTGGTTGGCTCAGGGGTATCGTCCTCAGGTGCTCAATAAACAGTGGGAACATCAGGAGCTGGTTTCCCATGCCCGTTGATTCTGTCCTTCTTAGCAGTGGCGTAGCTAGAGATTCTGGCGCCCGGGGCTATCCCCCAAATTGCCGCCCATGGCAGGTAGGGGGGGCAGGTGAAAGCAGGTGAAAGCAAAGGTTGGAGCGGAGGTGCTGCATGCCCGACACTAACCTCGCATCCCAATGCACGGTGTCAGAGCGATTTACATAACATACAGATTGACAATAAATCACGTCAGTGTGTAAATCAGTGTAAAAGATGTGTTGCATGAGCCAGTGAGTGTTAAAAGGTGTAGCAGTCACATATCCTACCTAGCTCACTGTGCTATATTAAAAGGCAAGTATTTAAGAACTGCAAGTAACAAAAGGATCTGTGTTCAAAGCAGTAACCCACTTACCTAGCTACATTTAAAAAGAAAAAACACAATTCTGCCATCTGCATATTACATGATGTGCTTTGCAGGCACATTAACCTTCTATACTACTTTGAGTCAGATCTGGGACTACACAATCAGAAATCTCTTCAAGAAATACTTTAACCTCCAGGGTTATCTCAACAATTATTATTCCCTGATATTTACTGGGCATCTCCGCAGCAGACGTCTTAACCCTATAAAAATATTAGAAAACGCAGACTCTGTAACCAATTAATCATAAAAGATCTACTAACATGCTTCTCCGTGTTGCCATTTTGTTTGTGTCAAGGTTTTATTATGATTTTTTTTTTAAATTAGTTGAGACGCAGATTTTGCATTGGGATTGCGCCTCTTTTTTAGCACAACCCCAAAAATTCAATTGGGTAAATCTCATAATGCGCTTACTTGAACTCATGATATACCTAATAAAAACAAATGTGCGAGATCAAAATATCTGATGTTACTTCTTGTGATATCACTTACTGTGATGTCACGTGTGATGTCATGCATTGTGACATCACTGACTGTGATGGCACACACCACAATGTCACTTGCATACTGACTAACTAGGTTAGCCCCCCCCCCCCCCCACCCCATATGCTGGAGGTGCAAGAACGTCCACAGCTTCAAGGCATTCCATTTTATGAAGGAATAATTTTACCCAAAAACAAACCTACATTATTTTCAAGAGTAAAAAAAATACAATGTACCTATTTTTCCCCACAGCTCATGCAGTTTCATGCTCTCTCATCCACATGCCTTCCAAAGGCCTGCACTCCTTCTAAAAGAACTGTATAACTTCCAGTGTTGCTAAAGTAACAGAGGTCAGTGACTGAACAGTCAAAACTGCGAGAACTTTTATTAATGTAAATGTAAATCACCCTACATGGTAAAATGCAAACCCAATTACAGTGTCAACAGACTTAATTTCCCCAGAACTGTAAATGTTGCCCAGATTACAAAATTGGTGCAGGAGTCAAGGACCTAGTGAACGCCACATAAAATGCACAGAACGTTTCAGAATAAAACATTTATTTCTGCATCTGTCTTTTTATACGCTTTTGAACCCACAAATGGTATTAAAGAAATTAGGATCGAGGCACCTCACACGTAATATTTGTTCACAGGAAGTCCTCCACCCTTTGAAGGTGGGAGTGACGCCACAGTGGCCCAGGTGCTCCACATCGAGAAAGCTGGTATTGCAACTTTCCCATACTTAACTCTCTTTCCAAGCACATGTGTCAGCTGGAAAGGCAAACGTGCTCAAGAAACAACCACTCCCCGTGACATTTGTGGGCACATGCAATGACCGGTGCTTGTGCCAAACTCTGTATGGAGTCATAAAGTTATACGATTTCTACCCTTCTTGTCTTAATTAAATGTAATGTCTGTTTCTTTTCAGCGCCTTTATTCGTACATTTCTTAAGTGTTGATCCCAGCAAAAAAAAAAATGGAAGACATTTGAAGATGGGAAAATCCCAGGTAGTTTAACATCTATCAAGGTGCTGACATCTGGGCATTTCACAACCCTTGGGGATACCTAAATAAACCTCCGACTACAGAACCAGGTTCGAGTCTCGGCGGGGAAGCTTAACATCCTGTGATTCTGGGCAAATCACTTAATCTTCCCGTGCCTAAAATAATCTGTCTATATGAAACGCAACTGGTGCTCCTGTAAATCGCGCTGATACCTTCGGCGGTCAAGTTTGAGCTATATAAAACTCAGAGAGAAAAAAACCCACCCTTTTAGGACCCTTCATCTGATTGAGCCTGGCTCATTTGCGACACCTGTTAATTTTGAAACATTTTCAGAATCTGTATGAGTTCAGTGAGTGTAGCACCGCTGCTCTGAATATCATTCCAGCACCACGTAGAACAAAATATATATAGAAATACTGAGTGTTAAACACTTTTATGACTTCTGGAAAGATCTTTAACAGACATGTCTTATCTTAAATGCAAATCCTTGCGGGCTCCCACTATTCTGATGAACACTGTGTACACATACATTTTCCAATTTTAACACCTCAGAAACATTTCCTCTCTCATTTTTAAGGAATAAAAGATGCATTCTTCACAATAACCTACTTTGAACTTATGCAGCAGCAGACGTTCCATTTTACTGACGGGCCGTCATTGGTAGTGCTTTCGTGAATTCTGCACAGCGGTGCGCTTGCACTTCATTCACGTGTGCAATGCTGCCACGGGCCCCCAGTCCAGCGCAGCCGCCGCCACCCCCAAAATAGTGCCGCCTGGGGCAGACCGCCCCCACCGCACCCCCCTAGCTACGCGCCTGCTTCTTAGAAACTGTCTGGGCCATTGTTCCAGGCTCCAGACGGCCTTGACTCCCTTCCAAAGAAGCCATGGACCTGATGGTCAGACAATCTACAGTCATGGCAGGGCTCACAGTAACATTTAGAGAACTTGAGACCACCCCCCACCTTAAAGGAAACTAGAGCCACCAGTAGATGGCTATCATGATTGTCGGAGACTATGACTTAGTGAAATATGCTAGGGAGGCCCTGCTCTGATGACACCAGCTGACACTTTGCAGTAGTCATGCTGGCTCCTGTGTCTTTCAGAGCCTCCACCCATTGCCCATTGATGGTGACCCACTACCTGTACTTAGAAGTATTGGCAGGCATATGATCATTTGGCACCATCTCCTTATACCCAGGGAAACTAGGGTCACCTCTGTCTGTTCCCAAAGCTAGCTGGGACCATCTCCTCCCTGAATGCTACAATCGCCAACCCATGTGTCTGCCCCACTGGTGGGGGGCTGTGTCCCATTTGGACTTTTAGAGTTACCCTTGAAGTGTCTATATTTACAGAATTCAGTGCATTGGGGTACAACCCCCCTGTCTATTTGTCATAGTGCCCCATCTTCTTAGGCTCAGATTGAGACTGGCTGCACTGTTCCCGTGGGAACTATTTTGGGGGCCTTTTGAGAACTCCATATTTTTGATGTTTTTCTCCACCCTATTTCTTCTGTTAACCCCTGACCCCCCTTTTTGGAGTCCTCCCTGGATACCTTTTTGGACACTATGGTGCTAGCCCAGAGGTATCCCTCCTCAGCAAGCTTCCTGGGTTCAGTCAGCTTGCTGTCAACTAGGTGCTGGCACAACTCTGGAAAACAAATGCTGAGCATGTGCTCTCTCATAATCAGATAGTACAGCCTATTGTATTCATTAACTTTGCTGCCCCGCACACACCCGTTCAGTGCCTTACTGGATTAATCCACAAAATCCATCCAGGAATGGTTGGGGAGCTTCTGACTGTCCCTGAACATTTGGCTGTACTTTTCAGGGGTCAGTCCAAACTTAGCAATCAATGTGGCTTTCATGTGCGTGTACCTGGTTTGGTCTCCAACCTCTAACATTAGAAGTGTGTCCTGTCACACGGTAAGGCATGTGTTTCCACAAACCACCCCCAATGCTCTTCTCTTATCTTGTGCACCCTCAAGGCTACCTCATAGGCTGAAAACCATTTGTCAGAGTCATCTCCCACCACATAACTGGGCACCAACCAAATCTTTGGGGATGTGATCTTTTCTGTCTCATATACTGTAGAATAGCTGCCACCATTGCCGTAATCTGCTTGTTTTGCTCTCAGTTCCAGCTCTTTCAGGCTCCTTTCTTGAGCCAATTTTTACAAAGCAAGTTTCTCCTCCATTTCTAATTTGGTCATTTACAATTGGAACTCCCTCTCTGCCTTCCTGTCTGCCAGCTCTTCTGGGGACAGGCCATGCAATGAAACACTGCTTCCTGCTCTGGCAGGGGGATCCAGCTCAGTGCTCCCACACCCCTGAAGGCTGCATTAGAGGGCTGTTGTCCTGGTCTTGATCATGATCCTCCATATCAGCCTCATCCTCCTGCTCCTCTGTGGATGTCATTAAGGCGCAGACTTCTGTCCAGGCCCCAACTTCTTTCTGAAGCTCCAATGTTTTGGTGCCCTTCTTTATTTTTAGTCCCCTTTCCTGGAAGGACTGTTTAATCTCAGCCATTGTGTAGCTTTCCAGGTTGGCGGCTCAAACTCCATTGGTGCAGGTACGGGTTCTGACAGTCTAATAGTAGGAATGAGAGTAGATTTGGAAAAACCAAAAGAAGCCAGGAGAATTGAAAAAAAATGAATTGGCCTTAAATTATTTATGTGGGGTGATAGTGTGACACAAAACGACTGTATGGCACTCCACAAACACAAGTCCAATACACACCGCTGAACACCAGTGTAAGAAATTGGGTTGTTGGTTGAGTGGGGTGTATGCCTTGGTCAAGAAGCAACTACAATAATGGTCAGGGTAAAGCACAAGCAAACCCCAAATTAACCTGTGATCCCTACTTTGGTGGCTTGGCACAGAGGAGGCAGGCTTAACTTAGAGGAAATGTGTAAAGTATTTGTCCAACACTCCAAACAGTTAAACAGTGAAAACACACCGCAAAAGGAGCCCACAACACATTTAGAAAAATAGAGTAATTTTTAATAAATAAAACAAGACCAAACCAACAAAAGTCCAATTAGTAGAATTGGAGATATTGAACTTTAGATATTTTTGCGAAAATGGCACCAAAAATCTAAAAGCTGCAATTTGGGATATGTGGTCACACCGTACCAGGACAAATTCACAAGTTTAGGCCGAATGCAATGTAGCTACTGCTGGTTACAGGGACCCAGTTAGGCCTGCTGAACAGAGTACCTTATATCGAGGTTGCAGAGTTTTGCATGGATCTGCATCAAAGATACACAATTTAGCCAAAGCGATGCATCATGGTGAGAGGTCCTGTTGCATCGTTGTTGAGAATCCTGTTGACCGGGCTTGAGATGGGGTTCTGTCGATCTGCTAGACTGCAATGTGGAGTATGGCGTTGTTGTCAAGGCTGCCAACAACTAGAGAAGTGAGGACCTGAACTGTGGATGCCCCTTGCCATCGGGGGGAATGTGTCGGTTTTGAGGACTGTGGGGGTGACGCAGGTCCAATCTGTGCAGCAGCAGCTTGGGGATGTGCTGCTCAGCAGAGAAGATGCGGAACAGTCCAGTCCAAACTGCCAAGCCAGCTCCTTAATGAACCGGAACACCAGAAACTCAGGACGGGTTTCAGAAAGGACCTGACTTGGCAGTTTCAGTTGGACTGTTCTGATTGGAGCAGGGCCAATACTTATTTGCATATAGCTGGGTCCAAACTGAGGTGCCATGGTGTGTAAAATTCCGATGGATTGGGATGCAGACCATAGTAATTTCCAGTGGCTGAGATTTATTTAAGCATTCCACCCACCAATTTTTAGTATACTTTAGCATGTCGCCCTAAGTGGGACGGATATGCCCAGACAACGGCCCTGTGCACACTATGCAACTGAAACTAAGCTGTACCTGACTGATGAACCCATAACTAGGGTGAACCCCGTCATGGGTTGCTAGTGTTCCGGTTCAGGTAGGACCTGACTTGGCAGTTTGGGCTGGGCTGTTAAGATTGTAGCAGGGTCAAGACTGATTTGAATATAGCTTGGTCCAAACTGAGGTGACATGGTGTGCAAAGTAACAATGGATTGGGATGCAGGCCCGAGTAATTTCCAATGGCTGAGATTAATTTAACAAAATAAAGGGAGGTCCCTTGAGTTGCAACTTACTTAATTCAGACTAGTCAATCTGTTGGGAAATAGGTGACCCACACACATTCAATCGCTCCACCTATTCATGGAATTACTAAAAAGAGCACTTACAATCTAAAGAAACCATAGGAACTATGTGACACGTAATCTCTGAATAGTGGGTTAATTCACTAAGAAAATTGAAGTGTAGAATGTTACTAGCATTATCTCATCTGTAAAACGTAAGCCGGGAATAAGTTTTATAATGTATTTTATTAAATTGTTTCTACAGAACTGTTATAAATACTGTCCTGAAGAAGGTGGTGCGCACAGCAGAGATCCACCGAAACGCGTCGACTTGTTTTGTTTGAAAATCATTTTTAATATATACGTGTGTTTTGAATGTATTATGTACTATGATTCCTGCTATGAGACAATGAACTTAAGAGTCTGATAGAGTGCTTTAATAACAACAGTGCACCGTTGAAAATAATAACTGGCAGAAGAAATACTTATATGTATGTTTTTAAGCTGAATGTTTTTACAATTTGTTTTTAAATAATAAATTACAGATATACAATACACAAACTTACCGGCTACGTGTCACATAGTTCCTATGGTTTCTTTAGATTGTAAGTGCTCTTTTTGTTAATTCCATGAATAGGTGGAGCGATTGAATGTGTGTGGGTCACCTATTTCCCAACAGATTGACTAGTCTGAATTAAGTAAGTTGCAACTCAAGGGAACTCCCTTTATTTTGTTGAGCTTTACCTTACCCTGTTCCCTTGACGTATAAGGGTTACTCTCCTCATATTGATACTGAGATTAATTTAAGCATTCCATTCATCACTTTTTTGTAAACTTTCTGAAAGTAGCATTTTCAGAATTGTAATTTAGAATCAGACTCCACCAGATGCTAGGATTTCAAATTTGGATCAGAGACACCAAACTTGAAACATTTATATCTTCCCATTTGTAAATTACACTTATAAAATGTAATAAGGTAATTCCAATGTTATCCTCTGGGAATATAGGCCTTGAAGTACTGAAAAAGAAATTTACGAGTTTTTCACCACCAGGACATGTATAACTTGAAAGTATGAGCTCTGCTTTTTAAATACATTGCACCCAGCTCTCTGGGTTGTCTAGGGTCTACTCTAGTGGTGACTTATATGTATTAAAAATGAAGGTTTGGGTCTGTCAAAAGGTTTGCCTTGTCTGGTCGGAATGGCAGTTTAAACTGCACACACGGCTCTGCAAGGGCTTTTTAAGTGAGAGGCACAATCAGTGCTGCAGGTCCACTAGTAGCATTTAATTTACAGCCCCTTACAGTCCCACTTATTACGGACTGATAAGTAAATTAAATATGTCAATTTGGCATGAGCCAATATTGACATGTTCAGAGGAGAGAGCAGATGCATTTAAACACTGATTAACAGTGGTATTCGGAGTCCTAAGACCAGCAAATGAGGTCAGAAAAAATAGAGGAGGAGGACCACCCTAAAGCTGGCAGGTCTAACAAGTCTGGTCACACTAAAGATATATCAAACATGCACCCAAGGCAAGAACAAGAGTCCAACCCCATTAATGCTGGCATGCTTGGTACGCCCTTGCATAGGCAGAGAAAGGCTTAGGTCTCTGCAAACATGCTAAACTAGGGTATTGCCAGGGCCAAAGTAGAAAGTCAGGACACCAGTTTCAGAAGCAACCATACACTCTGGGCAGGGACACATGCCAGTTTACCAGTAAGTGGACAATTCTGTCCCATATGGTAGGTTAGGGATGGCAGGTATTTATGGAACATTAGATTGGTATAATCGTTTAGGTTTCAAAGGTAAATGGGCTAGGTATGGTAGACCTACTGTTATTTATAATTTATAAAGCTGATCATTTTCTCATTTTAGATCAGTGGTTTTATTATAATTGCTGTGCTAAGTTTTTCATGTGGGTTATGTAAAATTCCAGCATGAAATATAAAACATTCAGCCATATGAAAAGGAAAAGAATGGTTTATTAATTAAAATGTATGTCCTTTCCCCAATAATAGTGATAATAAATTAAAGGCTCCCTTAGACTGATTTAGCAGTTTAGAGTTATGCTGTACCTTCAAATAAAGTGCTATGAAAAGGAATGGTGAACTTAGAAGCTAAACATTACAAGCTTAAGAAAGTTTATTGTTAGACCTGTGTGCCTTAGAGTGCTCTCCCCCAAATGAAAGATTTTGCACTGTTGTTGATGAAACATGAGGCTGGCGACAGCTGAAATAGTCTTTTGGTCTTTTGGTATATCTGTGTGTCTTTTGGTCTGACCTAAATCACACAGAAATAGAGCACCAGTAGCAGGAGCACAGGGGGCCCTTGGCTCACATGCATAAGACATACAGCACTGGTCAAGAGAATCACAGTCTTCCCTGAAAGACATGTAACACGTATGGCACTGTAGGGCCAGTGAAAACTTGCTTCAAAGACATGGAACAACTGTGGCACTGCAGGGGCAGTGCAAGCTTCATTCAAAGACCTGGAACAAATGTGGTACTGCAGGGCAAGTTGGTGCAAGCGTATTTTACTGCAGGGCCAGTGCAAGCTTCCTTCAAAGGCATGGAACAAATGGGGTACTGCAGCACTAGTGCAATCTTTCTTCAAAGACATGGAACAGGCATTTTACTGCAGGACCAGTCAGTGCAAGCTTCATTCAAAGACATGGAACCAATGTGGCACAGCAGGACCAATGCAAGTTTCATTCAAAGACATGGAAAAAATTGGATACTGCAGGGCAAGTGCAAGCTTGCTTCAAAGACCTGGAACAAGTGTGATACTGAAGGGCCAGGGCAAGCTTCATTAGCATATATGGGACAAATGTGGCACTACAGTGCCAGTGTAAGCTTGCTTTAAAGACATGGAACAAGTGTGGTACTGCAGGGCAAGCCAGTGCAAGCTTCGTTCAAAACATGGAACAAGTGTGGTATTGCTAGTCCACTGCAAGCTCCCTTCAAAAACATGTAATAAGTAGTGACAGTGTGCAGCACCACTTAATGCCTTCCTTGGATATAACGGATAAGCAGCATTTCAGGTTTACTACAAGTGCATGGGGCAGCATAAGAGACTATGAGTGCAAGTTTGACTCACACGCATGGCAAGACTTCTACACACAAAACAGGAAGAGCACCGGGGGAGTACACGGTTCCCTCACAGCCTTAGAACATATACTGATCTGGCCAGAAACAATGCAATCTTCTGTGGCAGGAACAGAACATGACCAGCATCTGTGGCAGAAGTCCAAGCCTGCATATAAACACACATGCACACACAATGTGCTGGAGCAGGAGCAGTGTAACTTTCCCTCACATGCAGCACAGTTACAAGATGATCATTAGCAGTGCAAGCTAAGATATCCTCACATACCAAACAGGCATAAGACCGGCGGCAGCATCTAAGATAAAGTATCGATGTGGGCGAGCCACTGAAGGCTCGAGCTAGACTCTAGGCTGTGGCTCAGGTCGAGGTTCGCCGGAGACCTCGAGCTCAAAATGAGCAGAGCGTTCATCTGGCATCTACCTGCTACCCATGCTCTAGCCTCCGGCACCAAGAATGAAAGACAAAGCATTAACCTTTGATGCCAAACAGGAGCGAGAAAAGGCTACCAATCTAGTGGCTGAATTGCACAATGTGAGACAAGAAAACCTAGACAATCTCAGCTTGGCCACTTGACCAAACTGTGTGATCCTAGGGAATGAATTCATTTTATTGTGCCTCCTAATTTTATTTCATTATTGCATATGAGAAAACCTTGAAATACTTGAGGATCTGTGCTGTATAAAAATTCCTCATGTTTGATTTAATGAACTATAATGTTGCTCTGCGTAAAACTAGAATACAGCCCACATATAGGTTGCACATGACAACCGACTTGCGTTAAAAACTATCACTTTTAATAAACACCTCTCAATGCAGTGATATAATCTGATCCATAATAGTGAAACACTTGTCAAAGAAATGTACTTTTTTGAATTTTTTAATACACTTTATCATATTTTTACATAATATTTGTAACATGATTTACGTGCCAAATGTTTCTGAGGTTCAGCTTGAACCTGAGCTCTGAGAGCAAAGACAGACCCTAACCCCTCTTCCCTGTTAAATTGTTGGCTTGCCCACCTGAGCTACAGTACTGTGGATAACAGTTACTTGAGTTTCCTAATCTCGCAGTAGTCAGTCAGTCAAAAGTACTTTATTCGACATCCAAGAGTCATAAAAGCATACAATTTTATAGAAATACACATGCCATCAAAATACATTATAATAAGATTATCCGGCATTACAATTACAGTATTCATGTTAAAACAAAAATCTTTAAAACCTATATTATATAAAGTGCAACTGTGCTAGAATAGTAAACCAAGTCCACACGTAATATCACATTTAATAATGCAAGGTATTAGTTAAGAAAACATATTTGAAGCAGCTAGTAACACAGGATTGCTATTGCAACAATAGTCTAGTCCTATGTCTCTCAGTATCTCAAGATGGGGAACAGGATCTTGTTTTTTGAGATTCTGGATGGGTCTCACGGGTCAGAAGGATAACTATTTCCATTTCAAGTTTTAATAAAGACAAATTGTGCATTAGAGAACTCAAGAAGTTGTTTAAAGTTACCGGTGCGTTTTGCAGCATAAAATGGATCAAACACTGATGAAATCATTAATTTTCCCAGTTCCAGCACCCTGTCTAAAATAAGTCTATGTGCTTTTACTGGTTCTGGAACAATTTTCAGACTGATGGTGCAGCCATCGATGTTACATTGTCAAACTCATAGTGATGCTGAAAAATTAAAGGATCACACAAAGATTAAGTGCTGTAAAGGAAGAACACCCATTCAGCAGGAGTCTGGAGAGAGGTGTAGTAAAATAGCCAGAAACCGGTCCCAGGATGCTTGTTTCCGGTCCAGGGAAGACATGGCTTGACAGTTCTGGCTGGACTGTTCCCATGAGGCACAGGGTCAGACTGATTTTTATATGGCCATGTCTGAACAGGGGTGGCTGAGTGAGCTAAAGAACGGTGATGGATTAAACCCAGATCTGTTGACTGGGTGTGAGTGTTTGACTGGTTCAGATGCTCCGTCCATCACCACCACCTTTTGTACCGCTTTGTTCGCCATAAGTTGGCAGGGTATGCTCCGACGTGAGTCCCTTGCTCACTTTGCCACTGGATTCAAGCAAGCCTGGCTGAAGACGGCTGAAATGTCAGAAACCGGTCCTAGGAAGCTTGTTTCCGGTCCAGGGAATACATGGCTTGACAGTTCGGGCTGGACTGTTCCCATGAGGCACAGGGTCAGACTGATTTGCATATGGCCATGTCTGAGCTGGGGTGGCGGAGTGAGCTAAAGAATAATGATGGATTAAACCCAGATCATTTGACTGGGAGTGAGTGCTTGCAATGTTCAACACTCTGTCCATCGTCCCCCTTGGTTTTGAGGTGCAGTATGTAGCCGGCGTTGCATTTAGGATCACGCCATCACACGTATATAACTAAAGCATGTGTGGTACCGAACCATCATTTACAGAGAGCTCAAATCCTTTGAAATGAACACTACATTTGAACAGATCTTTTACTGATAAAGCACTACAGTGCATGAACTATAATGTGTAGGAATTGTGTTTCAGCAAATATTTGTCATTTGAGCACCATCAAGTAAAGTGCCTTGATTTTGTTTTGACCCCATTAAAATCTTTGTTTACATCACACTGTAGAATCACAAAAAAGTGCTTCATTTGTGGTAACCTGTTTTTATTTTTTTAAATATGTGTACAGTCCATTTATAGGTATTTAAATGTTGTGCGTTAGAAGAAAACAACATCCTATAGTCTTTCCTTTCACACCAGCAATATTTTCACATAGTTCATGTTACAAAATCCTTACACTTTGCAGTAAGCGTAAGAAAAGCAGATACCAGTCTCCAATGTGACAAGATAAAAACAACATTTAAAATCATCTTTTATGCCCTGTTCACCTTTGGAACTCTAACCTGGCTATTTAGGTGCCTAGGTGCCCTCTCAGGACTCAGGGGGCTGTCGTAGGTGGGCCCCTCCCACCTCTAGGTGCTGGTGCACTGCACCAGCTGCACAACTGGTAACTACGCCTTGGGATTTGTCTCCCTCGTTTTCATCCTTCACTCAGCATGAGTGACGTCAGCCCCTCTGCGGTAATGCATCCATACATGCTTTACAATCTCAGGTACCAGGAAGAAGTGCTCAGGGCCTCTCTTGACACAATCCTCTTTATCGTTCCAGAAGAAGATGTGCACAACCCTGGAATGACAAAAGAACTGTTAGCCAATAGGAATCCAGAGTTTTATATTTTTACTCATTAACAGAGCTACATCCTGATGCAAACAATTCGATATCTGTATTTATGTATAATTAATATTTGAAAAAAGTGCATGTTTTAGGTTATTCTTCACATTTTTGTCTGTATTTCTGCATATTTATTGTTTGTACATTTTAGAAGTGTGTATCAACATTTTCTTTTGAATAAAGAAAATAAAATTGTGACTAGAATATTTCCACATTTGTTCAATTGCTAATTCATATTCAAATGCTCATGTTTGGATGCCTGCAGGGCTGTGTTGCTACATGCAGTCACATATAATAAATAATTCGAAACATTCACCTCATAACAAGAGTATTGAATTAGAGCTGTGACTATCTGCAGCCATTTCAGCCCCACTGGGCAGGCCTGCCCTGTGTTCATGCGGTCGCTCTGCACAGAAATGTGCGCACATTCGTGCCTGTCAGTTTCAGCTTTAAGAGTCGCTTGGAGGACCTGCTTTCTGTTTTTTCAGTTTAAAAAAAAATAAATACAGACATGGAAACAGGCTGGTTTATTTTTTGAAAAAATCATAAAAAATGAAAACTGGGGTTATATTCTCAAGAAAGTGTGATAACTACCGCAAGAGTAGAGTAAAGCAACTTTCAACATCGCAGCCTATCGCGGGAAACTAACCCTGTGTCAATGTGGAATTCACAACGCGGCGGTAGCATGTGATAGAGAGTAGATAACGCGGCCAATGTCCACATGAAAAATCAACCCCATGCCGCAAAAATGTGATACGCGAACGCTGAAAAACATGCGATGAGGCCAATCGCGGTACAAAAAGTAGCGCAATCCAGCCACAGGCCTGCAAATCCCATGCGTCTGGCGGGACCATGCACTATAATAATCACAGAAGACATACACCAGAAACAAGCCAAAGCACGTTGCAACATGGATGCACCCTGACCCAGAGCAGAGGCCAACTCGAACCCCACTCCCCCCACAGACTATCAGCAAGGAACAACTGGGTCGGGGAAGGCCAAGGAGAAGAGGGGGAGGAAGACGGGGTGCAGTCCGCACGAAAAAAAGACAAGCGTTACGGAGGTGACAGAACACTACGAGCAACTGACCCACTAGCAGACCACCTGGAATGCAGTCGGAGTGCCGAGGAGGCCAATCGAGGAGGCCAATTTGCGCCGGCATGACGTGACAACCTAAACCAGGCACAAACCCGCTGCCAACAGGAAGGCAGCAACGGCGACAGGAGGTGGCAGTCCAGCGCCACAGGAGGAGCTGGAGGAAACCCATGCCACAGTCATCAGTGTGGAGACGGTGCAAGGAGTAGCAGGTACGGACACAGCTCGAGAGGACCCGGTACAACATCAACAGGGAGTGCAACGAACAGGGACTGGGGGACGGGGGAGAAGGGCACAATGGCATACATGCACAACGAGGAGTAGCACACTGCACACCCACAATTACCCAGAATCATGCCCCATTGGCACACTGCAGCACACACACATAGCAAGAACAGCACACACAAAACTGGGGGGGCTCAGCCCCCCATAGACCCCCCCCCCCACTTAAAGCCCTGACATTGGCGATGAACAACAGAACTCCCAAGGAAAGAGGCCTTCAGGAAGTCCGATCACAAAATCAAGGCGTTCATTGTGCCCTTGGGAACTGATGCTGTGTCTACTGTAACGGCAACCTGTCTGGATAATACAGGACAGGTGTACATGCGCGCATTGCATCTGTAAGCCTTGCGTCCACCTGTTCTCTCAGGTACATCTGTTTTCAGTTTACTTCGCATCTAAATTATCCTCAAGGATTTCTTCGTCAGTAACGCACATGAGGTTTATGGTGTTTATTTGAGTGCAGGTTGCGATTGAACTGACTTACAGATGAAAAATGGCTCTCTCATTTTAGTGGGATCTATGGTAACGAGGGTAGCGCCAGCTAAATGACTGATTATGGGCCTACACAGTCAGCACCACCTCTTATATTTTATGAGGACGTTGTCCACAGAGCGATTCTGGAAATGTCTAAACATAAAGCCCCAGGCCCGGATGGCGTACCAGCGGACCTATATGGCACTTTACCCAAATTTTGGGCTAAAATATTAACCAATGTTTTTAATGCGTCTAGTGTAAACGAGTTCCCGGCATCCTGGGCTACCTCTATAATAATCCCAGTTTTCAAAAAGGGCCTGAGGGATGACCCCTGCTGCTACAGACCTATCTCGCTGATTGACTCTGCAGTCAAAATCTTGGGCAGAGTCATCTTGCACAAACTCAGGGATTGGCTGGAGGATAGAGGGGTCCTCTCCAATTTACAATACGGGTTCAGGGAGCAGAGAAGTACCCTAGATCAATGCTTAAATTTGCACCTTTTAATAAGCAAATATACTCAGGCCAAGGAAGGATTGCTTTATATGGGTTTTATGGACCTTTCTTCTGCCTTTGACCTAGTTAACAGAGCAAAGTTTTAGGCAATTGGGGGGCGTGGCTAGCAGCCGATGATGGCGGCAGCAACCTAGAGAGGCTCCCGTAGCGAGGCGGCGTCCCGCAACAATCCGCATGCCTATCCGCTCACTGCTCAGTCCGAAGAGGGTGTCCTGGGTGCGGTGACCGAACGGCACCGGCACAGAAAATTTGGGAGCGCTTGGACCCCGGCATCGGGGCGAAACCTCATCTCCGTCCCTTGTGGAAGACGGGCCTGGTGACACGAGGCGAGCATCGGTGTCGAGTGAATCCTGAGGCCGGGCGGAAGTTCATCCTCCCCGGCGCAACCATCCGGAAGTAGCCGACGACGCCATCGCCCTACACTCTTGGCTGGCGATCCTCCCCGCCGCCCGCTCTATCCCTCACGCAGTGTACACGGTGACGCTGGGCAGCTGTGCCCTTTGGCTGCGCTCGACACAAGCCGGAGGACCTGTGCAGCACCAGTCGCCATTTTGCTTGACCCAGCCGAGGCCGCCACAGCTCCGCGGCGGCCGGCGGCACTCGAATAGCGCCAGCGACCTCTGGCCCCCACCCGTTCTGGCCCCCCCCTGCATTCCCTTCCGCCCCCGTGGACAGCTACGGACCACCGGCCCGCCCCATCATAGACTTTGTCTCACTGGGCAGTAATGGCGGGGAAGGGACAACGGCAGACGGCTGCTCAGGCGAAGCTTGGGAAGTATGCCTACGATAACCAGTCATCCACCCAGCCGGAGCAGCGCAAATCATTGGGGAAGGGCGCTGACAACGACAGCGCTAAGAAGGCCACGCTGGACGACGTCCTACGGGCACTGGAGCAGGTACAGGCCACGGTGGGCTCGACCGCGGCGGAGGTTACCCTTATCAGAGCCGACCTCCAGAAAATGAGCGAAAGGGTGAAGCAGGTGGAGGTGGTGGCTAAATCCTTAATAGAAGACGTTTCCGACCTACAAGTGGCAATGGAGAGGCTGCAGGCGGACAATAAACTTTTGAAAAGTAAGTTGGATGACCAGGAGGGGCGCTCCAGACGCAACAACGTCCGTATCTTGGGGGTTCCGGAGTCTGAAACAAAGGGGGCCATGGACCTATACGTTGAAGACCTTATAAAGACCAAACTGGCCCCGAAGGGACTGTCCAACTTCTTCACAGTAGAGCGGGCCCACCGGGTCCCGGGAGGGACGCCTACCCCGGGTGCCGCCCCGCGCCCCATCTTGGCGAGACTCTTCAACTTTCGAGACCGCGATGCAGTCCTCCAAGCCGCCAGGGTGGCACCGCCCATCCAAATCCAGAATTCACGGATTTCGTTCTTTCCTGACTACACGGCGGAGGTCACCCGTAAGAGGAGGACATTCCTCGAAGTTAAAAAGTCGCTTCGCGACCAAGAACTGCCGTACTCCATGCTGTTTCCGGCCCGGCTAAGAGTGGTGGCGGACAAGAAGGTCTGGTTTTTCGACTCAGCAGAGAATGCCAGGGAGTGGCTGGATGGCTGGCGCACTGTGGACCGCACCTCTAACCGTCGACGCAACAGGTCGGGAGAAGGGAGCCGGCGGGGCTCACGCTCTCCTCCCAGGAACAGCGAGAATGGACCACCGTCACAGGAACAATTGGGAGCTGCTGGAGGCGAATGCTGAGACCACAACGGACTACCGAGTTACTCCTGAACTATACTCCCATTCTGATTCTTCATTGAGTCGTTAATGGACGCTGGCCCGGACGACCCGAGGGCTACAAAGGGACCGCCTGCTTTGGGGGACACTCTCCCCCGACGTGCAAGTACTCTGTTTCTGATATGGGATAAGCGCTCTGCTAAGTTGGGGTGGCGGGCAGTTTTGAGTCCGTTTGGCAGGGAGGCAGGGTGGGGGGTGTTGGGGGGGGGGACTTGTTTGGTTTTACGGGAAATTCATGCTATCGATCAAAAAATGTAGAATGTACTGTGCTATTTACTGGAACGATGCTGGGAGGGTGGGCCATGTGCTGATGGTTTTTGTCCTTAAGTTTCGATGGTGGTGGGTGCACGGCCTAACGTGATGCAGGCGGGGGAGACGCGATTGGGCGGCTCCTCCCTCAAGCTTCTGGCCTGGAATGTGCGCGGTTTGGGTGATAAAGTGAAGCGTGGCCTTGTTCTGTCCAAGGTCAAGCGTCATAAACCTGACCTCATACTCCTTCAAGAGACCCATCTAATGGGTACTGCCACCAAGGCCCTGGACAGGCGAGGGTATACAATGTTGGCCCACTCCGAATTCTCCACTGGGTCCCGGGGCACGGGTATCCTGCTCAGAAAATCCTCTACTTTTATCACCATTAGCACAAAAACTGATCCACAGGGCTGTTTTGCGGCGGTGAGTGGTCAATGGGATGGGCGCCCCCTGACTGTAGTATCGGTGTACATCCCGCCGTCCTTGCACTCAGTGATGCTGCCTGCCCTGGGCGATTTCTTGCTGTCCCTCCCCGAGGGAGACACCTTGCTAGGCGGGGACTTTAATGCCTCTGCTGACCCACAACTCGACAGATTCCCAGCAACCGCTCTCCCCGGGGGTCCCTCCAGATTCCAGAGGTTCCTTGAGGCACTGGGGCTGGTAGACATATGGCGACACGTCCACCCAACACAGCGACAGTACACCTTCCACTCCACCGTCCATAATAGTCTGTCCCGCATTGACCACTTTCTGGCGTTGGGGGATGGGTTGCAGCGCGTCGAAGAGGTGCTCATTCACCCTAGGGACATCTCGGATCACTCCCCACTAACTCTCACCATTACTTCACAAACACGCTCACGCCACCGCGTCTTCCCGATGCGTGCCTCATATCTTAAGGTACCTAAGGTTCGGAAGGCACTGCAGACTGCCACGACACATTACTTCATGGAGAACGAGCCTACCGCAGCCTCGGCTGAGGTGCTATGGGAGGCTTATAAGGCCGTCCCGAGGGGGCAAGCCATTAGCTCCATAACTTCGTATAGACGAGAACAGGCGGCGGAACACTCGGCGCTCGAGCTACGACTGCGCGAAACAACCGCTGCCCATGAAACAGACCCCACTGACGGCACACTGCATGCGCTCATGCTGGCCCAGCGTCTCTATGCAGACCACGCTCGACACATTACACAAGGTCACATCACTGACACACAAAACCGCGTGTATGATATGGGGGACAAGGCAGGGAAAATGCTGGCTTGGCTAGACAAAAGAGGTGGAAGTGCCAGGGGGATTCAGCAGGTTAAGGACGAACAGGGGGACATTCACACGAACCCAGCTCGGATAGTGGAAGCATTGGCTGCCCACTTTGAGAAAGTCTACACCCCAGAGCGGGACGTCACTGTGATTGCGGCCCAAAGCGCACTGTATGATCTGCCCATCCCGGCACTGTTGCCCGAAGCGGCGGCTGAGCTTGAGACGCCTTTTACTGCTGACGAACTGCGGATCGCCATTGGGGCCCTACATACGGGCAAAGCGCTCGGACCGAACGGCATCCCAATTGAGTGGTTCCAAGACCGCACTGCTGTTCTTAGCCCATACCTGCTTCGAATGTATGAGGAGTGCCGTTCTACGGGGGTACTCCTGTTAGACCAACGAACGGCCACGATTGTGGCTATTCCTAAGCCTGGTAAGCCCCCGGAGGAATGCTCCTCATACCGCCCTATATCCTTACTTAACGCAGAAAGCAAAATTCTGGCGAAACTTCTGGCAAATCGTCTCATGCCCCACCTCCCTGACCTAATTCACCCGGACCAGTCCGGGTTTATGCCCCACAGGAACACCTCACTCAATCTACGACGGGTGCATGGGGTAATGGCCAAAACGGATGAAATCGGCGAACCAGCGGCCATCTTGGCCCTGGATGCAAAGATGGCCTTTGACATGGTCGAATGGGCTTATCTCTTTGAGGTTCTCCAGTACATGGGTTTTGGCCCTGTCTTCATCTCATGGGTAAAACTGCTGTACACCATGCCGGTAGCGCATGTGGTGGCGAATGGCCACATTTCCCGCTCCTTCCCGCTCAAGCGCGGCACCCGACAGGGTTGCCCTCTTTCCCCCCTGCTATTTGCGCTGTCGCTAGAGCCTTTGGCAATCCGCATTAGGACCACCCCCTTGCTTAAGGGGATTCAATGGAGGGAGGGCTGGGAAGACCGCATTTCGCTCTACGCGGATGATATGCTGGTCTACCTGACGGATCCTGAACACGGCTTTCCGGCCCTCTTACGCATCTGCAATGCCCACGGGGTGGTGTCTGGCTACACCATTAATTGGACTAGACCCGCGGTTGGCTCTGCCTGCCCCCTGCGAATGGCCGGCTCGTCATTTAAGTATCTTGGTATTCACGTCACGAGTGACCCGGCGGAATACGAGAGATTGAACCTGGCGCCACCGCTGGACCGCCTCAGGCGAGATGCGAGCTTCTGGGCAGGATTACCGCTAACGATGCTGGGGAAAGCAGCCCTCTTCAAAATGAAGTCCCTGCCCCGCTTTCTATATATTCTGGACAATACCCCTTTTGCGGTGCCCCCCAGGTACTTCAAGAGGGTGGCGGCGGTGGTCTCTGGTCTGCTATGGAATAATCGCCCGGCACGGATAGCTCACGCCAAGCTCTGTAAGGGCTGGTACGAGGGTGGCATCGCACTTCCTAACCTCCAACTTTATTATTGGGCGGCCCAGCTTAGGCCGATCAATCAATGGCTGCACGCATCGCAATCGGACCCTGCATTCCAGGCGGATCGGGCCCAGCTGGGGGCTGGTACCCTGCTGGCCCCGCTTTACGATAAACGTAAACTCAGGTCGTTGAAGGGGCCCACTAAGATCACGGTGTCCACCTGGCATGCAGCCACTGCTGCGCTGGGATGGAAAGATACTATCACCAAGCTCACCCCACTCTGGGACTCACGTGCCCTGGGCAACCTTCGGACCAGCAAGGGGTTCTCCCGCTGGGACGATATTGGCATCTCAACAGTGGGGGACATGTGGGACCGTGGGGCTGTCATCACGTTTGACCGCCTGAAGGAACTCTACGAAATGGGGCCACATGAAACCTATCGGTATGTCCAAGTTCGTCATGCTCTGCTGGCGGTTATTCCGGTGGGGTCCACTCTCCCGGAGTCGTCCCCGCTAGAAGATCGCCTCTTGACTGACTATATGGTGGAAAAGGCCACCTCCCTTACCTACCGGAAACTCCTGAATAATTCCCCAGACCCGCTAGTGCCTCTTAAGGGAAAATGGGAACAGGACGTGGGAGAGATGGATGAACACGAATGGAATGAGGCACTGGCATCCCCTAAAGACGCGGGCATATCCTCTAGAATGAGACTCATCCAACTCAAAGTTCTGCACAGAACATATTACACCAGAACATTGCTTCACCACATACAGCGAGCCCCTGACCCCTTCTGCTTGCGGGGCTGCGGGGAGGAGGGCACACTATTCCACACACTCTGGGACTGCTCCCTTATACAAACCTATTGGCGTCAGGTCCTGCGCACCGTCTCACAAGTGCTGGAGGTCTCCGTGCTTCCAGAGCCTCGTCGCTGCCTTCTTAATGTGTGGGAACCAACTGACTTGTCCCGGCATGGCCGCCTCTGGGTAACGATTGGTATGATGATGGCTAAGAGGGATATCGCGCAGCGCTGGGGGGTGGCAGATCTACCGAAGGCTTCACAATGGTGTGTTAATATGGACAGGGCCATGGTCACGGAACGGGCAGTGTATTTAACCAGGGGATGCCCGGCCAAGTGGAACAAAGTTTGGTCCCCATGGAATGCTTACCGAGGTGAGATTTGTGAGCCACTTCCTGAAGGTGACACACTAGAGTCGGACGAGGAAGAGTGAATGTGCGGGGAGGGCTTGATGGTGGGGGAGGGCGACACCGGGTGGGGGCGGGGTAACGGAATGGGACGACTAATACGGTGCCTACCAAGGTGTGCAAAGTGCTGTTGGCATGGACTCTGAAGTGCGCTCCCACCTAACTGGCATTAAGTTTCCTGTATCGACGGCAAAGTGATTTCCCGAAGTTTGAATGTTCTTTTTTAGGTACAAAACAGAAAACGAAAACCTCCTAATTCGGCATGGACCATTCGCAATCCCTTCTTCACAATTTCTTTTTGGAGCTTCATCCTCATGTCCTCACGACCGCAGGTGTAATTGTACTGTACTAATGCATATTTATTTGCTTAACGCTTTCTTAGCGGCCGGCCCGGTTGGGTTGTAGGCGACAAGCTGTGTAACAACTGTGAAGGCTCAATAAAGGTTTTCAAAAAAAAAAAAAAAAAAAAGTTTTAGGCAATTTTATTGAGCATAGGGATAGACCCATCTTTAGTAAAAATTTTTGCTGCCCTTCATCAAGGGCTTTTAGCATCAGTCAGGGTTACAAGGGAGGGGGTTCACACCAGTCACTTTAGTTCTAAGCGGGGGTTAGGCAGAGTTGGGGTCTTTATGGGTCCTCTAGATCTGAAGATCAATAATTCGTCATGGCTGTGGGTAGACGTCCGAGGGGCCACAAACTAAAATGCTTCATATGTAATGGCGCAGAAGTCTCAAGGGTACCCGTCTTTACCTACCTTGGGGTTTTATTTGATGAGAGAGGTTCTTGGGGCCCCCAGCAGAAGATTAAATCGAATGCTGTTGTTAGGTCGACAGCGGCACTCATGGGCTTTGCAAAGAGGTTGGGGGCGAGACCTATGGAGGCACTTTTAAAGGTGTATAAATCGAAATACCTGGCAATTGCCTCGTATGTTGCCTCATTATGGGGCTTTTTACCCCAAGAAAAGATACAGGTGGCAGAGAATACATTCTTAAGATCCCTCTTGGCGGTCCCCCAATCCACCCCCACATTCTCTATTCATTCTGAACTGGAGGTGGGTTATGTGAGTGACCAACTGAAAGTTGCCCCATTGATCAGCTGGATAAAGACCTGGTTGAATCAAGAGATAACATTAAACCACCTTATTCTAAGAGACTGCACATCCTTGGAGAGGGTTGACAGGGTGCCCTGGTTAGTTTATATTAAAGAAATGTTTTTAAAACTCGGACGCCCTGAAATCTATTTGTCACCAGATCTCATTAAAAAGGAAGATATATCCTGGACAAAGAATTTTTTTTAGGTATGTTATCTTTGGATCGTGAGGAACGGGAATTGATTAAACCATGTGCCAGAGCTAATTATGTTTTATTGACATCTATGTCACTAGAGCCATACCTAAGAATTGTTACAATCCCTCTTCATCGTCATCTTTTAATCAGATTTAGTTTCAACTTGATTCATTTGTCGTTGGATTATTTTCCAGTTCTGTCAGCCTTATGCCGAAATTAGGAAAACATTTTTAAAACCGCTACTAAGAGAGGCTGGGTTTGTACAAGTTAGACCCGCACTGACCTATTTGCAATTATTAAGTAGTACCCATGTAATTTTTGGTGTTGCCAGTTTCCTGGTAGCTGCTGTACGGAATAATGCCAAGAGGTCAGTTACTCGTAATTGCCCTGACTGAATTTGTTTACGTTTTTAATATTGTGCATTTATTAATTATGGAATCTTTTTAAGAGTTTATATTGTACGACAACTTGCACCTTTGTTTGTATGTACATGGAGGAATGAATTGTTCTATCTGCTTTTACGATTTTAATTAATCGAATAAAGTGTTTTTGACTGACTTTATTGTGCAGCAGTGCCACCTAGTGGTGTATGGTGGTATCCTTTCTCTATTACAACAATAAACCATCTCTGGTCAGAGTTCCTAACAGGCAACAGTAATATTCTTCTTTATTAACCTCACTCATTGGTTCCATTCATCGCGTGGGAGCAACGGTGGCCACTGATTAGATAATGTAGGTCCCAATGTGTGTGTATGTATATATATATATATATATATATATATATATATATTAAATCCAGGGATTGCTTCAAAACAACAGAATGCGCACTCAGGAATCCAAGTTAGCACAAAAGATTTATTTTCAGATCACACGCTACGCGTTTCGACACGAATGTGCCTTGATCACACGTGAACCACCCTGGTTAGTGTGGCTTGTTATGCACAAGAGTGAACAAAGAAAAGGTGACTTACAGAAATGAAGCAAAGGTGTAAATCACACAGAACGGTACCGCCATCTTGTAATGGGGTAGTGCTACATCATAATGGATTACGTGTCATCACAAATCAAACTGTTTGTACTGTATAGTCTTAATGTGCAGATTGAAATCACAGTTTATAATTAACATCTGCATATATGCACGCATATATATCTGCATTCGGTCTAGTGCCTTAGAGTCATCTCGGGTAACTGCTGTGTAATTTAACCCGAAATTAACAGTGAAAAGTAATAAGTTACCGCTTCACAAATGAGATCCTATCGGTCAAGTGCCAAAGGACTCTATATTTCATGTATCATTCATACAACTTAAACTGTTCTATCTCAAAAAATTGTGCAAAAACAAGACCACAGCAGCAGGTATAGAGTGCAATTCTAGGTGAAATAAAGTACAACTTTCATACAGGTGAGGGTGTCTTTCATACAGATAAAAGGAAAAGGTCAGAAGACCGTGGGGTGACTGACGGAAGAGACTTCTTGTTCCCAATTTCCTACAAAAAACACATAAAACAGCAGTTAAAATCTCTTCAATAAAATCTAGCTTATAAAGAGTTATAACATTATTGCAGTTCTACCACACATAATTCCTAAGCATTCTACTTCATATTTGAACCTGTCAACTTTAACATCAAAGGTAAATAGGACCATGAACTCCTAACTATAAGGAGAGTCTACAGGGGGAGTTGATAGATCATTCATCATGATTCCCTGAGGGACATCGAGATTGTGTCCCTCAGGGAATTTAGTTTCGAGCTCCATTATCCATTTTGACTCTTTCTTCCTGAGAGCCAATTCCCGATTGCCACCCCTTCTGCCTATATTGACTTGCTCAATGGCATAGTATCGTAAGAAGGAGTTGTTGGATTGATGGAACTCTTGGAAATGGCGTGCAATAGGGTATCTCGCATCTACGTGTGTTATGGCTCTAAGGTGTTCTTGTACCCGTTTTTTAGCCATACACGTAGTACTCCCCACGTACCGGAGTTTGCACGGACATTCCAACACGTACACCACAAAATTGGTATTACATGTCAGGAACTGTTTGATTATCCTTTGTTCTTTTCTACCTGGAATCTCAATGGTTTTCACCATCACACTAGATTTACAGGCCTTGCAGTGGCCACACGGGTAGAAGCCTTTAAGGCCCTGTATGTGTTGTCTCTTAGCTGTGATGTCTCCTCTTACCAGGATGTCTCGTAGGTTTCTACCTCTTCTGTAGCTAATTAGCGGTCTGTCATTGAGAAGGGGACCTACTATGTTATCAGATTTAAGGATATTCCAGTTGTCAGCAAGTATTTTCTGGACTTTTTTGGATTTAGAGTTAAAGGTGGTTATAACCCTAGTCTCATTGTTGGAGTCCTTGTCTTTTTCTTTAGATTTTAAAGTTTCAGCCCTGCCAGCTTGTCTTATTTTAAGAACAGCTTTGGATAAAACATCCTCGGGGTAACCCCTTTCCCTGAACCTTTCCAGTATTCTTTCTTGTTCCATACCAAAGCCTTCATCATTGCTACAATTTCTCCTTGCCCTCAGCAGCTCCCCATAAGGAATACTCCATTTGAGGGAGTAGGGGTGAGTGCTGAGGGCATGGAGTAGACTGTTGCCTGCGGTGTCTTTCCTGTGAAGTTTGGAGATCAGTTTTCCATCTTCTACTCTAATTTCAGTATCAAGAAATTCAACACTCACTGAACTGATGTTATAAGTCAAGTGGATGTTATAGTGATAGTTGTTGAGTTTCTCGATGAAACGGATGGCCTCTTCCTCAGTACCTTGCCAGATAAGGAACAGATCGTCAATATATCTGACCCAAGTTGTTATCTGTGCAAGTTCGTCCCTGAGGCTAGCATCACTTCTAATTTCTTCTTCCCATTTTCCTAGGAAAAGATTCGCAAAACTAGGAGCAAATGCTGAACCCATGGCCGCGCCACGTATTTGTTTATACATGACGCCGTCAAACATGAAGATATTGTTTCTAAGGCATATCTTCATCATTTCGATGAGCATGCAAGTGGAGTGGTGTGGCTGGTTAGAGGAGGCAGACCCGTAAGCAGAGGACGGCCCGGGACCAGGGTTCGATTCCCGACTCGGCAGGGTCGTGGACCAGGGTCAGCGGGCTCGATAATTCTCGCCTCGGTGCCTACTCCAGTCAGGGACCACACTCGGCAACTCTGGGCATTAGCTTGCCTCATCTTCACAACGGCCCCCGCAGACCGCCGGGGATGCTTGGTCGCACCTTAGAGATACCCATTAGGGACCATCTCTCAGGGTGAGCCAGGACGGGTTCCCCAGCGGTCGAAGCGTGGAGATACTTCCCGGGGAGTCGATTCTAGCGCTATATAAACCCGCAATTAAATTAAATTAAATTAAATTAAATATGGTCAAGGAAACTAATATCTCGGTTTTTGAGGAAATGAAAACTCGCTTCCATGCCCTGTACATGATCAATAATAGTGTACAGGGCACTGACATCCATAGTGATGAGTAAGGAGCCCCCCACCCATTGCACTTTGTCTATTTTATTAAGGAAGTCAGTGGTATCCCTGATGTATGTTGGTAACCCACAGACAAATTCCCTCAGAAAGTGATCAATGTATTGGGATAGATTTTCGTTAACACTGCCAATAGATGAGATAATGGGCCTACCCGGAGGGACCCTAGCATCCTTGTGAACCTTAGGCAAAAGGTAAAAAATTGGTAATTTCGGATAGTCTTTCTTGAGGAAACAAAATTCCTGCCAGGATAGCAGACCCTCAGTACGCCACTCCTTAAGTTTTTCCCAGGTTTCTAATACACTATCACTATAGTTGGTCATAGTACATTTTGCATAAAAATTACTGGTGTCTAATTGTCTCAGGGGCCTCTTTTATGTACATATCTTTTCCCCACAAGACAATGTTTCCACCTTTATCTGATGGTCTCAATACAATGTTTTTGTCTTCCGCAAGTTCAGAAAGAAATTTTCTCTGTTCCCCAGTGAGATTCATGTCTCTATAACTCCTTAAGTTTTTAGTATGTTTTAGTTTAGTCAGTTCTTTGGTGACCACATCGTGAAATGTATCAATTGCATCATGGGGCATGATAGGGCAGAACACCGATTTTGGTTTAAACGAAGTACCCGCTGCCTTATCAGTTCTTAGTTCATCATGATTTACCTCATTATCAATACCCTGGGTGGTATGGGTAGGATCTCCTTCTGACATGCCCAAGTCATTTTCTTCCAACAGTTCAAATATATTCTCTACATCATCTGTAATGTTAGAACCTCTGTTTTGTTTAAAGAAATGCCATTTCTTCAATTTAACCTTTCTAACAAATTTGAAAATATCTACCCTAGTATTAGCATAGTCAAAAGTTTCGGTAGGGCAGAAGCTAAGACCTAAGCAGAGTGTTCGTTTTTCATTGAGCGTAAGGCTACGTGAAGACATATTTATGATTGTTTTATTTACCGTTTTTTCATCCATAATTATTTTCTGTTCTTGTAACCACCTCTTTTGGTTCCCACTGGTTTTTTGGTCTTTTCTTCTCCTCTGCTGGAGCTTGAGTTGTCTTTTGAATGATCTCCCCTGCCTTTTCCTCGTCCCCTTGGTCTCCCCCGGGTCGGGGTTCTCTTGAAAGTTGGGGTTTCTTCCAGTACTTTTTTCTGTCGTGTCCTTAGGACCCGGAACTCGTGAAAAAAATTAGCCGGTTTTGCTGTTATTTCAAATTCAGATGAGGTACTTGTTGTTTGTCTAGAGGCATCTGAGTCGGAATCTTCAGTTGCGCCCGGTGTTTGGGTTTCTCCTCTTGGAACGCTATTATCCACTGATTGTACTTTTACACCATCCTGATTGTATAGATAATCATATTTAGGGCTGTAGGTTAAAATGCGTCCGCTCTCATAGTCCCCACAGTCCCTGTGGAGTTTCCGTTGTTTACGATATTTTATGTCGTCTTCATGTTTTTTCAGACGGCTCTTGAGTTCATCCTTGAATTTTATTATTGTTTCTTGCTCAGGGCTTTTTGCGAATTCGTCATCCAGATCTTTGAGTTCTTTAAGAATGCCTTTGCGTTCTTCCCACGCGTATTTGATAAGGATGCAGAGCGTATTTTTACTGCTCATTGCTGAGTTATTTGCCCAATCTTCCAGCATTTGCGGATTAGGTGACTCATGAGATGGTGTTATGTAGATTCGTAGTCCTCGCGGTACCATTGCTTTATCTACATAGTCCTGTAGGGATGTAACTTCCCACCACCGGGAGCTCTCCTGTTTCATCAGTTTTTCATATTTCCTCAAATTAGTGTTCAGAGAATTGGTATCAGTTTTCTCCGTGATTTTCGGATTGGTATGGCCTTTGCCTGGGGCTCGAGCAAAGAGGGTAGCTGCCTCTCGCCTCCTCTCTCCTTCATTCATGGCAGAGAAAAGGTTCAGTAGAATTGCGATAGCTGTGTGCTTGGTTATTCTCGCACTCGTAGGTTTTCACTGAAAATCTTAACGGTGTACAAAGCCGTTTACAGATGATGAAATGCTAAGGATTCCCCCACTTATTTAAGTGGTTCCTGATGCCGCTTAATAGTTCCGGATGGGGATATTTATGTAAAGAATGACAGACGCGTTATAGCCCACGTTATACTTATGTAGAGAAAGTGTCCGATGTCTGCCTTTACACAACCGCCCGTACCCCACCAAGTGCCTCAACCCCGTACAGCAACGGCTTAAGAGGGGAAACTGTCGCAAGCCTGCAACTATTCCTCCCTTTCCTCTGCAGATCAGAGGTCGAGGGCTTACCTTGTGGGTCGGGACGGTTGTCTTCCACCCGGTTCAGAAAGTCTAGCTACAGAAGAGGTAGAAACCGTGGGCGTGGCTTCGAGGGGGAAGATGGCGGACGCGGCTCTGTAGAGCTCCTACCAGCCCGATCCTTATCCGCTGATTTATCCTTGCCCTAAACCCTCTTCCCTCATCTCTAATTGTGCAGGCGATTGCTGGTGACCGGCGGAACACGGTGGTGTGGTCGTTGGAGCTTCGGACCTCCGCCGGCGCGGGCGTTGGAGACGGTGCCCGCTGGGCCTTCTTGCCGCGTGGCAAGCCGGGACCTCAATTTTTTTGTCCCGCCCGCCGGATAACCCTGGACGCCGGCCGGGCGTCACACGTCTTGGCCCGCGAGGCTGGAGCGGAGTCACCGGAGCTGTGGGACGTGGGGCCCGTCGGCCGCACCCTGCGGAGTGGGATCCCGACGAATCGGCTACACGGAACCGTCCGTCCTGATCGGACTACCCTAACGGGCTCGAGGGGCCTACCGCACTGACTGAGACGGATAAACTGGAGGCGCCATTCCGGCGGTCCCGCCCTGGACCTCTGCCTGGTGAAACCTGCGCTTTGGTGGAGTGACTTTCCCTTGGCTCTGGCCTGTGTCTCGGCGGGCTGGGGACGAGCTGATCCCGGGGGTTTGGTGTGCTGTGGGCGCCCCGGATCCTGCTTGTTGGACGTTCTCACGGGGTGACCCCGTTGAAGGTGCATCTCACCGGACCGCCTCTGCTGCAGCCATGACTAAAGGCGGGGGTGGCAATACCGCTGCCAAGAAGGGGCCCATCGACAAGTTCACCGGCTCCGGAGGTGGTGCCGGGGCGGCCGGAGGGGCCAGCCTGCTGGGCCGGACAATGCAGCGCTGCTGACGGCCATCACACAAGCTCGTGATATGCTGGATGCGAAGATCGGTGCGGTGGTTGCCGATGTGATGCTGCTGCGCCAGGACCTTCGCAATGCGGTCGCTCGCATCACTGAAATGGAAACCAGGGTCACAACGGTGGAGGGCGACGTCGGCGCCCTGAAGAAGAGGGTCGCCGACCTGGAGCAGACGCAGCGGGGCCTAGCGCTCCGTGTGGAGGACGCTGAAGGACGGGCGCGGCGGAACAACCTGCGTTTTGTCGGCTTTCAGGAGGACTGCGAGAAAGGGCCTATGGATGTTTTTCTATCCCGGTGGCTGGAGAGCTGGCTACCCCCGGACACTCTGTCACGTTGCTTCGTAGTGGAGCACGCTCACCGCGCCTTGACACAAAAACCGCCGGCTGGGGAGCGGCCTCGCCCGATCATTGCCCGGATCCTCAACTACCATGATAGGGACGTCATCCTCCGGGAGGCCCGGCTCAAAGACACTCTGCTGTTTGATAACTGCAAAATTATGATCTTCCCGGACTATACCAGGCTGGTCCAGCAGCAGCGACATTCCTTCCTGGCGGCTAAGGCCAAGCTGCGAGGCCTGAAGATTCAGTACTCGTTGCTCTAACCGGCCCGCCTCCGTGTGATCTTCAACTCAAAGACCCACTTTTTCGACTCCCCGGAGGCCGTCTTCACCTGGACCGACGAGACAGTCAGGCTTCGACCACATGCTCAGCCAGGGTTGCACTCTGGTTCCTCACGCAGCTTTTCTCAGGAACGGGGCGACCAACCGAACAAAGGGAAGCGGCATCGCAAGTCTCGATCGAGGCGGAGGTCCTTGTCCTGTGACCCCCTTTTGGGGGACACACAGCCGGAGACCGATCAATCTGGCAAGGGGCCCTGACTACTGTTCACCGGCTTTTTGCTCCTTGCTTTTCTTCCTTGGCCGTCAACTGTGGCGGCCGCCTGCCGGTCGGCGGTACAGACATGACTTGGTGCAGTATTACTTAGCTCTTTGGCTTATATTTGGGATTCATGTGGACTGATGTTCTATGTCATGCACTGCTTTTGGATGTGATTTATGTTGGGGGGTGGGGGGGCTGGGGCATCTTCTCAGGGCTGCCTCCTCCCGTTGGGACTGGGGGGGGGTATTGGCTGTGTGCCTGGTTGGTGGTAGGGGGGCTGTTTGGGATCCTTTGGCATGTCTGACTTTCGGCGCTACGTTTTGGGCCTGAAGTACCATATGCCGCGACAGATACTTCATTGTTTCTTGAGGTATTGGGATGGGGGAGGGGGGACTTGGGCTGTTGGGAGGCTAGTTGGGGGGGGTCTGTTCTTCGGGAGTTGTGGGTTTTGGGGTCCTGTTTTGTGGGGTGCACGTGGTCTTTGTGATTTTTGCAACTATAGTGTTGGAGGCCTGGGCCGGGAGCCGGGGATTGGGGGGTTGGGCGCATTGTGATGATGGTTGATGTCCCGCACTTGGCGTCCTCTGGCGCCTCCATGCATGTTCTTAGCTGGAATGTTAGGGGACTCCTAGACAAGATTAAGCGGGGAGCAGTGCTTCGCTGCGCGAAAAGGGACCTGGCGGATGTGCTCCTTCTCCAGGAAACGCACATGCTGGGTACCAAGGCCTTGAGTCTGCAGCGCTTTGGCTTTCATCAGGTGTTTCATGCCGGGTTTACTAGAGGCTCCAGGGGGGTAGCCATTCTTATTCATAGACGGCTGGCGTACACTCACGAGCGTCAGTGGCTCGACCCTCAGGGCCGTTTTGTATTTGTTCAAGGGAAGATTGGTGCGGAACCTGTGGTGTTTGGTAGTGTGTATGCCCCCCCCCCTGCAATGGGCCTTGGCCGAACGATTGTTTGCCCTATGGACTGAGCTCCCCCACTCCTTGGCTGTGATTGGTGGCGACTGGAACGATGTGGTGGACGTGGCTTTGGACAGGCAGAGGAGGCCAGGAGTGGCAACTGTGACCTCCCCTACACGGTTGGGGGCTATGATTGATGGTCTTGGATGGGTGGATGCGTGGAGACACTTGCATGCCGAGCGGCGAGAGTACACTTATGTTTCGGCTGTTCATGGCTCTCTCTCGCGCCTAGATTGTGTGTTTGTGCCGGGGGCCTTCCTCGATAGGGTGAAGGGGGCGGCGATCCGGCCTCGCGGGCTATCTGATCATTCCCCTGTGGCAGTCCAAATTGATTTATGCAAAGTGCGCCAACCGTTTAGATGGCGGATGTCCACGTGGCATCTGCAGCACCCTGATTACTCCCAGCATCTCCGCGGCGCGATTGCCCACTATTGGCAGGACAACATTACCAGGGAGGTGGACGCAGTGATTGTCTGGGAGGCCATGAAGCCCACCCTGAGGGGTATAGATATTGCTTGGTGTGCCTCTGCTCGCCGGACTCGGCAGGAAAGTATTGTTGCTGCTGCAGTGCGGGTGGAGGAACTAGAGGCTCGACACAGGGAGGCGGCCGATGATGCTGCGTTGCGGCTGCTCCTACAGGCACAGCAGTCCTACTCCTCGGTCTTATTAGACGAGGCTCGCCAGGCGTGGCTGGCCACGCGTAGTAGAGTGTACCAGTGGGGCGACAAGTCTTGCACTATGCTCCACAGGCTTTGCCAACAGAATTTACAGCCCCTCACTCTGCCGGGACTTGTTGACGACGCCGGGGTGACGATCGTGGACCCGGCCACTCTTGCAATGAGCTTTGCTCGCTATTATGGGCGCCAGTATGCCTCCCAGGAGACTCTCTCCCCTGCCGACATCGCGGGTTATCTCGCGGCAGTCCCCCCACTTGCTGTGTCCGATGAAGTACGCGATGCCCTGGATCTTCCCCTGACGGCTGAGGAGCTGGGCGACGCGTTGGGTCAACTGACTGTGGCAAGGCACCGGGGCCGAGCGGCTTCCCCAGTGAATTCTATAAGAAATTTCATCTGCAGCTCGGGCCGCATTACATACGGGCCCTGGAGCAGGCGCGAGAACATGGCCGCCTCCCACCGGATTGGCGCCATGCCGAAATCGTGGTTTTCCAGAAGCCGGGTCGGCCCCCTGATCGCCATGAATCTTATCGCCCCATATCCCTCATTAACTTCGAAGCCAAGCTCCTGGCCAAGGCGCTTGCGAACCGCCTGCTTCCACACATTTCGGCCCTCGTTCATCCGGATCAGGCAGGCTTTATGCCGCGCCGGGCGACAAGGCACAACATTCGGAGGGCGCAGGCTGCGATCGACGCAATCGGGTCTTCGGAGGATCAGGCGGCGCTGCTGTTGGCTGATATCGACAGTGCCTTTGATTCGGTCAGCTGGACCTTTCTCTTTACTCTTTTACCGCTGCTGAACCTAGGCCCGGTCTTCATCTCTTATGTCAAGTTGCTCTATACTGAGGTCACTGCCTCGGTGCGTGTCTCAGGGGCGACTTCAGCTCAGTTCCCGGTGACCAGGGGCACACGTCAAGGGTGTCCGCTCTCCCCCTACCTTTTCGCGTTGGCCATGGAGCCGTTGGCCGCTAGGGTACGTCTTGATGCGCTTTATCGGGGCTTCGTGTGGGGTGCGGATCATTCAGACCGCATAGCCTTATATACCGATGACGTGTTATTTTTCATGACCGACCTGCAGCGTACGGGCCCCCGTGTCCTGTAACTGATGCAAGAGTTTGGTCGGGCGTCGGGGCTCTTCCTGAACCCGCGCAAGTCGACCCTATGGGTGTTGGGGGGTGACGCGGTGACCTGTCCTTGGGCTACGTCCCTTCAGGTGGCTGTGGAGGGTGTGAAGTACCTGGGTGTTTTCCTCTCTGCCTCGCCCACGGTGGCGTGGGACCGGAACGTCCAGCCAGTGTGGGATCGGGTCCAGATGGACGTCAAGACATGGACGCGTATGCCTCTTAACATCTACGGCCGGTCGGCCATCTTTAAGATGGTGGCCCTGCCTCGTCTCCTATACCAACTACAGAATCATCCATTCAAGATTGACCCGCAGTGGTTCCGGAGTGTTGACTCTGTGCTGGGCCGTTTTCTGTGGGCTGGGGGTGCCTCCAGGGTGGCACTACGCACATGCTTCCTCTCTACATACTGCGGCGGCTTAGCGACCGCGGATATCTTGTCCTATTATCAGGCCTCCCATCTTCTTGTGCTTAACGAGTGGTGGTATGGGGACCGTAGCGATCCGGCTTATGCTCTGGAGCACTCTCTGATGGGTGGCGCCTCCCTCCACACCTTGCTGTACTCGGCCAGGCGGAGGCGGCTGCTTCCGCAGGTTACCCAGGTGATTTTCGCGGTCTGGCGGCGGGCCCTGCACCGTATGGGCTGGTGGGGTAGACTGACGGCCGAGACTCCATTATGGCGTAATGGCCTGCTACCGGCGCTGGCGTCCTTGTCTGGGTTCGACGGCTGGGACGCGATCGGGATCTCATCCCTCGGCCATGTTCTCTCTGGCACCACCCTTAAGTCCTTTCAGGACCTCAGTTCTGAATTTAGCATGCCCAGGTCCCAGTTCTTCCGCTACCTCCAATTTTGCCATGCTCTTACCCCTAGCCTGGTGGGCTTGGAGCAACTCCCTGACTTCAGCCCCATCGAGTCAAAACTTTTTATGGGAGACTTGCGCGACAAGAAGGTCTCTCAGATATACCGCTCCCTGGTCACGCACTGCTCCCCTTCCCTCTCGACACTGAAGGCCTCCTGGGAGAATGATATCGGTCCCCTGGATGAAGACGACTGGCGTGAGGCCCTTGAATCTCCTCGTGGTGCTGCCATAGCTATCCGCCTCTGCTTTATCCAGTTCAAATACCTTCACCGGGCTTATTACACTAGGGACCGTCTATGGCGGGCGGGCCTTATAGCAGCTCCGGAATGCCTGAGGTGCGGTACTGAAAGAGGGACGCTTTTCCATACTGTGTGGTCCTGTGAGAGACTGACCCGGTTCTGGGCAGGGGTCTGGGACTGCTTATCGGAGGTGTTGGGGTGGGACCTGCCTCGTACCCCTAGGCTGGGCCTTCTTCATGTTTTGGAAAACGTTGGGGGTAACATTTACAAACGACATTTGTTGTTGCTGGGGCTTGTGGTGGCGAAGAGGGATCTGGCACAGGCCTGGAAAAGCGAGCGTGCCCCCCCACTCGGTGCCTGGAAGGCGGGCCTGGACTTCCTCATGGGTCTGGAGCAGTCTGTTTTCGAAGCCCGGGGGTGTCCCCGCAAACATTACAAAATTTGGAAACGGTGGGGGGACTACAGGGGCCTGACCCTCGACCCCCCCATGGACATTGATGATGCACTGCCTCCAGATGTGGATCCCGTACCCTAGGCTGCTGGCCAGCACCACCTTTTGTTTGCCATCTCATGTTGCTGAACTGTGATGACGTGCACTGGGTTAGGGTGGGATAAGGGGTGGGTAGCTGAGGGAGGGGTTGGGCGGTACTCTTGGGGTTGGGTGGGTCGGGGTAGTTAGGAACATATCGTTCTGTAACACTGGGTTCAATGCTATGTCAATGCTGTATCTTTTCATATCTGTCGTTGACAGTTTCCTCCTGACTGTGGAGGGCTGTACTAAAACTTGCTTGAACTCGTAATAAAAATGGTTTTGAAAAAAAAAGAAGAGGTAGAAACCTACGAGATATCCTGGTAAGAGGAGACATCACAGCTAAGAGACAACACATACAGGGCCTTAAAGGCTTCTACCCGTGTGGCCACTGCAAGGCCTCTAAATCTAGTGTGATGGTGAAAACCATTGAGATTCCATGTAGAAAAGAACAAAGGATAATCAAACAGTTCCTGTCATGTAATACCAATTTTGTGGTGTACGTGTTGGAATGTCCGTGCAAACTCCGGTACGTGGGGAGTACTACGTGTATGGCTAAAAAACGGGTACAAGACCATCCTTAGAGCCATAACACACGTAGATGCGAGATACCCTATCGCACGCCATTTCCAAGAGTTCCATCAATCCAACAACTCCTTCTTACGATACTATGCCATTGAGCAAGTCAATGTAGGCAGAAGGGGTGGAAATCGGGAATTGGCTCTCAGGAAGAAAGAGTCAAAATGGATAATGGAGCTCGAAACTAAATTCCCTGGGGGACACAATCTCGATGAGGAGCTTGCCACACACCTTCATGATGAATGATCTATCAACTCCCCCTGTAGACTCTCCTTATAGTTAGGAGTTCATGGTCCTATTTACCTTTGATGTTAAAGTTGACAGGTTCAAATATGAAGTAGAATGCTTAGGAATTATGTGTGGTAGAACTGCAATAATGTTATAACTCTTTATAAGCTAGATTTTATTGAAGAGATTTTAACTGCTGTTTTATGTGTTTTTGTAGGAAATTGGGAACAAGAAGTCTCTTCCGTCACAGTCACCCCACGGTCTTCTGACCTTTTCCTTTTATCTGTATGAAAGACACCCTCACCTGTATGAAAGTTGTACTTTATTTCACCTAGAATTGCACTCTATACCTGCTGGTGTGGTCTTGTTTTTGCACACTTTTTTGAGATAGAACAGGTTGAGTTGTATGAATGATACATGAAATATAGAGTCCTTTGGTACTTGACCGATAGGATCTCATTTGTGAAGCGGTAACTTATTACTTTTCACTGTTAATTTTGGGTTAAATTACACAGCAGTTACCCGAGATGACTCTAAGGCACTAGACCGAATGCAGATATATATGCGTGCATATATGCAGATGTTAATTATAAACTGTGATTTCAGTCTGCACATTAAGACTATACAGTACAAACAGTTTGATTTGTGATGACACGTAATCCATTATGATGTAACACTACCCCATTACAAGATGGCGGTACCGTTCTGTGTGGTTTACACCTTTGCTTCATTTCTGTAAGTCACCTTTTCTTTGTTCACTCTTGTGCATAACAAGCCACACTAACCAGGGTGGTTCACGTGTGATCAAGGCACATTCGTGTCGAAACCCGTAGCGTGTGATCTGAAAATAAATCTTTTGTGCTAACTTGGATTCCTGAGTGCGCATTCTGTTGCTTTGAAGCAATCCCTGGATTTAATGAAAATCGGCTGTTGTGGTCCGCCGATCTGTATGCGCCACCTGGCTCGGGAGAAAGAATCCTAGCAGGACCCTGCTTTTGTTTGGAATATATATATATATATATATATATATATATATATATATATATATATAAATATATATATTACCTACTGGCGGTCGCCAGTAGGTATATATAGTTAGGATTTTTTCTCTATGGAACTTTTGAAAATTCTATGTCTAATAACTTTGGCGCTTGTGGACGGAATCGGCTGAAATGTTCAGGAAAATGGCACATTTTGTTTCTGAGCAGCCCCTGAAAATTTGGGGGGGGTTCGTCAAGGGGGGGGCCGAGAAAAAAGGGGGGTCCTAAACGCGTTTTTCCCATTCATTTTTCCATAGGGCCTTTGGCCTCACTTTTAGCTCGAACGGCTGAATGGATTTACACGAAACTTGGCAAAATTATAGGGATTGTTAGCCCGATGTGCCTTTGCTGGGTCTCAATATATGTGCTACAGTGGATTTTGAGAAATTAACGTTTAAAAAAACAGATATATCTGTGACAGCGTCCCAGATAGCGCTCCAGATCGCGTACTTTTCGCGTAACGGAGCTTTGCGTAGCGAAGCTGATTGGCTCTCCGGTGTCTGTCAACATTCTAAACAGTCCGGTGCGGCCACCATCTTGTCTCTCGGTAGGATCGAGAGACAAGAGGAGGAGAAAAACGAAGGGGGAATTTAATAAAAGGGGGCAAGGTAGACCCCTCTTGACCCCCTAGGAATGATGTTGGGGTTATTAAAGGGTAATTTTTCCATAGGGCCTTTGGCCTCACTTTTAGCTCGAACGGCTGAATGGATTTACACGAAACTTGGCAAAATTATAGGGACTGTTAGCCCGATGTGCCTTTGCTGGGTCTCAATATATGTGCTCCAGTGGATTTTGAGAAATTAACGTTTAAAAAAACAGATATATCTGTGACAGCGTCCCAGATAGCGCTCCAGATGGCGTACTTTTTGCGTAACTGAGCTTTGCGTAGCGAAGCTGATTGGCTCTCCGGTGTCTGTCAACATTCTAAACAGTCCGGTGCGGCCGCCATCTTGTCTCTCGGTAGGATCGAGAGGCAAGAGGAGGAGAAAAACAAAGGGGGAATTTAATGAAAGGGGGCAAGGTAGACCCCTCTTGACCCCCTAGGAATGATGTTGGGGTTATTAAAAGGTCTCGTGGGGCAAATAATAAAAATTAGATTTTTCGCGGTAGAAGCGCTTCTCGGTTCGCGAACCGGGTCGCAAACTGTTAGCGAAACGTGAATTCGCCATTTTGTGTTTCGATTTAATTAAATTACTAGGTATAAGGGGGTACGGGAGACGTATCCTGATCCCTTATGTTTTCTGAGGGTGGCTGAGGAGGCTCATATATGTTGATACATGTCTTCCAGCGGCTGTGCGTGAGCATTTTGTTTTTTTTGCTGCGTGACGTCTGTTAACGTTCGATTCGATGGAAATCAGGAACTGTTGACCGCCATTTTGTCACTGCGAGTAAATATTTTGTTAAAAATAATTGTTATAAATTAATCCTTATTGATAAACATTGTTTGCGCCATCTTGCCTTTTTTGCAATGCCACACTTTTGTTGAGCACGGCAGCCATTTTAGATGCCTTGACCAGACCCACTCTCTGCACGCCGCCGATCCTCAGCATGGCTCCCCACCCTCGCAAGCATCTCCCCCACGCACTGGTCACCCCCGCTCTCTCTCTCATGCATGGGCCAGAAACCTTCTCCCATCTGCGCTGTTCTTCTCTGAGAATCACACCCTGTGCCCGCCCGACACCTCCCTTTCACCCTATTCACTACCGCACCCTCTGACACTCCTCTTCCTCTGTGTCTGATTGTCCAGGCCGGTCCCAGGCTATCACCTAGCCCTGCAGATGTAGTTTATGGCCCCAGCTGTAGAGAATCACCCCTCTTCAAAGGAGTTACAGTAGATCAAGGCCCCCACCCGATGAGATCCGTCACACCACACGCGTTCCTACTATCTGATAACCATCCTGTATTGTGCTTGGGGAGGGGATTCTCACTGTGAGGGTATGTGGGTCCGAGCCTGAAGCGGAAGATTCCAGGGATGCCTCTTTGTACATCAAAGTTTTTACAATTATGTGTCACATTAAAATATATAGCCCTCCAACAAAGTAGTAGGATTATAAAACTTTATTAACTTATAAATATATACAACGCAACAAAAACAGTAAATACATTTTAAAAAAAATTTGAAAAAAGAAGCAACAATGGTCAGTAGCTGTCTTTTGTGCGAATAGTCCCAAGGCAGCACAACGTGCTGAGTTCTGGACGGCACCCAGGTGATGTTACCTGGGTGCCGCACTGGTTTTTGGTATCCTACAATGCTGCTCCGAAAAACGGCGTGGGGCGTCCCGGGGGGTGCGGGGGGAGGCCTCGTCAGTAGCGGTCTGTTGTGCAAATAGTCCCAAGGCAGCAGAACGCGCTGAGATGTGGATGGCACCCAGGTGATGTCCATTAAGTTGCCGCACTGGTTTTGGTATCCTACAATGCTGCTCCGAAAAACGGCATGGGGCGCCCCGGGGGGGGGGTTGGAGGCGGCGTGAACTGGCCTCCCCAGGTGGAGGCTCGTCTGCTGTAGTGGGGCGCCCCTTTACCGTTTCAGTTGCCATTCCGCTCGCTTTTGGTACACTGTGCCAAAATCCGCCATTCAGCTGAGTTGCGCCCACTCTTGCGGTTCAGCGATAGGCGGCTGCTACAGGACTCTCAAAATGGCGGCAGGCTCTTTCCTTTTTGGGCCTGGTCCACTAAAATGGCCCTGGGACACCTTGGAACTCGGACGCTTGTCTGCTCGGTCTTGGACCCCGTTCTCGAAAGCGTCCCCTGAGCCTTGAAGATTCTACAAAAGTCTTGGGGGCCCCCGACTCCAGCAGGCTTCCGGTGGGGAGCGGCTGCCATGATTGTTCGCGGAATGATCACGACGGAGCCACGAGATGGTGGTGCTTTCATGCTGACGCCAGCTTCAGTCTGAAACATCCAGAAACAAGGTGGGGCTTTCATCGTTTGGGAAAAAAAAATGTTTTAATCCAATGAAAAGTGTTATTTTTAGGTCATATGATCACGCCTTCCATCATTAGGAAACCAAAAGTAAAATGAACCAATGAAAAGTTTTATAAAGAAGTCACATGACCTGGTATGCTTACGTTACGCGCTGCTATAAAAAGCGTAGAAAATCCGTTGGCACGTGAGGCAGCGTCAGTAGCGGACCGATGTGCGAATAGGCCAAAGGCAGCACAACGCACTAAGATTCGGATGGCACCGAGGTGGTGTCCAGCAAGTTGCCGCACTGGTGTGGCCATCCTACAATGCTGCGCCGAAAGTCGGCGTGGGGCGCCCCGTTGGCCTGTGAGGTCGCGTCAGTCAGTGGGGGCTGTTTGAGGATCTGACTGCATTGGAAAGCAATGGGATGCTGTGCGTCGCCCCCAAGATGGAGGCTCCTCGGCTGCAGTGGGGCGCCCCTTGGTGTTTCACTCGCTATCCAGCTGAGTTGCGTCCGCACTTGCGGCTACAGTAGGCCGAAGGCAGCACAACGCGCCGAGATCTGGATGGCACCGAGATTGTGTCTAGCAAGTTGCCGCACTGGTGTGGCCATCCTACAATGCTGCGCCGAAAGTCGGCGTGGGGTGCCCCGTTGGCCTATGAGGTGGTGTCAGTAGCGGACCGATGTGTGAATAGGTCGGAACCAGCACAAGGCGCCAAGATCTGGATGGCACGGAGGTGGTGTCATAGTTGAGAGTTCTGAGCAGCGCTTGTAACACTGTCTGAAGCTTATTTGCACCTGCTGCAGCTTCACTATTGCCCTGGTGTGGCCAAAGATCGCCCATTACATAGGCGGCCGGCTCCCGAGGTCCGGCGGAACTTTTTTCCTTTTCCTTTCTGCATCTTGTCCCACAATCCGTTTGACCTGAAGACACGACCAGGTCCCTGAATGTGTGCAGGGGGACGCTATTGATTGAATCAAAATGGCGACTTCACACAAAGCTGACTCAAGCGTTGCTGCTGATGCTATACAGACAAAAATTGGTTTTCAGTTTGTACATTCTTCAGGATTTTTCCATCCAAGGCTGGTTGAGAGTTTGTAGAACAATGGCTTCAGATCTTGCCCTCCCCTCTTTTGACTGTTAGTTCTTGTTGCCTATCTCTTCTGTTGTCATTTAACTGAACCTTTTTTGACTGCCGAAAGGGGTTCTGGTCCGACCGCTGGTTGGTGGAGACATTTTGACTATATCCTGGACCTGCCCGGCCTCGCCCAAAATGGCGTCGGTATAAATGGGACTCGTAACTCCTTGTTGTGTACTGGTTGCACAACCTTGATATCACGAGATACGTATGCAGTTTTGAAGCACATGGCGGGCGGGGACGAGAATTGATTGAATATTTCGACATCCCTATTGATATTAAGTTCTGATATGTTATTGATTACTGTACTATTGAAAGTTCGAATTAACGTCACCCATGGTACTTGCCCGAAAATGTAAATCTAGATAATTTTATTGTAAGTGGCCCTGTCGTATTTTAATTACAAAATGTACGTCCACTGATTCCACAATTGTTAGACACCTTAGTTCTTGCAACCTAATGGCCCGCTTGTTACGTTCCTCTACAGTGTAAATGTCTCCTCATCATATACGATTCCAGTTTGCTCCGTGGCCGGCCCACGTGGTTATAGGCCCGTATTTGTATACTGACATTTTCACAATAAAGGTTTTTAAAACAAAACATGGTAGCAGTATTTACATTGGTAAAGTTTTTAATTTTCGTCACTGTTTTCGAATCAGTAAAAGGCAAGTGAAATAAAGCAGTCCAATTACATGACGGATAAAAGGTATAATATGCAGGAACGCAGTAAAGATAAATGGTCAAGGGCTGTTGTGTTTTCTACTCCTGCAACATAAAGTGATCGATAAGAATCTGATATTCAGGCGTATCGGCGACTAAGACAGCAGGCCGAGCATCTTTTGCTCAACGGCTCCGTCATGGGACAGTTGTAAATTTTCCGGGAAAGTACATTAGCCTGGAACATTATAACATATATGTTTAAGAAAAAATAATGTTCGAAAGCAATAAAAAGCGTAATTTTTAGGTCATATGACCAAGCCTTTCATCATTAGAATAACAAAAGTAAAATGAACCAATGAAAAGTTTTATAAACAAGTCACATGACCTGTTATGCTTACGTTACGCGCTGCGCGCCGCGCCCCGGATCGCTTCCGGGAAGCTGCGCTTCGCGCACCGGAGCACTTCCGGGTGCGCTAACGCAGCATGTCATAAAACGCATTACGGGACAACGTAGGTCCAGAATATAGTCAAAATGTCTCCACCAACCAGCGGTCGGAACACAACCCCTTTCAGCAGTCTAAAAAGTTCTGTTAAATGACAACAGAAGGGACAGGCAACAAGAACCATCAGTCAAAGAGGGGAGGGCAAGTTCTTCCCTACCGGGTCACATTGGGGCGCTACTGGAACTGATCGAATTGGTAGTCTACAGTGTTTCTGGATGTTTCAGACTGAAGCTGGCGTCAGCATGAGAGCACCACCATCTCGTAGCTCAGTCGTGGCCATTCCACGAGCAATCATGGCAGCCGCTCCCCACCAGAAGCCTGCGGGAGTCGGGGGCCCCAATGACTTTTGTAGAATCTTCAAGGCTGAGGGGACGCTTTTGAGAATGGGGCCCAAGCCCTAGCAGGCAAATGTCCGAGTTCAAATGTGTCCCAGGGCCATTTTAGTGGACCACGCCCAAATCTGAAGAGCCGGCCGCCATTATGAGAGTCCTGTGGCAGCCGCCTATCGCTGCATCGCAAGAGCGGGAGCAACTCAACTACATGGTGAGCGAGACGCTGTAGTCGCAAGAGCGGGCGGTAAACAGGTGAATGGCGGAAGAGGCACAGTGTAGCAAAAGCGGGCGGAATGGCAACTGAAACGGTAAAGGGGCGCCCCACTACAGCGTGTCTTCAGGTCAAACGGATTGTGGGACAAGGTCCAGAATGGAAGAGTCATCAAAAGGCAAAAAGTTCCACCGGACCCCGGGAGCCGGCCGCCTATGTCGGGGGCGATCTTAGGCCACACCAGGGCAACACGAATTGGGGAGGGGGCAGGAGCCAAGCGCCCCCTCCCAGTCCGCGTCACCACACCGTATGTTGAAAATCTGAAGCCATCGTTCTACAAACTCTCAACCAGCCTTGGATGGAAAAATCTTGAAGAATGTACAAACTGAAAACCAGTTTTTGTCTGCATAGCATCAGCAGCAACGCTTGCTATCAGAGGGCATGAGTTTCATGCTTGATCGATTGAGCTAGCCGGATCAGGCAACAAAAAGTATAAAATAGTTATGTAAATAGTTATTTAATAAAATGTTTTACCCTGTTACTTTGCTGGTGTGTTGTATATATTTATAATATTTGCATAGAGTTTATCGTTATTTTGGGCGGGGTGGGTGGCGGAGCCGAGCTGTCTTGCAGCCTTCATGGTGTGGAGCTCAGTTCATCTCATTAGTTTCGTATTTCTCATGAGGGGTTGTTCTTAATGTTTCTATTTTAGCGAGGTCAAAAAGAGATCCCATTAGTGGCCTACTGATTTTGCTCGATTACTTTTGTTTTTTTACACGATTTTTCACTATCTGCAAAGACTAAACAGAGTATTGCGACTTTGTGCTTGTTTGTAAATAGAGAATGAACCAAAGAGAATCAATTCTAAAACAGTAAATGCTTGGATAACAATCAATCAAATGGAGAGACAAGCAGGCACGACGGATTACAACGGGGGTAAAGGCCTGCGTTAACTACCCTTCACTATCTGCAAAGAGAGAGTACTACTAAGAGAAAAGAGGGGGGGGGCAGCGTTCAAAGCACATCAGCGTGCATAAACACGAAAAAGTTTTTACCTATCACGTACTTGACATTTGACTGCTTTTGATATTTGCTATTAAAAAACCATTGTAATTCACTGAACAAACCATAGGTTTTAGCCCATATATAGTTAGGGATTAGCATTTACAAAACCTTAATTTACTCGCACAAAACCATAGAAATTTGCATATATAGTTAGATGCAATAACTATATATCGCGCACCCGCAACCCACTGCTGATGATGTCACATATTACATCATTCATGACTATGGTTTTGTGCGAGTAAATTAAGGTTTTGTAAATGCTAATCCCTAACTATATATGGGCTAAAACCTATGGTTTTTTCAGTGAATATATATATATATATACATACACACATTTATATACGCACATATATATATATATATATATATATATATATATATATATACATATATTCTTCTGCTCCATGGTCTGCCAGCTGCTTCCGCACTCCCTAGCGGGTGCACTGTCACACGAAGACAGACTTGCGTGAATCTCTCAGCTCCCTTGAAAAAAGACCAGCACTCGCAGGGGGGTAAATCCACGTTAGGATTTATTCATACTCCTTACTACAAACGCGTTTGGCGCATCGTCTTCGTTAGCATCACTTATACAAAGCCCTGGGGACCGCCACCACAGTAAACAAGCACTAAACAATAAAAATATAGGAGGCTCACTTGGCCAGGCCACAGCCCCGGGAACCGCCACCTCCCTAGGGCAATGAACACTCCAAATGCAGGGTTCCCCCATCCAGCTGCCCCGGAGACAGCAACCTCCCCGGGGCACACTGTTTCATTAAAGAAGTGCAGGGGAGGTCCTATGGCCTCCCCTACTGCCCTGGGGACTGCTACCCCCCCCGGGGCACTTAATAATAATGTGGTGGCCCAATCAGCCTCAAACCAGCCCCGGGGACCCCCACCTCCCAGGGACACAAACAGAATAACGAAGGGGGTCCATTGTGGACATTCGCACCAGGACCACCATTTCCCCAGAGGTTAAGTAAACATTGGTGGCGTGCCGAATTGCCCCCCCTCATGGAGCCCTAGATGGCCCTGGGGAACACCACCTTCCCTACCCAGGGCCTGCTCCAGCAATGTCCCAGGTGCCCACGCCTGGGACACTGCAGTTTGCTATGGCTTGGTGGGAGCACTGCTCCCGCCAAGTCATAGCAAACAGTGCTCCGCTTTCAGCAAGTGAGTACACAAAATGCTCTCGCTTGCTGAAAGTGGAGCATCTATCTGTTTCCTTGCCCGCTGTCAAGGGAGCAGGGAAACAGACAAACTGCTTTGAGATCCAGGGAGCTGCATGTTAGCAGCTACCTGGGTCTCAAAGCAATGCCGGCTCCTGCAGGAGGCGGGGGCCAACAGGGACCACAGGAGCCTACAGGCTCCCCCCGTAGTCCTCAATGTTTAAAAAGTGGGTGCCCTGGTTGGGACCCACACTACAGGCCAGGCCCCGGGGGCTGGGGTCCCTGGGGCCTAATTCGCGGACCCCATTCCTTGAAAAAAAAAAAAGATATATATATATATACGCTCCAATTCCTCTCAGTCTTCAGCAAAAGGATAAGACAGCACTCGGAGGGCAAAGTATGTCAAACACGCTAGATTTTATTGCGCGTAAAGGGCACACACAGACGCGTTTCGGCGTGCTGCCTTCGTCAGTGTGCGTTACACTGCGTTTAGTGTCGACATGTTTTTTAAGAGCCAAACCCACATCATTTTGGACATCAGCATAGACAGGGGACTTGCGCCACAAACAGAATAGGGGCGGCCATCTTACAGTGTTATCTGTATTCTCAATACAAATCATTATTACGCATTTGATAAAGATTCAGCCCATGGATGGGCAATGGCCCCTGCAAGGTTGTGGTACGATTGATATACATAGTCCATACAATGGAAAGTAATTGAGCCGTGGATCGGCTAATGTCCCTTGTCAATCAAATCGATGCTGTCCATCATATTATAAGACTTCAAGTTCAATAACAGTCATTTTGAAGTTACTCATAAATAAAACTAAGAGGTTAGTAAGGCTAAATGCTGCTTGTGTGGCGGCAGGTAATACATGACATGAAAAATTCAAAATTTGATAATTCATCAACAATCATGGACATAACAAGTAGTCGCAGTAGAATAATCACCCAAAATCCCATCAAATCTCAATTTCTGGTAATGAAGTTAAATAATACTGCTTCATAGTGCTTTTCCTCCAGATTATTCAGATATACTCAGTTAACAGTAATCTCAAGTAGTTTACCATATACTCGAAAACTTATTTTCAATACAGGGAATTTCATATATCATTTGATCCCAATACAAGTTCTCAATCTCAAAGTGTCATCATAGAAGACAAGAAAAAATTATTTTAAACCGATAACTGAGCAAAATTTCTGTATGGCAATATCATTCACCTGACGAATTTCAACTATTCTGTTGTGCATAGAACCTTCTCGTTTTATAGGTATAAGGCCTAATTATTAAAGATACATTGTCATTCAAATAAGATCTTATCACAGCTATATAATCTGATATGACAGTGTAGATCTTCCCGATCTCATAACTCTATGGGAGTTGATGTGTTTCATTTCCCCAGATGAAATGCCATCTCCTCCCCACTGTTGAGACCTTTAGGGTGTTTTGTTGAAAGATTTATGATGTATCTGGATTCCAGCCTCCTTAACCTCCGCAGCCGGTCACCACCTCGTATATTGGGAGGTACGATGTCCAGACCGAAATATTGAAGTTTGCTACGGTCCTGCTTATGAGCCTCCGCGAAGTGGCGGGCCACTGGATAAGCCTGGTCCACTTTATCAATGGCTATTAGGTGCTCAAGTATTCTTAACTTGAGCTCCTTAATAGTGCTCCCGATGTAGCGCAAACCACATGGGCACTGCAAACAATAGACGGCAAACTGCGTACTACAGGTTATAAATTTGTTTATGCTCATTTTTCTCCCTGTATCTGCTATTACGTACGCCAGGACCCGTTTACTGCCTGCGCACGCCTTACAGCGGCCGCAGGGGTAGAAGCCTTTTTGATCCCTTAAGGTGTTGACTCTCTGGGGTAATTTATCAAAATGGCTGGTCACTAGCATATCGCCTATTGATCTGGCTTTGCTGAACGTTAAGAGAGGATGGATTGGTAGGTCTTCCCTAAGCACATTATCCGTCAGGAGAATGTGGCAGTTCTTCTTTAGCATCACTCTTAGATCTTCTGCCCCTGACGAATATGGAGTTATTTCTCTGAATTTTCCCTTATTATCACCCGTTTGCTCAGTGCGTCTACTCCGTTCAGGACTAGTCGTCAAAAGAGTATGTCTTTCAATTTTCCTTACTCTATTTAGGGTCTTACTCAGTAATTTTTTACCGTATCCCCTGATCTTAAAACGGGATACGCACTCCGAGGCAGCCGCTTCGAAGTCAGACTCCCTTGAGCAGTTTCTACGAAGCCTAAGTATATATATTTATATATATATATAAAAAGGGGGCACGCCCTGAAGATGGGTTTCCCAGGGCCGAAAACAGCCCCACTCCCATTTATAATAAAAAAAAGCTGGACCTCAGGCGAAGGAGGGATGCGCGGCCCTCTCCCTTTTTTGAAATAAAAAATAATAATAAAAAAAGGGGCTGGGGTCCCCGGGGCCAAAAACAATATAAACAATATAGAAGAAAAAAACACCCTCCCCTTAGTATTTGTTTTAAAAAAAAAAAAAATTGCAAAGGTCGGCCCGGGGGGGTGGGTTGCCCGGCGCAAAAAACGGCCCAGGAAAGGCTGCCCCATTTGACCCCCCTTCAGAAAAATTGAAAAAAAAAGTACTAAAAAAAACCTGCCAACTCGCTGGAGGCCCGGTCCCCTTTCTTCACCACTCTACAAACGCACCTCCTAGTGCACTTCTCGTTGGGTGATGAAGTACCCTTGGCTGCTGAGTGTCCTTTGAGGCCAACAAGACATCTTGGTACCTCCAGTAAGCCCCACACAGCGGGTTTTCTGAGAGGTGGTCAGAGGCCACGCCCCCTTTCTCCACCACTCTATAAACACACCTATCGGTGCACTGCTGGTGGGGGGATGACATCCCCTTGCCTACTGAGGGCCTCAGGTCAAAAGTGGACGTCTTCCCCCAAGCAGCAGTGCGCCAAGAACGTCTAGCTGCAAAAACTTGCTGAGTTATCATCACACCTAGTAGGACATCTGTTCTGAGCCTTCAACGCCTAACAACATGTGTCTAGACTTTTACATACTTCTTTAAAAACACTCAATCTGGAAGACGTTTGGTCATTCACAACAGGCCATTTTTGTTTCCATGAAATAGTGACTAAAACAGTGAGAATTGTTTCAGAAGAGCAGGGGCATAGTCATTAAAGGGCACATGAAAAATCCAAGGGGGGGGCAAGTGCCCCATTTGATCCCCCCATCCGCCCCCTGCGGATGCCCATAGAGGAGCTGGATAGATAAAAGCACATTTAAAAATGCTCACATGCCTGGATAGTAATAAACTTGTACACTTCCGGAGCTAAGCAGGACAATCTTCGACAGCCAGTTTTGCCTAAAATGAAAGTACGAATCTTCAGTGTCTCTTTGGAATCTTCTCGTTCGAGAAGCAAGCTCCCCAAGGCAGGGCCGGCGCTAGGCATGGGCAGTGTGGGCAGCTGCCCAGGGCTTCACACTCCTCCCACCAACATGGGCCTGCACTTATTGTGTGTCCTGTTCTTTCCCTGCCGATCCAACTGTAAGAAAGGTGTCTCCTTGCAATTAGGGTCCATGGGAGGGGCCCTCTCGGGCCTCTCAGGGATGGTGTCAGGAGGCCCCGGGAAGGGAAACATTTCCTCTTGACCCAATTGCAAGGAGACTCTTCAGGGACACTGCGGGTCGCCCGTTGTCCAGCACTTTAGCGCCCCCACAGTGGTAACTCTCAGCCCCCAAGCAATTCTCACACCTTCAGCCCGATAGGAGCTGTAAAAGCGGTGATTGTAGGAGGCTAAGAGGAGGAACTGCAGCCCAGAAGGAGTCTGCACAAAGGATCCTTAATGCTTTATTTGGGCCCAGTATGGAGAGGCTTCCATTTAATAAGATCCAAGAGCTCCCTAGATTTCTTCATATGATATTATATGCCTCTTTTTCGATTCTTGAGTGGTTTTTCAAAACTCCTAGGCTTACTATGGGAGGAAGGTACTCAAAGAATGTCACTGTAAACACATCATAGAGAGGTTTATGATCTCTAATAATATCTCAAAGCGTATGTCTCTCAGCTGTGGTGTTCCGCAGGGAACTTGCCTTAGTCCCACTCTGTTTAATGCATATATGAGCCCTCTAGCTGAGATAGATCTTTCTTTTGGTGTCAAGATAATCACATATGCTGAGGATACCCAACTCTTCGTGGCCTTAAACCATTCTGACAACTCCCCCTCCGGCCTAGGCCCATGCCTGGAGAAGGTGGCCAAGTGGATCTGGTGGCCCCTCACTCAGATGTTCTTATTCCTTCATGCTAGTATCGTGTGACAACTGGTGTTGAAAACTAGGGCCCTTAAAGGGTAAAGCACTGTCCCTAGAAATCCATTCCCAAAGCAGGGATGATGGGTGGGTCAGTAAGGAATCTGCTGCTAGATAGTCTCTATCTGTTAAGGCATTACCGAAGGTAATTAACTTGCTCATCTGAAAGAGACTTTTAGCAGCAGATTCCTTACCTTAGAATAGATACCCAAACAATACTTCCCTGGAGGTGGGTCTGAAGACCAATTTCAAACAAGGAAGCCCTCAAGGAGCAATCGGGCAAAACACCCACCCCTGTGCAGCTGACTGTCCAGGTTAAAGTCTTTGGTAAACATGTGCAAGGAAGCTCACGTTGCTGCCTGGCAGATGTCCAGGACAGGAACTGGCAGCCTTAGCTCTGGTAGATTAAGCACACAAACCCTCAGGGTGTTGCTTTTTAGCCAACGCACAGCGAGTCTTTGTAAAGGGACGATCCTTCAGGAAATGGCCAGCTTCTGCACAGTCCATCCTTACTTTACTCCGATTCACCCCAGAAAGCGTTGGTCATCCACCGGGAACTCTTCTGTGCTGTCAAGGTAGAACGACAATACTCTTTTAGGTCCAGATGGTACTATTTCATTCTTCCTAGGAGGGATGATGCAAAGCGCAAAAAGTTGGCTGAGTGATGGCTTGGCCCACGTGAAATGGAGAGACAGCTTCGGAAGAAAGAAAGCCCTGATACGAAACACCAGTTTTCAAGTCAACCACCACCATCCAGTTTCCAGGATTCAGGGCAGACAGGACCTGAGCAAGAGTAAGCATCATGAATTTCTCCTTCTTGAGGAAGAAATTGAGAGAGTGCAGGTCGAGGATAGGACAAAGGCTTTCGTCTTTCTTGGGCCACGGACAGTAATGGGCATAGCAACCATGACCTTCTTCTGGCATTGGTACTCTCCTATTGGCTCCTTTGGCCAAAAAGAGCCATCCCTTCCTAGCAGAGAAGAGATAGGTGGCCCTCCGTCCCTTCCTAGCAGAGAAGAGATAGGTGGCCCTCCGTAAGCTTGTCGTAAGTAGGTGCAATGGAGAAAGGGATAGTTTAGTAGGGGAGGGAATATTCTCCTCTGGACAATCTGCAAAACCAGGCTATCCGATGTTATGGAGTGCCAGCGTGCCCATGATGATAAACAGACAGACTAGAAAGAATTAGATGCTGTGGGTGCTGGGAGTTTGGTGGACTGACCTGACCGCTGGCCACCCTACCATGGATTACTTCATGAGAAGAAAGAGTGCTCTTGCTCATTATTTGAACCTATCCGAATTTACATGAGTGGTCAAGCTGGAACAGACAAAAGTTTTTTAATTAAAGTAATCAGAAGTTTTTTACAGAAAACAACTGAGTCGCATTTGTCTTGTGTGGTCACTGCTCCAACTGGATTAGCAGCCCTCAATATTAAAGGAATTACTTTACATCGTTTATTAATGCTATCAGTCAATCAATCAATCAATCATGGTATTTGTAAAGCGCGCTACTCACCCGTGAGGGTCTCAAGGCGCTAAGTGGGGTGGGGGAGGAGGGGGGGGGTTCGCTACTGCTCGAAGATCCAGGTCTTGAGGAGTCTTCTGAAGGCGAGTAGGTCTTCCATCTGCCATAGGTGTTTAGGCAGGGTGTTCCAGGTCTTGGCGGCGAGGTAGGAGAAGGATCTGCCGCTGGAGGTTGTTCGTTGGATGCGGGGGACGGTGGCGAGGGCGAGGCTGGCGGAGCAGAGCTGGCGGGTGGGGGTGTGGAAGCTGAGTCTGCTGTTCAGGTAGGCTGGTCCCGTGTTGTGGAGTGCTTTGTGTGCATGGGTGAGGAATTTGAAGGTGATCCTCTTGTTGACGGGGAGCCAGTGTAGGTTTGTCAGGTGGGGGGTGATGTGGCTGTGGCGGGGGACGTTAACGATCAGTAGGGCGGAGGCATTTTGGATGCGCTGTATTCATTGTAGGTGTTTGGCTGGGATTCCGGCGTAGAGTGCGTGGCCGTAGTCCAGCCTGCTGCTGACGAGGGCCTATGTCACTGTTCTTCTTGTTTCGGTCGGGATCCACTTGTAGATCCTGCGGAGCATGCGGAGGATGTTGTAGCAGGAGAAGGAGACGGCGTTGACCTGTTTGGACATGGAGAGGGAGGAGTCGAGGATGAATCCTAGATTGCGTGCATGGTTGGTGGGTGTCGGTGCTGTCCCGAGAGTGGTCGGCCACCAGGAGTCGTCCCAGGCCGAGGGGTTGGGTACAAGTATAAGGACCTCCGTCTTGTCCGAGTTCAGTTTCAGCCGGCTGCTCCTCATCCAGTGGGCGATGGTCTTCATTCCGTCGTGGATGTTGGTTTTGGCGGTGTGTGGGTCCTTGGTGAGGGAGAGGTTGAGCTGAGTGTCGTCGGCGTAGGAGATGATGTTGAGGTTGTGGTGGCGGGCCACTTGTGCGAGGGGGGCCATGTAGATGTTGAACAGCGTTGGGCTGAGGGAGGAGCCCTGGGGGATGCCGCAGATGATGTCGGTGGCCTCGGATCGGAAGGGTGGGAGGCGGATGCTCTGTGATCTGTCGGAGTGGAAGGATGTGGTCCAGTTGAGGGCCTTCTCTTGGATACCGGCTTCTTGGAGGCGTGTTTTTAGAGTGCGATGGCAGACCGTGTCGAATGCGGCCGAGAGGTCCAGGAGGATGAGGGCTGATGTTTTGCCGTTGTCTAATTGGCGCCTGATGTCATCTGTGGCGGCGATGAGGGCAGTCTAGGTGCTGTGGTTTTGTCTGAATCCGGATTGGGACGGGTCCAGGATGTTATTGTCTTCGAGGTGGCAGGTCAGTTGCATGTTGACGATTTTCTCGATGACCTTAGCCAGGAACGGGAGCAGGGAGATGGGCCGGAAGTTCTTGAGGTCCTTGGGGTCCACCTTGGGCTTCTTGAGGAGGGCGTTGATTTCTGCGTGCTTCCAACTTTCCGGGAATGTCACTGTTACGTAGGAGATGTTGATGACCTTCCGTAGTTGGGGGTGATGGCTGCATCTGCCTTGTTGTTGAGTATGTGGTGTGGGCACGGGTCTGTCGGAGATCCTGAGTGGATGGAGTTCATGACCTTGCGTGTCTCGTTGTCGCTGACGTTGGACCAGGAGGTAAGGCGGTTGGCGTTGTTGGTGTTCGGAGGAGGTGTGGAGTCTGGTGTGGTCGGGTCGGTCGTGGTGTTGAAACTGTCGTGGATGTCAGCGATCTTGCGGTGGAAGAAGATGGCCAGTGAGTGGCACAGTTCCTGTGAGGGCGGGATGTCGTTGGTGTTGGCGCTGGGGTTGGATAGTTCTTTAACGATGCGGAAGAGCTCTTTGCTGTCTTGTGCATTGTTATCCAGGCATTCTTTGAAGGAGGACCTCGTGGCTGATCTGATGAGGTGGTGGTGGTGTCTGCGGGTGGCGTCCTTGTGGGCTGCGTGGTTGTCCGGTGTACGTTCGTGGAGCCATTTCTTCTCCAGTTTCCGGCATGCGCGCTTGGAGGCCAGGAGCTCGTCGGTGAACCAGGTGGCTCTCTTTCCGGTGTGGATGTTGGAGGGTTTCTTCAGTGGGGCGAGGGTGTTGGCACAGGTGTCGATCCACTGTCTGAGGTTGTGGGCTGCGGCGTCTGGGTTGGTGGGGTCCGTGGGTGGGTTCTGGGAGAGGGTGGCGAGCAGCTGGTCTTCGGTGACTTTGATCCAGCAGCGGCGAGGCAGCTGTTGGGTGTGGTAGTGTGTGGTTGGTTTTTTGAAGGTGAAGTGAATTCAGCGCTGGTCGGTCCAGTAGAGCAGAAGAGCATGAAAACAAATTAGAATACCACAAGCTATCTGGAGAAGCTTGTTGTGAAGTTTCAAGAGTTTTGAGGAAAATGAAACTTCTTATTATTGATGAGGTAAGCATGGTATCAAACTTTATGTTTGCTTTTGTGTATTTAAGAATGCAGAAAATTCTTAAAACAGAGTATGACGTATTATTTGGAGGAAAGCACGTAATAGTTTTTGGAGATATCTACAACTTACCTCTGTAAACGGACAACCAGTGTTTAAAACACTGCTGCATGAAGAGACTAGAAAGTCTTTGGGGAGTATTGGAAATATAAACATTTGGTCATATTTTGAGCATAAGGAACTTATTACAAATATGCGACAAGCAAATGATGTTGATTATGGAACTATTCTTCAAGATATAAGAATTGGAAAAATGACTGGACATGGCAAACAAGCTTTACAGAGACGATTACTTTCCAATTTGTTTCCAAATGAAAATATTGTACCAGAGAAAATATATATGACAATTGCAGAAAATAAATCTATAATCTGCTTAATGCCAACACTGCGTGAATGTTCTAAATTCAATGAAGAAATGTTGAAGTTGGAAAATGAAGAAATTTTAAAATTGGAAGCTATTGATAAAATGGAACATTTAAAGGAATCACAATTTTTTTAAAGTGAAAAGTTGAAGAGGAAATTGGATTCTTTAGAGAAATCGATAAGTAAAACTGCTGGTTTAGAAAAGAATTTGTATGCATGTGTAAACTGTAGGGTAATCTTACAACGTAGTTTGAATGTGGTAAAAGGTTTAGTAAATGGAGCAATGGGTAAAGTTGTTGATTTCATTAATTACCTAAATAGAGATGGTGTTGAATTTTTGAAAATAAAATTTGATCAAATTGAAGAAGTACAACAATTTAGTTGTTGTTCAGCTCGGTTTTTGCTTGTAAAAGATTTGTATGTCCGCAGAAAACAGTTTCCTGTTTCTTTGGCGTAATCAGTGACCATTCATAAATCTCAAGGTTTATGTGTAGATAGTGCTTTAGTGAATATTGGAAGTACCGTGTTTAAAGTTGGTATGGCATATGTTGATTTGTCTCGAGAACTTTATGTGGATTGTACTTGATTGATTTTGATGAGATAAAGGTTAGTGCAGATATAAATTGTGTGAGAGAGTATAATAGGTTAAGAAGAGAATATGCACCTAATTTAGGCCAATATCCAGTATTTGAAAAGTGTGTGGTAGGTAGAAAAAGATTTGAGAATATCTGCAGTGAAAATATAGAAAAAGAAAAAAAACAAGATGAAGTTGCGCCTGCAAGCAAAAAGAAAAAGGACAGAGTTGAAGAGAATGTTAGTTATCGATTTGAAAATAGTTGTGGTGTCAACTGCCATGCTAATGTAGTTGATAATGTTGTTTTTGTTCTTGAAAGTTTGCAACAGCAAATTGTTGAAAATTGGGACAAAATATTCTGTTCGTTGTTGTATTCTGCTTATGAGAAATGTAGTAGTGATAAAAGTAAAATACAAAGTGTTTCTGATGTTCAAAATTTTTGGACATATGTTCTGGTTCTAGTCAATTTACTCTGAATATTCAGCAAGATTGTCAGGAATATCTAATGTTTATGCTTGCTGTACTGGAAGATGAAGGTATAGATATTGAAAACCTTTTTGGCCTTTTCATAAATGGCAACATGACTGTCAAAATTATTTGTTTACATGTAGCATTAACATAGACACTGAAAGATTCATATATTTGACTTTACCTGACTGTGAATCAGTGTCTTTTAACAATCTAACTAGAGGAGCAAGTCAAAACATGGAGTGTAGCCAATGTAAATCAGAAATGTCATCAACATTATTTATACAAAGATATGGACAGTATGTAATTTTAATGCTAACGTTGTAGAGGTGATGGAAGAAAATTGGAAACTTTAATAAAGCATTTTGTAGCTGGTCAAGTTTCAATATCAGGAAGAACTTTTGTAGCTGTTGCAATTGTTTTTCATGATGGACTTTCTACAACATCTGGACATTACACTGTTTATTTAAGATGTCTGAAAGGTTGGATACATAGTAATAATAGTCAATTCGTTTTTAAGCAATGTTTGCCTAAAGAGTTACCAAATTCTTACTAATATTTTTAAAGCCAAAATTTTAAGATCAAAATTTGGCCTTTCTGGATTATTGCTGTTAAGGTAGATTAGTCTGGTGTTGTAGAGTATTTTGTAAGTGAGGGTGAGGAGCTTGAAGGTCATCGTCTTGATATTGAGGCAGTGTAGGTGTATCAGGTGGTGGGTGATGTGTCTTCAGCAGGGGACATTGGTGATCACTCATTTGGAGGTGTTTTGGATTTGTTGTAGTTGTTGCAGGTGTTTGGCTGGAATTGCTGTGTAGAGTGTTTTGTCACTGTGTAGTCTGCTGCTGATGAGGGCCTGTGTCACTGTTCTTCTTCTTTTGGTTAGTATCCACTTGTAAATGTTGCGGAGTATGTGGAGTGTGTTATAGCAGTACGAGGAGATGGTGTAGAATTGCTTACACATGGAGAGGGAGTAGTTGAGGATGAATCCTAGGTTGTGGACATGGTTGGTAAGTGTTGGTACTGTCCACAGTGTAGTTAGCTAGCAGGAGTCGTCCAAGGCTGAGGGGGTGGGTCTGAGGATGAGCACCTTCATTTTGTTCGAGTTCATTTTTAGAGAGCTGCTCTTTATGTAGTTGGTGACGTCCTTCATTGTGTCATGGAGGTTGCTTTTGGTGGTATGTCGATTTATGGTGAGGAAGAGCTGGGTGTTGTTGGCGTAGGAGATGTTGTTAAATTGTGATGATGGGCTACTTGTGTGAGGGTGGCCATGTAGATGTTGAATAGCGTCGGGTTGAGGGATGAAGATTGGCGGACGGAGCAAGTGATTTCGGTGGTTTTGGATCTGAAGGCTGGGAGGCAGATGCTCAGGATTACTATTGGACAGTTTGCAAAGTAAGAATTTGACGCATACTATTTGGCCGTGCGGAAAAGTATGTGAAAGCAATAACAAGTTTTCGCTGTATATTTTGTCAGCATATATTTGTAAGTAACATTATTTACAGTGTATGGAAATTAATCATAATGCTTTGTTATTTTATGATTGTTTGAGATGTGTCATATTTACGTAAGAAATTGCTCTTAGAAAAAAACATTTAGGATATGTTTTATTTCTATTTCTTTGATTGTTATTGAGAATGTTGAATGTTTTTTTAAAGATAATCTTATTGATTGTCTTTTTTTGCCCGCTGCTATGCGATGAGTAGTGTTGAAGTCACTGTTTCTAGTGAAATTCAATATATTCTGAGAACAGCAAAAAAGGCAAATGTAATAGTTTACAAATTATTTTGCATTGTAAAACATTTATTGTAACTGTATTTTTTTGTGCCTTCCACAGATGGTAATTTTATAATATATAATTTTTTAAATATTTATTATGCTTAAGGTAAGTACAAAGAACTGTTGAAAATGCTCAATGGAATGTGCTTCAACTGAGCTGAAGTAACAAAACAAGGATTGGAGAACATTAGTGTGTAAAGATGGTTTGTATTTTTAAAAGACATTTAAAAAAATTATATAGTGAGTGTACCTTTCAGAACCTGTAATTAATCCGCGGATACGATAATGGCTTATCTAAACCCTAGCTGGCGCAGGAGAGATGAAGAATACGCAAGGAAATAGATTTGGAGTGCTTTAGTGCAATAGAGGAATTCAAATATGGCCGTGTCGAGGAAAGATGCGGTGGCGGTCTAGTCATTTACCACACACCTGTGTGGAATCCTTGGTGAGGCGTGCGCTCCCTAACGAGTGCGCACTTCACCTACGACGTTCCGGAGTTCAGACCTGTTTTGAATTGCTTCAGAGATATTCCTAAAGAGAAAGCACAAAGGTTGCAGATAAACACTAGAGGAGAGGCTAGTTCGAAAGACCAAGGAGTAGGTAATTAGTAGCATTAGACTACATTATAGATAAGGAATACAGATAGAGTGGGGTAGGTTATTAAATAATCGTTCTTTGTTATTTCCCTTATGTATCCATGTCAATGATACAAAGATGGTTTGTATCTTTTATATAGTTTAGAAAATCTTAAAAGATAAATATACTGAGTGTTTCTGTATTTTTTGCATTTCACTTCAACACATGTACTAGTTTGGACCAGGTACGGTGAATAGAGATATTGTACTTTTTTTGCTACTGTATTTTATAATAACAGCCTGTTTTTTTTTCAGATAGTGATAAGGAGTGACTGGTTTGGTAATTTAAGAAACTTTAAAACTGTACGTTCATATAAATAATTATAATTATATAATGTTATGAAGTCGTTGAGAATGGTATTTATATAATATTTATTAAAGGGAAAATTAGTTGATAAAGCTAGTTTTGTGTTCTGTATTAGGAAAAAAGATTAAATAAAGTGTTTATGTTTTTGTAGAAGGAGGTCAGCATAACAAATTTGCAATGGAAAATCAAGAAAACAATATGGAAGACGATTTTGAAAATACTAACACTGTCATAGAAGAGATGAACATAGCTTTTATGAGGGACGTTATTGAAGTGGAAGAAATTAATTTTGGAGATATTAGGTGTGATTTTCTTGATGAAACCTTGGATGATGCTTTTGTGGAAGCATTAGATGAGATTGAGATTCATCAGATGACTTTTGAAAATGATATCCAGGAAAATGAAATTCCTGATGAAATTATAATGGAAGGTAAACATAATGGTTTGAGACACTCTGCTTCCAGAATTGTAATCATTTAGCTACTACCCAAGTAGTCATGGTGCAAAGTGGGCCTTAGGGTATGGACTGTTTCAAACTCTTATCGACAACATACGTATTTTTTTTATGCACCGTCAAACTTGTCTTTTATAGGTTCTATTCCCTAGTGTGTTTCATTAGACTTTCACCAAACACTCTCACACTACTGGTTCAATGTTCTAGTGAGTCATTCAGCAGCATGTGCTTATGTATATACTGTTCTAAAAGTGAAGCTGCTATACATTCAGCCAGACACTCTCACTTCACTCTAACCTGGCAGTTTCATATTCACCATACACATCAAATGTATTCATTTATTCATTTATGAACTACACTTTCATTTTGACAAACTTTCACAGACTAATATAGAAATATAGTTCTTTCTTTGACCAGTGAAGGTATGTCTGATAAGAACTGTTTTATTTGTCTTTTTAGTTTTCTATTTTTTTTGTATTTTTTCAACACATTTTTTTAAAAAAAACAAAAAAATGGAACTGGAAATAAAAAAAGTGCGGAACAGGAACAAAAAAGTTAAAAATTAAATTAAGGTTTTGGACAACAGTGCTCTTCTTTAGTCTTCACAATGAGATCAATAGACTGATGATTGTAACAAAGTAATTTGTTGCAATATTTACAATGAAATTTCAGATCTGGAAACTGTGGCCCAATAATAGGATGCGGTCTCCTCAGAGGAGGTGGTGGTGGAGATGAGGTAGTAGGAACTGCAGGTTGAGGATTCTCCTGCAACGTTTGTGTTGCCATCCTTGCATAGTTATTTGGATCCAAATTTTTGACATGGTGAACCATGCTGGTTGTATTGAAAGAGTACTTTTTAGTGGGATCAACCCTGAAAAGAGTAACCTCACAGATCTTGCAAGTTACTTTCTGTGCATTTTTTTCAGTCCCTCAGGATATATAAAAAAAACTTCCAAATGAAAGCTTCTTTTCTCTTTTTCTGAAGTTGCTCAACAACAAATTCTTCCTCACAGGAATGTTATGATGAATTTTCAAAAAGACCAGCCAATGTATAGTTTGGTTCTAAAGGAGTACAGCTCCACAGAATAGATGCATCTCCTGAGAAAGTCCAAGTAGAATGATCAAAATAGGAAGGGTATTTCAACAGTTTAAATATGAAGTATTATGAAAGAATCAAAACTTTCCTTTTATGCTCACATGGCTTTGCATACACTTACAGTGCATTTACTGTGCGTTTACTTTGTGAGTACGTACGACGTACAGTTGTATTTTTCGTTATTGCTTTCAAAAGTAATATACGGGTATTAAAGGTTAAAAAAAGTATTTTCATGATTATCCCAGATAATGTATTTCCTTAGTATGTACATTAAATACATAAATATATGTTTTTAAACAATTAGAAACTTTTGCGTCGTACGCGCACGGGGGGCCTTACATGACGTCACAAGGAAGCGTTGATGCGACGCGTAACGTCAAAACGTATTCGTAATGTGTGCATTGGTACGCGCAGTGGATGATTACTTGTACAAAGTATGTGTGATCACCATACGCGTACAGTACGATTATACAAAAAGAAAATATATAGAATTTGATTTTTATAAATTGGAAAAAAAAATAATAAAAAAATTTTAGACTTTTGTTTTGTTATTATTTTACATTACGAATACAACATATAACTTAAAAAATAAAATAACTATAAATAATTATAATAAAAATGTAGGAAATTAGTATAGAAAGACAGAAATATAATAATGAATACCTTTAAAAATTATCATTTACAGAACCTTTGAAATTTACTGAAAAAAACATAGGTTTCACACCCGTTATAGTTAGGAATTAGCATTTTAAAAAACTTTGAAATTCACTGAAAAAACCATAAGTTTCAGCCACGTTATAGTTAGGAATTAGCATTTAAAAAACCTTAGAAATTCACTGAAAAAACCATAGGTTTCACACATGTTATAGTTAGCTGGGCATTTCACTCATACAAAACCTTTGAAATTCCCCCGTTATAGTTAGTTCAGCTAACTATAACTCGCGCGCCAGCAATGCACTGCTGATGACGTCACATATTACATCAATCATGACATGGTCAGTGACATCACTCATGACATCACTGATGACATCTCAAATGGGAGGAAATTCACTTATCAGGTAAGTAGTGTTAACGTTACTTTTTCTTACTCAGTGGTGGATCCTGGTTCCAGCACAGGTGCATCTCCTGTAAACAGTCGAAAGAATGCGTTTAAGTCATACAGACAATATTTAAGGAATATTTTTAGTTTGTGAGAATAGACACTTAGAAACTTTTCTGGTGAGAATCAGACAATCAGACAATGAATTCCTTTGGAAGGAAATACAAGTTACTGGTAAGTTCGGTTAGAATTACGTTTCAGGATCAGTACTGGGCTCAAAGAAGCAGCACTGAGTTCACTCCTGATAACAGGTGAGTAAATCGGAATTCGTAGTTCTGCTGTTTTTATAGGAATTTTTAAAGTTCAAAAACTCCACACTTAAAAGAATTTCTAAGTGAAAACCACACAATGGATTCCTATGGAAGGAAATACAAGTTACTGGTAAGTACGCTTAGAATTACTTTTCAGGGTCAGTGCTGGGCTAAAAGATGCAGCACTAGGTTCGCTCCTGATAACAAGTGAGTAAATCGGAATTCGTAGTTCGACTGATTTTAGAGGAATATTTGTATGTTTCGAAAATCAACACTTAGAAACTTTTCTGCTGAAAACCACACAATGGATTCCTACGGAAGGAAATACAAGTTACTGTAAGCATGTTTAGAATTTCTTTTCAGGGCCAGTGCTAGGCTAAAAGATGCGGTACAAAAGAGGGTGGTGATGGACGGAGAATCTGAATCAATCAAACACTCACACCCAGTCAAAAGATCTGGGTTTAATCCATCACCGTTCTTTAGCCCACTCTGCCACCCCAGTTCAGACATGGCTATATGCAAATCAGTATGACCCTGTGCCTCATGGGAACAGTCCAGCCCGAACTGCCAAGCCATGTCTTCCCTGGACCGGAAACAAGCTTCCGAGGACTGGTTTCTGGCAATCCAGCCGTCTTCAGCCCAGCTACGATTCAGAAAAGGGGGTGGTAATGAACAGAGTGTCTGAATTAAGCAGACCACTCTTACCCAGTCCAAAGATCAGGGCTTGATCCATCACCGTTATTTATCTCACTGCACCATCCCAGCTCAGAACCTGGCTATATGCAAATCAGTCTGTCCCTGGCCCAGTGCATCATGGGAACAGGGCAGACTAAACTACCAAGCCAATTCTTCACCAGAAAGGAGACAAGCTACCGGGGACCGTTTCTGGCATTTCAGCCGTCTTCGGCCCGGCTTGCTTGAATCCTGATGGTGCAGTGAGAAAGGGACTCATGTCTGAGTATACCCTGCCACACCTATAGTGGCCAAAAACGATTCAGAAAAGGGGGTGGTAATGAACAGAGTGTCTGAATTAAGCAGACCACTCTTACCCAGTCCAAAGATCAGGGCTTGATCCATCACCGTTATTTATCTCACTGCACCATCCCAGCTCAGAAACTGGCTATATGCAAATCAGTCTGTCCCTGGCCCAGTGCATCATGGGAACAGGGCAGACTAAACTACCAAGCCAATTCTTCACCAGAAAGGAGACAAGCTACCGGGGACCGGTTTCTGGCATTTCAGCCGTCTTCGGCCCGGCTTGCTTGAATCCTGATGGTGCAGTGAGAAAGGGACTCATGTCTGAGTATACCCTGCCACACCTATAGTGGCCGAAAACGATTCAGAAAAGGGGGTGGTAATGAACAGAGTGTCTGAATTAAGCAGACCACTCTTACCCAGTCCAAAGATCAGGGCTTGATCCATCACCGTTATTTATCTCACTGCAGCATCCCAGCTCAGAACCTGGCTATATGCAAATCAGTCTGTCCCTGGCCCAGTGCATCATGGAAACAGTGCAGACTAAACTACCAAGCCAATTCTTCACCAGAAAGGAGACAAGCTACCGGGGACCGGTTTCTGGCATTTCAGCCGTCTTCGGCCCGGCTTGCTTGAATCCTGATGGTGCAGTGAGAAAGGGACTCATGTCTGAGTATACCCTGCCACACCTATAGTGGCCAAAAACGATTCAGAAAAGGGGGTGGTAATGAACAGAGTGTCTGAATTAAGCAGACCACTCTTACCCAGTCCAAAGATCAGGGCTTGATCCATCACCGTTATTTATCTCACTGCACCATCCCAGCTCAGAACCTGGCTATATGCAAATCAGTCTGTCCCTGGCCCAGTGCATCATGGGAACAGGGCAGACTAAACTACCAAGCCAATTCTTCACTTGTTTCCTTCCCAGTGTAAGAATTGGCTTTTGTAGTTTGGTTTGCCTTGTTCCCATCATGCACTGGGACAGGAACAGACTAATTTGCATACAGCCAGGTTCTGAAACTGGGATGGTGCAGTGAGCTAAAAAACGGTGTTGGATCTAGCCCTGATCTCTTGACTGGGTGAGAGCTTTCTGCTTAATTCAGAGACTCTGTCCCTCACCACCCCTTGTTGTAAATATTTTTGTCCACCCTAAGCGTGGAAGGGTATTCTCAGATGTGAGACCCTTGCTCATTGCACCATCAGGATTCAAGCAAACCGGGCCGAAGACGGCTGTAATGCCAGAAACCGGTCCCCGGGAGCTTGTTTCCTTCCCAGTGTAAGAATTGGCTTTTGTAGTTTGGTTTGCCCTGTTCCCATCATGCACCGGGACAGGAACAGACTAATTTGCATACAGCCAGGTTCTGAAACTGGGATGGTGCAGTGAGCTAAAAAACGGTGTTGGATCTAGCCCTGATCTCTTGACTGGGTGAGAGCTTTCTGCTTAATTCAGAGACTCTGTCCCTCACCACCCCTTGTTGTAAATATTTTTGTCCACCCTAAGCGTGGAAGGGTATTCTCAGATGTGAGACCCTTGCTCATTGCACCATCAGGATTCAAGCAAACCGGGCCGAAGACGGCTGTAATGCCAGAAACCAGTCCCCGGGAGCTTGTTTCCTTCCCAGTGTAAGAATTGGCTTTTGTAGTTTGGTTTGCCCTATTCTCATCATGCACTGGGACAGGAACAGACTAATTTGCATACAGCCAGGTTCTGAAACTGGGATGGTGCAGTGAGCTAAAAAACGGTGTTGGATCTAGCCCTGATCTCTTGACTGGGTGAGAGCTTTCTGCTTAATTCAGAGACTCTGTCCCTCACCACCCCTTGTTGTAAATATTTTTGTCCACCCTAAGCGTGGAAGGGTATTCTCAGATGTGAGACCCTTGCTCATTGCACCATCAGGATTCAAGCAAACCGGGCCGAAGACGGCTGTAATGCCAGAAACCGGTCCCCGGGAGCTTGTTTCCTTCCCAGTGTAAGAATTGGCTTTTGTAGTTTGGTTTGCCCTGTTCCCATCATGCACTGGGACAGGAACAGACTAATTTGCATGCAGCCAGGTTCTGAAACTGGGATGGTGCAATGAGCTAAAAAACGGTGTTGGATCTAGCCCTGATCTCTTGACTGGGTGAGAGCTTTCTGCTTAATTCAGAGACTCTGTCCCTCACCACCCCTTGTTGTAAATATGTCTTCAGCCCAGCTGGCTTGAGTCCCAGGCTCTCCACATCACTGGAGTCAAGCTATCCAGGCTGAAGAAGGCTGATAGCCAGAAACCGGTCCTTGGATGCTTGATTCCGGTCTAGGAAAGACATGGCTTGGTTGTTCGGGCTGGACTGTTCCCATGGGGCACAGGGTCAAGGCTGATTTGCATATAGCCATTGTCTGACCTAGGGTGGTGTGGAGTGCAAAAAAACGATGGATTTAGGCCCAGATCTTTGTACTGGGGTGAATGTAAGACATTGTTCTGCATTCTGTCCATCAACTGTGTTTTTTGGGCTAAAAGATGCAGCACTAGGTTCTCTCCAGATAACAAGTGAGTAAATCGGAATTCGTAGTTCGGCTGATTTTAGAGGAATATTTGTATGTTTCAAAAATAAACACTTCGAAACTTTTCTGCTGAAAACCACACAATGGATTCCTATGGAAGGAAATACAAGTTACTGTAAGTATGCTTAGAATTACTTTTCAGGGTCAGTGCTGGGCCCCGTGAACCCCCGCATACATTAACTTCGAGCCCCGGGGGTGGTGGTCCCTGAAGCTGGGGGGGCCATGTGAGCCCCCCGCATACATTAAATTTGAGCCCCAGGGGGTGGCGGTCCCTGGGGCTGGGGGGCCTGAGAGCCCCCCACCTATTTCAGAGAAGCCCCGGGGGGTGGCGGTCCCCAGGGCTTCTGGGGGGCCTTGTGAGCCCCCCGCATACATTAAATTAGAGCCCCGGGGGTGGCGGTCCCCAGGGCTGGGGGGCCTCAGAGCCCCCCCAGCTAATGTTTTAAAGCCCCGGGGGTGGCGGTCCCTGGGGCTGAGGGGGGCCTGAGAGCCACCCCAAACCATTTTGAACAAGTCCCAGGGCATATATCAACTAAGACCCCCAGGGGTGGCGGACCCTGGGGAAGTGTGGGGGGATTGGGACCCCCCCACACTATTTTTTTAATAATGCCCTGCAATTTGGCCCCCCAGGGGGCAAATTACAATATTTAGCGCGGGAGACCGCGCTTCTTTTTTTTTTTATCGGTAGGATGCGCGGATCCTAAGCGCATCCCGCGATTTAAAAAAAAAACATTTTTGGGCCCTGGGGGTCCTTGTGGGACACCCTGAGCAGGCCTAGGGGGTTAGGGTATGTCTATCCTGCCCCGTTTTCGTGTTTTGCGATGTTTTTTCTTTGGCTACCAACACTTCATGATTTGGAGTGTTGATAGCCAATTAAAATACAGCTCGTGCACAGCAGGGTGCATGCAGGCTGCGCTTAAGGTACGGTACCCTCCGAGCCCATAGATATATATATGACTTTAACTGTCATTTTCTCAGGAACTACTGAACGGATTTACACTAAATAAGCAAAAGGCACAGTCTGAACCAAGAACTACTTCTTTTCCAAATTTGGTGCAATTCCGTTCAACAGTTCGGGCTGTAGCTGCGGCTAAAGGTCCTATGGGGAATTGCATGGGGAAAACATGTTTTGGGACTCCCCTTTTTTCTCAGCCCCTGCTTGATATATCATTGTGAAACTTTCAGGATAGGAGCGGACCAGAGCTGGCCAAAAGTTTGAACATTTTCGCGCAGATTCGTCAATCAGTGCCAAAGTTATTCTAAATAGAATGTTGCGGATTTCCTATGGGTAATAGGTCCTAACTATAACTACCTACTGGCGACCGCAAGTAGGTAATATATATACATATATATATATCTATATATATATACACACACAAACATATGTGTGCGGTCGCGGGTTAGTACCAAACCCAAAGTTTCCATAGGAAAACGTTTTTAGTTTTACCAATAACTTAGGCAACGCTTGACAAATCTTCACAAAAAAACGTCACCTTTTTGGTTCAGCTGCTGTTAGAAGTTTCCCCATGTTATGTATATCAGGATTTTTCACTTTATTGAACAGGACTACAGCCCGAACCGCTGAACAAATTACACTAAATTTGGCAGAAAGCTAGATGTTGGTCCAAAAAGTGTGCTTTCTGTGATTTGGTTCAGTAGTTCCAGAGATATTTAAGTTAAAAAATATAGATATATGGAGACGCGAGTCCTTGCAGTTGACTTGCGGATCCTGCTAAAATTTGATTGCCTGCCAACACTTCAACCAGGAAGTGTCAGCAGCCATCATTGGGACACGGCTTGAATTTGTTGAAAAAGAAAAGGGGGCAGGGGGGGAATACCCTGACCCCCATATATGGTGAGGGGTCCCACAGTAACCCTGCAGGGATTTAAAGTGTTTTATTCATTAAACCTGCAAATCCACAGCAAAAAACCTACGTGGGTCAAACCACTCTGGGAGTTTTTATGGTACTGTAGGGTGTGCCCATGCAGAACCCCCGAGCCCAGGGGACCGCAACCTCCCTGGGGCAAACATATGTAACCTGGTACGGGGGCCCGCACACCCCGCGCAACCTCGGAGATTGACACCTACCTAGAGCTATTTGTTGAATGATTCCAGGGGAGGCTTGTATGGCCTCCCCTGTAGACCCCAGGACTGCTGCCTCCTCGGGGAAATGAACAATGAAATGTGGGTGGCTCATGGGGTGCCCCCATAGCCCGGGGGACTGCCACCCCCACGGGGTTTACATTATATAATGAAGGAGGTCCGTTGCGGACCTAAGGCCACGGGGCCCCCCTCGAGCAAAGGATGGCCCTGGGGACTGCCACCCCCCAGGGCCTGCTTTTGCTGTGTCTCGAGGTGCCCACACCAGGGTCATAGCTGTTTGCTGTGGCTTGACGGGAGCCAAGCCATAGCAAACTCTGCTCTTCCTATAGTAAGCAAGATCAGAACAAATGCTCTTGCTTACTAGAAGCTGAGCAGATTTGCTTTTGGACAGAGGCAGCTGCTTGTTCCAGGTCCCTCTGTCCAAAAGCAATGTGGCTCCCGCAGAATACAGGGACCCAACAGGGACCATTGGGGCCTTCAGGCTCCCCTGAGTTCCCCAATGTGAGAAACTGGGTGTCCTGGGTGGGACATGGGCACCCAGTATTATGGCCAGTCCCCAGGGGATGGGGTCCCCTGGGCTAAAATCATCCCAGGAAAGGGGGTGCACTTCCTTAATTAAAAAAAACAAGTTTTAAAAAGTAAAAGTCGGGCCTCAGAGGATGGGGTCCCTGGGGCCGTAATTGGCTCAGGGAGGGGGGGGCACAAGGGGTGGGGTCCCCGGGGCCAAAATGA